>NC_135350.1:838891-1143630 GCF_023851605.1 Tamandua tetradactyla
GAGAGCATGGGTTATCAGGTTGGGGCTTATTGTAAAGTGTCCTAGATTATAAGGTTCTTATAACAGTTACATATATCTAGGAGTTCTAACTGTTAATTCTAAACTCAAAGATACTGAGCTGTTTGTATATAGCATGGTCTTTTGCAGAAACATTGGGTATTTATGTGACATCTAAGACTCAGAGTTAGAGTTCTGAATCTATGAAGTTAGCAGTACCCTATACGGGAAATATTTTTTAAAAAGTTGAAAAAATGATCAGACATCAAGTAGAGATATGAATGAGGCTGATCTGGACAAGGCTAGGGAATATCAGAAGACTGGGTAAAAGATGATATCATCCATATTTTAAACTTCAATTTCTGTTTGAGACTAAAGGGAGACATAATTATCTGGTACAAAATTTATATTTTGAGTAGTGCATTTCCTAATTTAACTTGTATGATCAGTTTAGCTGAACACCATAAGTAAATGGAATCTTGAACAGGGCATTAGAATATGTTGGTTTGTCCAGGTTAGTGCAATGCTCTGATAAATCCCAAAGTGATCTGGACAGTGAATAAAGAAATATTTCAAAGTCCCCCAGGGGGAGTGGGGGAAAAGGGGAAAATATTGAACTTCCCCATCTGGAGAATTTCTGATGTTCTTCCAAAGAGGGAGGACAAACAAATCAATAGCCTGAGCCCTCAATCTTGGGATTTGCCCCTATTAAACTTATTCCTGCAAAGGATGGGCTAAGCCTACTTAAAATTAGACCTAAGAGTCATTCCCAGAGAACCTCTTTGTTGCTCAAATGTGGCCTCTCTCTAAGCCAACACAGCAAGCAGATTCACTACCCTCTCCCCACTATGTGGGCCATGACTCCCAGGTGTATAAATCTCCCTGGAAATGTGGGACAGAAATCTCAGGATGAGACAGTACTTGACATCAAGGAATTGAGAAAACTTTCTTGACTAAAACGGGGAAGAGAGAAATGAGAAAAAATAAAGTGTCAGTGGCTGAGAGACTTCAAACAGAGTTGAGAGTTTATCCTGGAGGTTATTCTGATGCATTATATATATATCCCCTTTTTAGTTTATGGTGTATTGGAGTAATCTGTAGAGTTGTGTTCCTGTAGCCTTGTTTCTTGAAGATGATGGTATAAGGATATAGCTTTTACAATATGACTGTGTGATTGTGAAAAATTTATGTCAGATGCTCCTTTTATCTAGTTTATGGAAGATGAGTAAAAAATATGGATAAAAATAAACAAATAACGGGAGAACAAAGGTTAAAATAAATTAGGTAGATGTAAATGCTAGTGGTCAAGAGAGGGATGGGTAAGAGGTATGGAATGCATGAGTTTTTCTTTTGTAGTTTTTAATTTCTTTTTCCAGAGTGATGCAAATGTTCAATAAAATGATCATGGTGATGAATACACAACTATGTGATGATATTGTGAGCCACTGACTGTACACCATGTATGGAATGTCTGTATGTTAAGATTGCTTGCATGTTTGTATGTTAAGTTTTATCAATAAATACATTTTTAAAAATTAACTCAATGAGGGGGCCACAGTTGCTCAGTAGGCAGAGTTCTCACCTGCCAATGCCGGAGACCTGGGTTCTATTCCCGGTGCCTGCCCATGCAAAAAAAAAAAATTTAACTCAAAATGGAACAAAAACCTAAACATTAGAGATAAGATCATATAACTTCTAGAAGAAAATGTAGGGGAATATCTTTAAAAGATCTTTTAAAGAAAAAGGAGCTTGATCTTGAGGCTGGCTCATGTGAAGCTTATGTATGTAGCTGAGCTTAGCCTACCTATAGGTGCGCCTAAGAGTCACCTCCAAAGGACCTCTGTTGTTGCTCAGATGTGGCCTTTCTCTCTCTAAGCCCAACTCTGCAAGTGAAACCATTGCCCTCCCCCCATATGTGGGACATGACAACCAGGATAAAAGTTTCCCTGGCATTAAGTCCCCCAGGGATGAACCTGGCCCTGGCACCATGGAATCAATACTGCCATCCTGACCAAAAGGGGAAATCTTATTTGTTACAATAAGATATCTGTGGATGAGAGAGTTCAAATAGAGTCAAAAGGCTACACTGGAGGTCACTCTTATGCATACATCTGTTAGACATTACTACCTATCACAACTTGCCAAACCCCAACTAAAACCATTCCTGCCAATCCTAAAGAATACCTAGGGCATTATGTAAGATTTCACAATGGTTCCATGCACTAGGGTAACTCTCCAAATCCCACAACCTCTAAATACCCCTAAAGCGTGAGAGAAAGATCAAAGGTAATGATGGAATTATAGAGATAAGGTCAGGTTTTACAAATGAATATGAGTGCTGAATCATTATAGTGATACTTCTTTAGGCCTCCAGTACCTTAGAGCAACTATAAATAAAAACCTAAAATTATGGAATACCAAATTATGAAATCTGTTCTACAACAAATTGTTGTGATGTACTTTGAAAGTTACTGCTTTTATGTATATATTATTTAAAGAGAAGGAGGAGTATAACAGAGAAGGTAGGATTTAACTAATGAGTATGACTGCTAAATCATTTTACTGATATTTCTGTTGGTTTCAAATGGCTTAGAGCAGAAGAAAAAACAAAAAAACATGGAATTTTAACCCATATTAAACTTTAAAATCTGTTCTTTAACTGCTTGTTAAAATGTACTAGGAAATTGATTGCTTTTTATTTTTCTTTTTTTTTTTTCATGGGCAGGCACCAGGAATGGAACCCCGGTCTCTGGCATGGCAAGCGAGAACTCTGCCTGCTGATGATTGCTTTTTTTGTATATATATTTGACAATTTAAATAAAACATTAAAAAATTAAAAATAATAATAATAAAAGGAAAGATACAAATGCTGGAGAAGATTTGGAGAGTGAGCTGTACCTACTCACTGTGGTCAGGGAAGTAGAATGATGCAGCCCCTCTGGAATGTTGTGTGATGGTTCATCAGAAGTCTATGTAGAGCTTTGCCATATGATCCTGCAACCAAGGTATATACTTGGAATAACTGAAAGCAGGGACAGTAACAGACATTTGCACATCGGTGTTTATGGCAGCATTCTTCATGATTGCCAATGGATGGAGGTGACCAAAGTGTACCTTCACTTATGAATGGAAGGGTGAAATGTGGTGTAAACATATAATAGAACATTATGTAGTTGCAGAAAGGAATGAGGTTGTGAGGCAAGCAACTAGGTGGATGAACATTATTGGGGATATTATGTTGAATGAAATAAGCCAGACATGAAAGGACAAATATTGTATGGTGTGCCAGTTTAAACAGATTACATAACCTAGAAAAGCCGTGTTTTAAACCTGATCCAATCTTGTGGGAGCAACCACCTCTGTGAATCCCTATTTAGCACCATATGTTGGAAACTTGATTAGATAATCTCTAGAGAGATGTGATTCACCCATTTGTGGGCATTAGCTTTCTTTCTTTTTTTCTTTTTTGCATGGGCAGGCACTGGGAAGGTATTAACTTTTGAGTAGAGGAAGACATGACCCCAATCATTCCAGGTGGGTATTGACTGCTTTACTGGAATTCTTTAAAAGGAATCATTTTGGACAGAGCCATGACAGAGCCACAAGAACCACAGAGCCCAGGAAGCCATAGACCTTTGGAGATGAAGGAATATGCCCCAGGGGGAGCCTCATGAAACAAGAAACCTGCAGATAAAGCTAGCAGATGTTGCCATGTTCACCATGTGCTTTTCCAGTGGAAAGAGAAACCTGAATTTCATTGGCCTTTCTTGAGTAAAGATAACCTCTTATTAGTGTCTTAATTTGGACAATTTTATGGACTTGCTTTAATTGGGACATTTTTACAGCCTTAGAACTGTAAACTTGCCAGTTAACAAATTCTCCCTTTTAAAAGCCATTCTGGGGCAGGCAGTGCTGGTTCAGTGGCAGAGAGTTTTGCCCTGTCATGCTCGAGACCTAGGTTCAATTCCCTGTGCCCACCCATGCCAAATTCTGTTTTTGGTATATTGCATTCTGGAAGCTAGCAAACTAGAATGTATGATCTCACTACTATGAACCATACTGAACAAACTTGGAGAACTGAGTTCAAGTGCATAGATTATCAGGAGTAGAAAGTGGGCAGGGATTGGGCAATCAATGATTAAGGAGGATATACTGTTCAAATGAGTTTATTGTAAAGGTTCCTAGATTGTAAGCTCTTACAGCAGTCACATCATAGTCATCCCCAAAGAACCTCTTTTGTTCTGTTTAGGTGTGATCTCTCTCCAAGCCAACTCTGAAAATAACCTCACCGTGAATGACTCCTTGGGGTGTAAATATGCCTGGCAACATGGAACTATCTTCCAGGGATGAGTCCAGGAGATTGAGAATGCCTTCTTGACCAAAAGATGGAAAAGAAATGAAACAAAATTAAGTCTCAGTGGCTTAAAATACTTAAATAGAGTCGAGAGGTCATTCTGGAGATTAATTTTATGCAAGATTCAGCCAGATACTGTAAATTGCCACAGTATGCTAAGCCACAGCAGTATTCCTGGAAACCCTGAAGAATGCCCGGGGATGCTTTCAAGACTGTAAAAGTTCTTAGTATGTTCTTTTAATTTTTTTAGAAACTTAAGGCCTCCAGATTGACCTATGCCAGATAGCCCTGAAACCTGGAGGTACCAGTTTCTCCAAGGACATCAACCAATTTTATTCTTCTGCTGCATAAGGTCAACACCCTTTTCCATCATGAAGAAGTTAAAATGGTCATTGCCCATATATTCTTGAAGATTGAGAGAAAGATCAAATGGGAAGGAAGAGCATTAATGCAAATATCACTAGAGAGGATATACTGAATAACACCTTAGTACTATTACAAAAATTAGTTTAACCTTAGGATCTACCTCAAAATGCCTCTGAGAATCTTGGCTATCTGTAAACTGTATTGTGATAACTACTTGAATAGACTTATGAGAGCAGATTTCTTGCCTTGTTCCATAACTTAGAAGGAAAGCCTTAAACATTTTCCTTATAGGATAATTTTACCTGCATTTTTCATAAGCTATTTTATAGGTTTCTTCTTGTCCCTACTTCAGTGAGAAAATTGATCATGGGAAAGTTTTAATTTTGTCAATTTTTTTCTTCAACTTTGGGAAAGTGATATGATTTTCTCCTTTATTCTTGTAGTGTCAAAAATTCATTGTTTTTTTAATTACATTGTTTCTAAATGTTGATTCAATGTTTTGTTATTGTGATAAAAGCTTCATAATATTACCATATAACAATATCTGTATATTGTTGGATGCATTTGGTAATAATTTGCTGAGGAATTTCATGACTATGTTCATGATGAGAATAGTTTGTAAATTTCTTTTCCTGTATGGTCCCTGTAGGGTTTTAGGATCAGGATAATAGTGGACTCACAAAATGATTTAGGTGGTGGCTCCTTTGTCTAATTTCTGAACATTCTTTACTGGATTTTTTCTTGAATGTTTTAAATTTACTAGTGCAACTGTCTGAGTATTTATTTTTGTGGAAGTGTGCTGGTTTGAAAGGATGCATGGACCCTAGAAAAGCCATGTTTTAATCAAAATCCCATTTTGTAAAATGGCAGAACAATCTCTATTCAATACCATATGTTTGAGTCTGTAATTAGATCATCTCCCTGGAGATGTTTCCCAATCAAGAGTGGTTGTTAATCTGGATTAGGGGAGATGTGTTTACACCCATTTGGATGGGTCTTGATTGGTTTACCGGAACATTATCAAAGAGGAAACATTTTGGAAAATGAGAGATTTGGAGAGAGCAGAGAATGCTGCAGCACCACAAAGCAGAGAGTCCACAAGCCAGCAACCTTTGGAAATGAAGAAGGAAAATGCCTGCAGGGGAACTTCATGAAACCAGAAGCCAGGAGAGAAAGCTAGCAGATGATGCCATATTCACCATATGTCCTTCCAGCCAAGACAGAAGCCCTGACTGTGTTCGCCATGTGCCTTCTCACTTGAGAGAAACCCTGAACTTCATTGGTCTTCTTGAATCAAGGTATCTTTCCCTGGATGCCTTAGATTGGACATTTCTATAGACTTAATTGGGACATTTTCTCAGTCTCAGAACTGTAAACTAGCAACTTATTAAATTCACCTTTTAAAAGCCATTCCATTTCTGGTATATTGCATTCTGGCAGCTAGCAAACTAGAACAGGGAAGATCTTAGAGAAAGTTTCAAACACACATGCATACATACTTATATTCTTGAGTCAGTTTTATTTCATTGTTTTAAAACTAATTTGTTCATTTTTTCTACATTGTCACATTTTTTCCCATGAAATTATTCATAATATATTCACTTACTATTTTACTTTCTATTGTGGTATCTTCTTCTTTGTTCCTGTGATTGCTAATTTTTATATTTTCTCCTGATTATTCTTGCTTGGGAGTTATCAAGTTTAATAATCTTCTTGAAGTACTAAGTCTTGACTTCTAAAATATTTCATTGTCTTTTAAACTTTCACTGATTTATCTTCTAATATATAGTGATTTATTCTAGCTTATTAAAGTAGAAACATAAATCACTTTTATCAAAACATCTTTTTGAATATAAGCTCATTAAACTAAGATATTTTCTCCTAGCACTGCTTTAGCTGCTTCCCACCAATTTTAAAATATGGATTTTTCATTATAATTTAGTTCAAAATATTTTCTAATTTCTCCCTTGTGGTTTATATGTTTGTTTTCTAATTTCCAACTACAGAGGAATATTCAGATATCATAATACTTTTGATTTCTAACTTAATTCCTTTTCAGTCATATATTATACACTACATGTGTTCAAATCTTGTAAATATTGGGATATTTGTTTTATGATTTACTAAATGGTTAATCTTGGTGAATGTTGCTCAGCAGTTGAAATGAAGTTGTATCCTGAATTGACTGGTATTAGCATCCTATAAATATCAATCAGATGAAGTTGTTTGATATATCTGTCAATATCTTTGACATGAACTGGTTTCTGTTGAAATGTGTATAAATTCCTGAGAAAACAGTGTTAAAATATTCCAATATGATTATTGATTTGTCTACTTCTTCAATTAGATACCTCCATTTTAGCTTTATGTATCTAATGTTCTGTGATTGAGTGAATAAAAAAATTATATCAAAAAAATGAGAAGGAAGAGGTGTAACTGAGAAATAAGGATTTAACAAATGATTATGACTACTGACTCATATAGATGTTTCTTTTTAGTTTTAAGTGTATCAGAATAGCCAGAAAGAAATACCTGAAATTGTTGAACTGTAATTCAGTAGCCTTGATCTTTGATAATGATTGCATAACTATATATCTTTTATCATTTGACCATGTGATTGTAAAAGCCTTGTGACTGACACTCCCTTTATCTCATGTTTGGGTAGATGAGTAATAAAATAAACACATGCATGAAAAAAATTTCAATGATTTCCTTCATTTTAAAGTCTAGAATTCCCAGTGTGAATTCAATCTACATAACTACAATCTCTTTGGAAGTTATCCATCATCCAGATATTTTACTTCTTTGCTTTAAAGGAATTACTCATTCTTTATTCCATCCAGTTTTACATTATATATGTTCTGTCTGGATTTCTTTCAGACATAAAAAACTGAATTAGGTATTTTTTTCTTCCATAAACCAGTTCAAACTCCAACTCTTTCAATATACCTTCCCTGAACTTCACAGTAAGATGAAGTTCATTTCAGCAGCATTTAGTTGATTCCTACTATTCAAAATACATCAAAATATAGTATTTTTGATTATTATTTATCTCCCTCCTTCCTCTTTCACAACCCCACAGGACTAGAAACATTTACAGGCAAGATCCTGTCATGAAATCAACATACCCTCTAAATCACTGAGCACAACACTTTTATTTTAAAGTCTTATGTAATTTATATTGTGTCTCTAAGTTTGTATTCAATGGTTCATTTATTTAACCAACAGAAGTTTAATAAGAGAATACTATGTCTCAGCAACTAAGGGGAAATAGTTGAATATACAAAAGAGGGAATTAATAATGCTCCTTGAATTAATACACCAATGTAAGGAAGGCACTATAGTAAATCTTGATGGGAAAATGATGATATAGATTGAAAGCATGTCAATTTTTCTCCATGACATTCTTACAGCAAAGTGGGGAGAAAATATTTGCACATTCAACAAGTAGGAGTGAATGGGGGAGTGATTAATGAGCGAAAGTTATGATGTTACTCTATTGTTTAATGGTGGCTCAATTCAGGTTTAAATTTGTCAATGTGAATTCTGTCATTTAAATTAGAAAAATGTGATCGAGAATGTCCCTTTCCAATATTCTCAATTAGTTGGGTATGCTGTCAAGTAATATGGCTGGCGTAAAGTCATAGCTGATGCGGACAGCATGTAGTCCTTTCTAGAAAGTAGACCATACATAAGTGTACATATGCAGTTCTCCTCCTGATAAGAGAACTGATTCCTATTCTCAGGTATATGCCAATGATCTGAAGGAGGAAAACTAGCATGCTACTCAAGTCATGTTTCTCATCTCTTAAGGAAAGGACTGTTGTCAGCACCCCATCTTCCAAAAACTATAATTCTAATTTATTCATTCTATACACTGGAAGTCTTAGATTTCATTGAGAGCAGTATGAGAGAGCAGGTTATGAAGATTTGGAAGAGTGATCAAACTGGATTGGAAAGAGAAAGGAGGATATGGGATATTGAGTTTTAAATTTCAGGACTGGGAGAAATTGGTGCTGATGAGGAGAGATGTGTCATTCTGGAGGGTTCTTATAATATCTTTAGATGTTTTTCTTTCCAGAGCCAGTCTTATGACCCATTGCACGGTGTGTATGAGAGAGTTTGTACCCTTCTTTCCTAGAACTTCCAAACAAAACAAAAGACTTAAGTCATTACCCACAGTAAAAAAAAACTGTAAGCCGATGTCGATAAGGAACTTGTGACTTCAAAGTAAAAATACTTTGAAATGAGCAATCCTCTAGTAAAAGAGGTAGAAAAATTAGTGATGGAAGACCTTATTATATTATGATGGGCTAACATACATAAAGAATGACCATTACTCTTTGTTATCAAATAATTTTACATTATATATTCTAAGTTGCATTTTGTAAAAATATTTTAATATAATGTGAGACAGTACTGAATCAAATACACACAATATATAAAAAAGAATAAATTGAACACATACTAGACTATGTCAGCATCTTAATTTTGGGATAAGAATTGAGAAACAACCGTTACATATGTTCAGAGGCAGGGCAAGATGCCAACTTAGTGAGTTGTGCAACTTAGTTCATCCTCTAAGACAGCTAGTAAATAGCCAGGAACTGTATGAAACTGTTTGGGGGACTTCAGTGACCAAACAGACATTATACACCAATCTAGAATGGGTGAAACAGCTGAGATACCACACAGAACTACAAATCTCGCAAGCTATAGAAGCAGCCACTCTTCCCCAATGGGCACAGCAGTTTGGTTCCCTGAGGAAAAAAGAGGCAGCCTCTAGTAGGATCAAGGAAGATAGCTTAACCAAGCTACAACAGTGGAAATAATTTAAAATTTTTAGACTGCTGAAAATGAGCCCTGAGTACAGATAAACCTAGAGCAAGCATTAAAGGAACCAGGAGTTTTCATCTTGGCAAAGAGGTGATGGGGCTAATGGGAAAAGGAAACAACACAGGCTATTTGAGTTGGATGAGCACCAGATAATGGAAAAGGGCCAGGCCCCAAGAAAAGAGGGTATATAGGGCCATATACCAACTTTGGCTCTTGTTTGGATGCATTTGGTAATAATTTGCTGAGGAATTTCATGACTATGTTCATGATGAGAATAGTTTGTCAGTTTCTTTTCCTGTATGGTCCCTGTAGGATTTTAGGATCAGGATAATAGTGGACTCATAAAGTGGTGGCTCCTTTGTCTAATTTCTGAACATTCTTTACTGGATTTTTTCTTGAATGTTTTATGTTTACTAGTGCAACTGTCTGAGTATTTATTTTTGTGGAAGTATGCTGGTTTGAAAGGATGCATGGATCCTAGAAAAGCCATGTTTTAATCAAAATCCCATTTTGTAAAATGGCAGAACAATCCCTATTGGGGATGTTCTGGGAATGACTGGGGACTGGCTGGGGACTGGCTCTGAAAAGACGCTTTTCTATATTTTTTACTTCTTTACAATTCACTAGATAGAACTGTGAGCATTTTTAGCCTTCAGCACTACCCCACGCAAAAGCAGAATTAAGGCATGTCTGTGAGACAAAGTAATTAACCAGGTAAATGGGGATAATACCCTAAAAGATGTATCTTTAAGTTATTTCTACTGGGAAAAATGGAAGATAGCTCACCCAATCTTCTGTCGAGGTTTTAATCCTGACAGAGAGGAGGTGGGACTAACAGGAAAAAAAAGTGAAATAGAACAAAATAGAAGAAAGAGAGAGGTGTTTGGAGCCAGCTGAGCTCAGAGTACAGGAATCTTGGGGGCTGGGGCTTGATTCAGAAAAGGGAATTGTTTTAAACTATTCCAAGAAGCTCATTAGAGCTATTCAATTGTCAGTGGGACCCAGGCAAGGGTTGAGTTCAGATGGGTCTGGGAGACAAACTAATTAGTCAAGTGGAAGTGATAATTCCCTAAAAGGTGTATCCTACCCAAGAAAGAAAGGACAGACTCCAGCTCAAGTGGTAGACTTCCTTCATGGAATTTGGGCCCTAGGCTCTGGAAAACAGAAGCAACCTAAGCCCAACTTCTACCTCAGCCTCTGTCTCAACCATTCCCTTAGCAGGGAGAAGCACTGAGAATTAAAGGCACTGCATCACTTTACGCTTAGGAAGCTACAGGTGGACAAGTGACACCTGCTTGGCAGAATGGGAAAAACAGGGCCTAGAGGCTTCATAGGAAAGTCAGACAAATGAGAGTCGGGTCTCATTTTAAGGAGACTTGATACTGATTACACCCACTTCCTGAGATGGGGGCCTGTGTGGTCTGGGAAAATCTGACTGGGGTTGATCACATTTGAGGAGACCCTCCTCAAAAAAATGTTCCACATAGATAGGGCAAGAACCAGAAAAGCAAAAGCTGAAAAATTCTGATCAGTTAAACAGAATCTATGCTAGAGATCTGGAATAATTTGAATTGAATGCCAAAGAACAGATAGGGAACAAAGCTAACAAACAAGAAAACCCTAGATAAAAGAGTAAAAATGACCTCCAGAATAAACTAATTAAGGATATCAAATGCCTAACACTAGGAAAATCAAACATATATCCCAGTCAAAGGAACAAACAATTCAAATGAGATATAGGATTTGAAACAATTAATTAAGTATGTTTGAACAGACATGCAAATCACATCAAAAATCAATGAATTGAGGGAATATATGGCAAAATAGATGAAGGATATAAAGAAGACATTGGGTGAACATAAAGAAGAGCTCAAAAGTTTGAAAAAAGCACATTGCAGAACTTATAGGAGTGAAAGGCAAAATAAAAGAGATGAAGAAAACAATGGAGAACTAAAACAGCAGGTTTGAATAGGCAGAAGAAAGGATTAGTTAATTAGAGGACAGAACATCTGAAATTATACACTCAAAAGAACAGATGGGGGGAAAAGGAAAAATTTGAGCAAGTTTTCAGGGAATTGAATGATACCATGAAGAACACATATACACTTGTTATTGGTGTCCCCAAATGAGAAGAGAAGGGAAACAGTGCAGAAAGACTATGGAAGGAAATAATCACTGAAAATTTCTCATCTTCTATGAAAGATATAAAATTAAATATCAAAAAGCACACTGAACATCAAACAGAATAAATCCAAATAGACATACTCCAAGGCATGTACTAATCAGATTGTCAAATATCAAAGGCAAAGAGAGAATTCTGAAAGCAGCAAGAGAAAAGCAATCCATTGCATATAAGGGAAGCTCAGTCAGACTATGTGGGGATTTATCAACAGAAACCATGGAGGTTAGAAGGCAATTGTATGATATATTTAAGATTCTGGAAAAGAAAAATTGCAAACTAAGAATTCTATGCCTAGCCAAACTGTCCTTCAAAAAAAATGAAGGTGAATTTAATATTTTCATTCAGTCATTTAGAAAGTTTGTGGGACAGGCTCTACAAGAAATACCAAAGGTAGCACTGTAGGCTGATAGAAAAAGATGGGAGAGAGAGTTCTGGAGAAGATTGTAGCAATGAAGACTATCAGTAAAGGTAAAAAGAGGGGAAAAAAAACATGACATATAAAATCCAAAAGACAAAATGGTAAAAGAAAGTACTGCTTTTATAGTAATAACATTAAATGTTATTGGATTAAACATTCCAGTAAAAAGACATAGACTAGTAGAATGGATTAAAAACAGTACCCATCTATATGCCATCTACAAGAGATTAACTGTAGACACAAGGACTAAAACAGATTGAAAGCTAAAGGTTGGAAAAAGATATTTCACAGAGACAAAACCAGAGGAAAGTAGGGGTAGTGATACAAATATCTGACTAATTAGACTTTAGATGCAAAACAATTCAAAGAGAAATAAAGACATGTGTATTAATAAAAGCACAATTCATTAAGAAGACATAATAACAATAAACATTTTTGCATTGAGTCAGAGTCCTCCAAAATACATGAGGCATCACTGACAACACTGAAGGGAGAACTAGACACAACTACCATAATAGTTGGAGACTTCGATTCCCCACTCTCATCAATGGATAGAATATCTAGATAGAAGATCAGTATGGAAACAGAGATTTTGAATAATATGTTAAATGAACGAGACTTAGACACTTATAGAACATTACACTCCACAACAGTAAAGTACACATTTTTCTCATGTGCTCGTGGATCATTCTCAGGGATAGACCATATGCTGGATCACAAAGCAAGACTCAGTAAATTTAAAAAGATTGAAATTAGAAAAAATATTTTCCCAGATCATAACAGAATGAATTTGAAAATCAATTAACAGGCAGAGGGCCAGAAAATTCACAAATGTATGTAGAGGAAACAACACACTCTTAAACAACCAGTGGATCAAGGACTAAATTATAAAAGAAATCAGTAAATATCTCAAGGCAAATGAAAATGAAAACACAGCATATCAAAACAAGGCTACCATATGATCCTCTCATATTTTTCCTTCTAGCTACTCCAGAATATAGGAGGCTAGAGGGCTTAAATAATTTTTTTTATCATTACAATCAACTTTTTCCCATGATAAACTCTGGGATCTGTCCTGTAATAATTTGTGAAGAGTGCTTTGAAAATTATTGCTTTTTTTATTTCTTTGTGTTGTATATATGTTATACTATAGAATAAAAAAGTTAAAAAAAATATATAGAATGCAGTAAAGGCAATGCTAAGAGGGAAATGTATTGCTCTATATGCTTATATTTAAAAAGAAGAAAAAGCAAAAATCATAGAATTGACTGTTCACCTGGGAGAAATACAGAAAGAACAGCAAACTAACCCCAAAGCAAACAGAAGGAAAGAAATAACAAAGATTAGAATAGAAATAAATTGAGAACAAAAACAATAGAGAAAATCAACAAAACCAGGAATTGGTTCTTTGAGAAAATCAATAAAACCAAGGAACCC
Source organism: Tamandua tetradactyla (assembly GCF_023851605.1). Lineage (NCBI taxonomy): Eukaryota > Metazoa > Chordata > Mammalia > Pilosa > Myrmecophagidae > Tamandua > Tamandua tetradactyla. Next base: position 852,482 of record NC_135350.1, read on the forward strand.
TTAGCTAGGCTGACAAAAGAGAGTGGATGCAAATAAAATAGTAAAAGGGAGAGAGGATATGACTACTGACCCTGCAGAAAGAAAGAAAATAATGAGAGAATACTATGAGCAACTACATGTAAATAAACTAGACAATGTAGATGAAATGTACAACTTCATAGAAAAGAATGAAAACCCAGCATTGACTCAAGAAGAAACAGGCAACCTCAACAAAACTAGTCACAAAAAAAGAGATCAAATCAGCCATTAACAAGCTCCCCAAAACAGAATATTCCAGAAACAGATGGCTTCAGATATGAATTCTACCAAATATCCAAGAAAGAATTAGTACCAGTGCTGCTGATTTCCTCAAAAAAAATTGAAGAGGAAGGAAAGCTACCTAACTCATTCTATGACGCCAACATCACCCTAATACTAAAGCCAGACAAAGATACTAGAGGTAAACAAAAGTACAGATAAATCCCTTTCATGAATATGGATGCAAAAATCCTCAAATACTTGCAAAGCAGATGTAGCAACAAAGTAAAAGAATTTATTCCAAGTATGCAAGGCTGGTTCAACACAAGAAAATTAATTAATGTAATACCCCACATCAAAAAAAAGAGATCAAAGCAGAAAAAACATGCGATCATCTTGATTGATGCAGAAAAAGCATTTGACAAAATTTAATATCCTTTCTTGATGAAAACACCTCAAAGGAATCAATTAGAAGGGGACTTCCTCATCATGATAAAGGAAATATAGGAAAAATCCACAGTGAACATCATATTCAATGGGGGAAGACTTTCCCTCTAAGACCATTGTTATTCAACATTGCACTGAAATTTCTGGCCAGAGCAATTAGAAAGGTAAAGAAATAAAAGGGATCCAAATTGGAAAGGAAGAAGTAAAACTCTCCCTATTTGCAGATTACATGATGCTCTATGTTGAAAATCCTGAAAAATGTACAGCAAAGCTACTAGAGCTAAACACAACAAAAGTGGTCAGGTACAAGATCAACATACAAAATTCAGGAGTGTTTCTATACACTATCAGTGAACTATATGATATTAGGAATAAATTTATCTAAGTGCACAAAAGAAATCCACACAGAAAAATACAAGAAATTGTGTCCTAAAACAAATCATGGAAGACCTAAATAAATGTAAGGGTATACCACATTCATGGCTTGGAAGACTAAATATAGTTAAGATGTCAATTCTACCCAAATTGATTTATAAATTCAATTCAATACCAATCAAAATAGCAACAACTTCCTGGTGCCTGCCCATGCAAAAAAAAAAAAAAATAGCAACAACGTACTTTGCAGAAATAGAAAGACCAATAATCAAATTTATTTGGAAGGTCAGGGTGCCCCAAAGAGCTAAAAATATCTTGAGAAAGAAAACTGAGATGGTAAGTCTCACACTACCTAACCTTAAAGTGTATTACAAAGTTCTAGTGGTCAAAGAAGCATGAAAGAGGCAATAAGATAGATATATTGACCAATGGAGTTGAACTGAGTGTTCAGAAACAGACCTTCTTATCTACAGACAATTGCTCTTTAGAAGTTGGTCAAACCAAACCAGCTGGGACAAAGTAGTCTCTTCAACAAATGGTGCTTGGATAACTGCATATCTATATACAAAAGAATGAAGGAGGACCCATATCTCATACCCTATACAAAAATTAATTCAAAATGGATTAAAGACCTAAACATTAGAGTTAAGACCATAAATCCTTTAGAAGAAAATGTACAGAAATATAAATCTTGTGATAGAAGGTAGTTTCCTAGACCTGACACCCAAAACACAAGCAATAAAAAAAGAAATAGATAAATGGAATCTTTTCAAAATTAATCACTTTTATGCATCAAATAATTTTGTCAGGAAAGTAAAAAGGCAGCCTATGGGAGACAATATTTGCAAACCACATATCAGATAAGGGTTTAATAACCCTTTAATAACCAGAATATATAAAGAGGTTCTACAACTCAACAACAAAAAGACAACTCAATCAAAAAAAATGGGCAAAGACATGGACAGACACTTTTTAGAAGAGGACATAAAAATGGCTAAAAGGCATTGAAAAGATGCTCAACTTCACTTGTTATTAGGGAATGCAACTCAAAATCACAATGAGATATGATCTCACACCCACTAGAATGGCTACTATCAAAAAAAAACAAAAACACAGGAAACAAGATGTGCTGGAGAGGATGTGGAGAAATAGGTATACTTATTCACTGTTGATGGAAATGTAGAAAAATGCAACCACTCTGAAAGTAAGTTGGTGGTTCCTCAGGAAACTATAAAATTCCCATATGATCCAGCAATTACATTAGTAGGTACATATTCAGAGGAACTGAAGGCAAGGACACTAAGAGACATGTGCACATCAACGTATATGGTGGCATTATTCATGATAACCAGAAGATGGAAACAGCCAAAATGTCCATCAACAGATGAGTGGCTAAGCAAGCTGTGGTATATACATACAATGGAATCCTATGCAGCTGTAAGACAGAATAAAGTCATGAACCATGTAACAACATGGATGAACCTTGAGGACATTATGCTGAGTGAGATTAGCCAGAAACAAAAGGACAAATACTGTATGGTCTCACTAATATGAACAAACCTTAATGAATAAATTTTGAGAGTTAAAGTTGCAAACCCAGGTTATCAGGAGAAAAAGTGTAGAGCATTTGGTGCTCAAGAGTACAGAATGCTCAACAGGACTGTAAAGATCCAGAAATGGATAACACAATACTGTCTGATGCTAGCAGAATATAAGTACACTGAACAAAGCTGACTGTGAGTCCGGTTGAGGGAGAAGGGCGAGGGGCATGTATGACAACAGAAGGAAAGATAAAGGATAAAGATTGAGATGACATAAATTAGTGATGCCTTGACTGGACAATGATGGTGAATAAATGTACAAATATAAGAATGTTTTTGCATGAGGTAGGACAATGGGATATCAGCATTACAAGGTGCTGAATATGGGATGGCATACAGGAAACCAATGCAACCTAGGGTCTACAGTTAACAGTAACATTGTAATATGTGCCCATTAAATATAACAAAGGCAATATGGTAAACTAAATGTCAATAAGTGGGGGCCATGGGGGAGGGGTATGGGATTATTTGCAGAAGTAAAGAAAATGTCCTTATATACATTGTGGTGGTATAGACATGGTTATGTGATTATACTGAAAACCATTATTTTTTACTTAGGTTGAATTGTATGGTGTGTAAATAAAGCTGTTTAAAGATAAACAGAGAGATACAAGTGTTGGAGAAAATATGGAGAGAGAGAGAGAGATGTACCTATTCACTGCTGGTAGGAAAGCAGAGTGGTTAAGCCCCTCTGGGGATCAAGTGTGGTGGCTCCACAGGAGGATAGTGGTGGGGCTGACATAAGATCCTTCCACCCCATTACTATACTTGGAGGGACTGAGAGTGGGGATAATTTGCACACTGGTGTTTATGGTGGCAGTTTTCATGATTTGCAATGGATGGAGGTGGCCTCAGTGTATTTTGACTGAGGAACAGAAGGAAGAACCGTGGTGTATACATACAATGAACTACAGAGCAGCTACAAAAAGGAATGAAGTTGTGAGGCACGCAACTAGGGAAATGAAACTTGAGGACAATATGTTGAATGAACTTTCAGAAATAAAAAGACATATCACCATGCCTCACTCTTAGGGACTAACTATGATATACAAACTTGGAGAACTGAAATGGCACAGGTTATCAGGTTAAGGCCTATCATAATGGTTCCCAGACTGTAAGCACTTATAGAAGTCCCACATCTATTCATTTTGGAGTTGTAATTGAGATCTCTAAATTCTGAGATGCTGAGCTATTTGTGTATAACCTGGTCATTCCACAGAAATTCAGGTAATTGTGTGACATCTGATTCTCAGAGTTAGAACCTTGAAGCTATGAAAGTCAGCACTACCCCATGGAGCAGCTGTTTAAAAAGTTGAAGAAGTGATCAGACTTCACCTAGAGAGATATGAAGGAAGCAAATCTGGATAAGACCAAGATAGAACAGAATACATGGTAAAGGATGATACTGACTCTATTTTAAAACTTCAACTTCTCTGGGAGACCAAAGGAAAATATGTTTATTTGGTGCAAAACTTATATTTTTGGTAGCACACTCTCTAATTTAACTTGTATGGTCAATTTATTCAAACACCATGATTACATAGACACTTGAATAGGGAGTGAGATTTTGTTGGTTTAAACAGATTAGTTATGCCCCAATGCATCCCACAGTAATCTGGGCAGAGTCTAAAGAAGTATTTGAATAGTCAGTCCCCTTGAGGACCTGGGAAGAAAGGAAGGAAATATTATATATCCCCACTTGGGGAAAACCTGATATTCGTGTAAGCATTTACAAGCAATTTAATATGCTAAGCCTCAATTCTGGGGCTTGCCCCTATGAAACCTATTCCTGCAAAGCAGAAACTATGCCTCCTTATAATTATGCCTAAGAATAACCCCCAGAGAACCTCTTTTGTTGCTCATATGTGGCCTTTCGCTCTAAGCCAACTTGGCAGGTGAGCTCCCTGCCCTAGGAGGGAGTCCCCTATGTGGGACATGATTCCTCAGGATGGGCTGGGACCTGGCATCATGGGATTGATAAAGGCCTTTTGATGAAAAGGGGGAAGAGAGAAATGAAGCTAAATAAAGTTTCAGTGGCTGAGAGACTTCAAATAGACTCTAGAGGTCATTCTGGAGTTATTCTTATGTATTATATAAATATCCTGTTTTAGTTTTTAGTGTATTGGAATAGCTAGAAGGAGATATCTGAAACTGTTTAACTGTATTCCAGTAGCCTTGATTCTTGAAGATGATTGTACAATTATATACCTCTTACCGTGTAACTGTGTGACTATGAAAACCTTGTGGCTGACATTCCCTTTAACCATATTATGAACAGATAAGTAAAAAAGTAAGGACAAAAAAATAGATAATAGGGGAGATAAAGGGTAAAAAGAAATTGGGTAGATTGCAATACTAATGATCAATGAGAGGGAGGGGAAAGGAGTGTGGGATGTCTGAGATTTCTTTTTCCTTTTTATTTCTTTTTCTGGACTGATACAAATATTCTCAAAATGATCATGGTGATGAATGCACAACTAAGTATGATATTGTGAGCCATTTATTTTACACTTTGGATGGATTGTATGGTGGATGAATATATCTCAATAAAAATATTTTTAAAAAGAAACTACTGTTAAAACAAATAGAGCAAATTGCCTAAAATGTGATTTTATATTGCAGTTGAATTTACTTTTTACATATTTTTCTTTATTAGAGATTTTTTTGGTTTATATAATAATCATACCTAGAACACGGGGTTCTCATACACCACACACTACCAACATCTTGTATTGATGTAGAAATTTTGTTACAGCTCATGAGAGCACATTTTTATAACTGTACTGTTAATTAAAGTCCATGGTTTAACAGCAATTTCACTGTGTAGTGTCATTCCATGATTTTTTTCATAAAAATATCCTTTTACCATATTTACAATCCCACATTTCCCCTTTTAATCATATTCAGATACATATTTCAGGGCTGTTAATTGCATTCACAACGTTGTGCTACTATCACCACCGTCCATTACCAAGCTCTCCCAACATTACAAATAAGAATGGTGTACCTGCTAAGCCTTTACCTGACCCTCCCTATTCACATCTTGCCCTCCATTTTCTACATTCTACATTCTACCTTTATTAGTTTTCTCAGTGAATTATTTTGTATCGGTAAGATGATACACTATTTGTTCTTTTACATCTGGCTTATTTCATTCTATATGATGTCTTCAGGGTTCACCCATGTTGTTGAATATGTCAGAACTTCATTCTTTTTTTGGTTTAATAATATTTTCTGGATAGCATGTTGCAGCTTTTATGTTACACTTGATGCTTCCCCTTGCATTTTTGTGTTATGGGATGGCTTCTTTCCTTAAACCTCATGAACAAACCTCTGCTAACTTCAAATTTTTCTTCTGCATGCAACTTCATTACCTCTCTCAGCCTCTATAGAATTGAAAATGTTAGGTTCTTGCATTGAATTAGGCTTTGGTTTAAGGGAATGTTGTGTCTGGTTTGCTCTTCTGTGCAGACCACTAAAACTTTCTCGATATCAGCAATAAGCCTGATTCACACTCTTAACATTCACGTGCTCACAGGACAGCACTTTTAATTTCCTTCAAGAACTTTTCCTTTACATACACAATGTGGCTAACTATTTTATGTAAGAGGCCCAGATTTTGGCTTATCTTGGTTTTTAACATGCCTTTCTTACTAAGCTTTATCATTTCTAGTTTTCAACTTAAATTGAGAGAAATGTGACTCTTACCTTCACTTGAACACTTAGAAACTACTGTAGGTTTATCAGCCTGATTTCAATATTGTTGCATCTCATGGAATATCAGGCTAAAGAAAAGGAAGAGAGATGGGGAAACACTTGGTCATTGGAGATTCAGAACACACCACATTTATTGAAATTCACCATCTTATATGGGCATGGCTCATGGTGCCACCCAAAAATTAAAATAGTAACATTAAAGGCCACAGATCACCATAACACATACAAAAATGATGAAAAACCTTGACTATGTGAGACCAAAATGTGACACAGACACAAGTAAGCACATGACTTTGGAAAATATGGCACCAATAGATGTACTCGAGGCAGAGTTGCCACAAACCTTCAATTTACTAAAAAATGCAACATCTTTGAAGTGCAATAAAGCAAAGCACAGTAAAATTAGGCATGCCTGTGTATGTATATAGTATTTATACATACATATAGAGAGAGAGAATACAGAAAAGCCTTTAGTTATCTTTCATCCTTCAATAACAGTAACAGGCATCCTGAGAAAATTCAACTGGAAAGAAACTATATGACTACAATCTCTGTCAGAAAGTCTTTGGTCAAAACTCTGGTATTAGGCAACATGAGAAATTTATGCCAGATGGAAACTGCACAAGTGTAATTAACACAAGCAATATTTCATCCAGAGATTTTACCTTTATTCACACAAAAGAAAATCATTTGAATTTTTTATGAGGAAGCCTTAGCCAATTATCTGATGTCAGACAACATTAAAGACCTCACATTACAAAGTTAATGAATGTGGAAGGGTCTTAAGCCACAGTTTTAATCTCTATGCACACCAGAGAACTCAAACAGGGGAGAAATTTTATGTTTTTGATCATTATTGTAATATCTTCAATTACAATTTATCCTTTAAACAGCATCAATGAAGTCCATTGGAGTGGACTGTAACTATAAGCACTGCAAACTAACACTCAGCTTCAATCCAGCCTTTGTTTTCACAAGAAAGGACTATGAATCATATCTAAAACAGGAAATAAGTTAAGAAACTCCTTTCCAGAATAAGGAAGCCTCTTGGGGAAATACAAGATAATTCATTGTTGGAAAGTCATTAAAGGAAATAAACATGAGAAACCCTTTGCTCATAATAGAATACTTAAAGAAAATATAAGCATTCATAATGCATGAAAGTATTCAGTGTAACAAATGAAGGAAAGAGCTCAGGGATCATTTATTCCTTAATGAGCATTAACATTATCACATGTAGGCGATACTAATCTTAAAGTGTGAACAATAGTGGCTAGAGTTCCCATTAGAAATCTTAGATTAGAAAAAAGCTATCTCATTTTCTTCTCCTACTGTATACTGATCAGTGGAAGAGAATATAGAACCCAGAAACAGACATATCTCTGTACAATTGCTCTTTAACAAAGATGCAAGGGCAATTCTAAACAAAAAGGATAGTCTTTTCAACAAATGGTGCTGGAAAAACTGAACATCTGCATGCACACACACACAAAAAAATCTAAACACTGACAGTACATATGCTACAGAAATTTATTCAAAATGTATTGTGGCTCTAAATGTAAAACAAAAAACTATAAAACTTCCAGAAGATCATATTCCAGAAGACAAAAGAGAAAAATCTACATGATCTCAGGTTTTGCAATGGGTTATTAGATACAATAGCAAAAATATGATTCATGAAAGAAAAAAATGTGAATTCAATAAAATTCTTTTTTAACTTTTTTTCTATATAGTATAACATACATACAAAGCAAAGATATAAAAAGCAGTTGTCTTCAAAGCACTCTTTAACAAGTAGTTGCAGGACAGGTCCCAGAGTTTATCATGGGCTACCTACCACATGATGCTCTCATTCAATAAAATTTTTAAAAGCTTTTGCTCTCTGAAAGACACTTTAAAGAGAATAGAAAGGCGAAAGGAAGACTGGGAAAAAAAATATTGAAAAAAGTACCTGATAAAAGACTTGTATTAGTGGTTTATTTGGACGGGAGAAGGGAGGTGGCGGGCGAAGGGCACGTCGAGCAGGGAAGCGGTCCTGCCTGTGGGGAGCCGCGGAGGCCAACAGGATTCATTGGCTGCCCTGCCGTGTCGTGCACTGTGTTAAAAATGACAAGTAACCAACCATGAACGACCCAAGTCGCAGCAGTACTAATCCAAGCATCATCAATGACGATGTGATTACTAATGATCATTCTCATGAAGATGACAATGCATTTGCAGAGTACATGCGTATGGAAAATGAAGAAGAATTCAACAAACAGAAAAGGCGTTATGGGAAGAAGAATTTACTGAGCACTGTTTCTAAGAAACGCTGGAAGAGAAGGAAGAACATGAGTGGTTTATTCCAGCTTGAGCTCCCCCACAAACCATGGACCAAATCCAGGACCAATTTAATGACCTTGTTATCAGTGATGGCTCTTCTCAGGAAGATCAAGAGCAATCTGAATCCAAACGCAAAGGAGTTTGTTCCTGGGGTGAAGTACTAAAATATTTGAGTAGAAGGGGCCCTCTTTTGATGGATGTAGCACAATTTCCATACTATGAAGGCAGTGTTAGAAGACTTAATTGTAAAAGCTCTCTTGTCACTGTGTTGTACTACTCATTGCCAAAGTTTTGGTAGTCTTGCATGCTTAATAAAAGTGCTGAGACTGTTATTAAGTAACAAGCTGTCAAACATTTACTGAAAATAGAATTGGTTCCATGGCTTGATGTGAAGACAGCAAGGAAAGACGCACCAGTCAAGTTGTGGCAAAGCAACAAATTAAATGACCTCTAAATTTTAACTAAATCTTCCCTGAGGCTAAACTGATTCTTTAGGGTTAACTAACTCTTGTTAATGTCTAAATTTTGTTTAAATGAGTAAATTTAAGTTCTAATTGTTAAACATATTTCCTAATTGAGACTTCAATTTGTTTTTGTCCCCATCAAAAAGAATCTTCCTTTTCTGAATAAGGCCTTTTAGTTATTTAAAGTAATTCGTTATAGACAAGTATGCTTTTGGTTACTGAGGTTCCAAGATAGTGACAGATGAGAACTATTTCTGACTTTTATGGTGTGTTATCATGTTAGAAATGGTTAATTCTGCTCCTAATGTTATATCTGAGGAAGTTTGTGATTTAAAAATTGCATTTTTTTTTAAGGGGACCCACTGCCACATAGTTATGCCTCTGTAAAATCTAACATTTAAAGAATCCATAATCCAAGTGAACAAAGAAATTATAACACTATAATTCGAGAGGTGCTTTTCCTTGCTTTGTTAACCATCAAGACAATAGTCTACAGCACAACTTTTCTTTTAGTAAAGCTAGAACAGTTTTGGCTTCTTAAACTTCATATTTGGACAGGTTAAGCTGCCATATGTGTTCAGTGTGAATAGTGTTTAAGTTGAAAATACTGTAAAAAAATTGTATTTTTTCAAAAATATTTTAAATATATATAATAGTAGAACTGAAAAAAAAAAGATTTGTATTGGCTATATGCAAAGAATTCTTAAAACTCAATAGTAGGAAAAGAACCAAATTTAAAAATAAGCAAAAGATCTGAACAGTATAGCTCACCAAAGAAGGTATACAAAGAAAAAATAAGCATATGAAAATATACCAAAAATCATATCTCATTAGGGAATTGCAAATGAAAACAATAATAAGATACCTCTACATAACTTTTAGAAGGGCTAAAATAACAGCACTGACAATACTATGTGATTGGAAGGATATGGAGTAATGCTAACCATCATTCATTGCTATACAAATGAAAAATGATACAATGGCTTTGGAAGAAATTTTCGTAGTTTTTCACAAAGCTAAACATAGTCTTACCATATGATTCAATATTCATCCAAAGAAGTTTAAAACTTATGTTCACCTAAAAACTTGCATACAAAATTTTATAGTAGTTTGTTGTTATATTGTAGTCATCCAAGATATCCTCACATCCACATAGTGAATACTAAGTGATTTAAAAAAAAGAAACAAGCCATAAAAAGACATGAAGGAAACTTAAATTGCATATTGCTTAGTGAAAGAACCCAGCCAGAAAGATCTATTTATGATTCCAAAAGATGATAGACAATAAAATGTTAATGAGTTTCCATGTATTTGTGGTGGTGAAGATGAGTAAATTGGGTAGAGGGGATTATAGGGCAATGAAAATACCCCGCATGACTTTATAATGGTGGATACACAACACTATACATTTGTCAAAGCTCATGGGACTGTGCAACACTAATACAAAATGTTAGTACTAGGGTTAACTGGGAGGGAGGAGGGATAAAGAGGCTACACGAAAACTCTTTACTATCTTCTTGATAATCTGGAAAACTAAAAACTTCTCTATAAATAAAGTCTATTATATTAAAAAAAAAAAAAAAAAGAATTCTACCAGGGACTTTTAACACACAGTTCATTAGATAATTCAGAATTTTTCCAAATGGCCTATTATTTTAAAATATGGGATAAAATGTATGATTGCCATGTGATATAGGAGGTTAAATGCAGATAGTAATAAGTACTAACCAATGAGAGTAAATACTTTCAATAAATTAGTGCTTTAAATTCGTCTGCTGGAGACCCAGGTTCGATTCTCAGAGCCTGCCCATGTGAAAAAAGAAAAGTTAAATTCATCTGTAATAGAGTTTGTTAGAAAACACAAAGTCAACTCAAACAAAATTGACAAAAAGGAAAAATGTATAATATCTTGGTCAGTTTCTAGTTTTATTATGGACCTCTGAATATGTTTACAGAGGCTTAAACCAATCAAACAATAACTGAAAATTCACTGAAAAATGAAGAAAATTATATGTCCCTATTATTATATTAATGTTAAAATATGTATGAGTAAGGCAAAAACAAATACTAACATGGGGAAAATGAACACATTTTTGTGAGTAAAGGATAAAGTTAATTTAGCTATCCTATTTTTACCAGATTTAGTTTGTCCAAGTTTTCCTATCTAGGCTGCCACAATCATTCTCCATCTCACCCACAGTGGAAGAAGATGGGGAAGGGAGGCTGGGGGACCAAGCCAGGTTGGGAGAGGGAATAAACAGGTAGAAGCAAATGTGAACACAAGTGGAAATGGGTGAGAGGCCCAGAGTAGACTGAAGTAGAGAATGTCCTGTGGATGCGATGGCAGTAAAAAAGAAGAACAGGAAGGCATGGCAACAAATGGGAGCAAGTAAGTCCTGTGAGATAATGGGGAACTTTAAGGAGGATCGAGGCGTTGCAAATCTGAAACACTGGAGGTTACAGGAGTGGAGAAGAACAAGGCTCTAGGGTAAGAACTGATGAATAAAGACCTCCCCAAGTTTCTCATAGAAAGTCCAGGAAGGAAGGTTAATGCACGGTGAGAAACAAAATAAATAGGTTACGGAGTGCCCTGAAGGGAGCTTAAAGCTAGATCCGAGGAAAGGGGTTTCATAAGAGAAATAGAGAAGGGGAGAAGGGCCATAATGAACCTGGGTGAGGACGAGGAGGAGGACACAGAGAATCTGGGGTCAATGGTCCATAAATTCCTGTTGGATAACTGAGTCAAATGTTGAGTGTTATGAAGAAATTACAGGGGACTAGATAACAGAAGGAAAGGGCCGAGTGAGAGATATAGCAGTCCACCATTTGTGGGGAAAAACACAGCAAAAAATAACTAAAGACAAGGACATGAACCTGATGAGCCCAACAGAGATAAGGAAGTTAAAATTGGAGCCACAAATAGAGAGCACCTGTATAAGTGAGGTAAAGCAGGGCCCCAAGAGCCAAAAAATTGGGGAAGCAGGGTTGTGGAGGGGAAAAGAGGGACAGTAAATTCAGTAAATCAGTCACCTTAGATGAGGCCTGGAGAGGATTAAGGAGCAAAATTCTGGTATGTACCTCAAGTAACCTCATTTTATGTAAAATTAGAGTTTGCTCAGAGGTAAAGTTAAGTGCGTATAGCAACAAATACCCAATAAAGAGAGCAAATGCATGAATATCAAGGTTTTTAACTTAAACTTTTGGTTTGAAATAATTTCAAACTTGCAGGACAGTTGCAAAAGCAATACAAAATCCATAGAAGAATTCCAACATACACCTCTCCAGATACTCAAATCCACCAATGTTAACATTTTGGCAAACTGCCACATTTGCTCTATGTCTCTATCATATCTACCATTATGTCTTCCTTCCATCTGTTTTCCTAAACAGTATATTGAATACATCACACTCCTGAGCACATGATACTTCCCTATACATCTCCTAAGAACAAGGATGTTCATTTATATAACTAATTTATACTTAATACTGGTCAAAGGGTGGGATGGTGACAGATTAGGGAGTGCAAATATTCAGTCCTTCCACCAGAACAACTCAAACAGGCAGGAAATTTCTAAAACAGCTATTTTGAAACTCTAAAGGACAGGAGAACACTGTACGGTATCCAGGGAAAAGCAGAAGGAAAATGCTGGCAAATTATGGTGAAGACCCATTAATTTCTCTCGCTGAGAGGTGGCTGCAATCTGTGCCCCTTGCATTAATCCTTGGCCCTGTTTTGTCCTGCAAAAATCCTCTCTGGCATGCCCCAACCAGGCAAGAGCAGCTTGAAGAAAAATGAAAGTGTAAGAAATTATAGCAAGTACAGTCTGAGCCAAAGACTTGCCTGATATAAACAGTGAAGGGGAGAAGTTTGTCTCCTAGGAAATAAAGGAGCATTCAAACTCCTGAAAACAGGAGAACTCAAGCAAAAGCTGAGGACAAGACATGGGCCCAAAAAACACAGGAAAGACTGGCACATTGCATTGGCCTTGGACATATATTCCTGATAGGAAGGCTGAAGCTCAAGAAAATCTTTTGTAACCAGCTGGTTACAGATCAAGGAACAGACATCTCAGGGAATAAATCCTAGAGTTAACATTTTAAAATATGAAATGTTAGTGTGCAAAAAAAGAGGACAAGACAAAGAGAGAGGAAATGATGGCCCATCTAAAGGAAGAGAATAAAAATGCAGAAAACACCAAAAAAGACCTGATTGTGGACTCACAAAGGTCTTATAAAAATGCCTTTAAAAATGCTCAAACACAAACTCTGAGAATTGAATTTGAGAGTAAAGTTTATCAGGGGATAGAAAGCAAATCATGACTGGGCAATCAATGATTAAGAATTACAGAATATCCAATTAGGCTCATTGTAAATGTTCCTAGTTGTAAGCTCTTACAGCAGTTACTTTTATTCCTGAGTTTTAACTATTATTTTAAATTCCAGGATACTGTACTCTTTGTGTTCAACCTGGTAGTCCCTGGAACTTTAGATATCTGTGTGAAACCTAAGATTCAGAATTAGAGTTCTGCAGCTCTGAGAGTCAGCACTCCTCCATTCAGCAACTGTTATAGAAGCTGAAAAAGAGATCAGATTTCAAATAGAGATATGAATGAAGCAGATTTGGTTAGGATTAAATAAATCAGAATTCAGGGTAAAGATGATAGTCTGTATTTTATAACTTCAACTTCCACGAAAGACCAAAGGAAGAGATATTTATTGTCCAAAATTTAAATTTTCTGTAGCACACTATTTCAATTTACTTGTTTCATCAGTTTATTTAAACAACCTAATTACATGAAATCTAGAATAGGAGATTTGTTATTCTGTACAGGTTAATGTAATACCCTAATACATTCCAGAGTATTTGGGGCAGGAAATTAAAAAAAAAAACATTTGCAAAGGCCACTTGAGTAACTGAGGAAAAATGTGCAACTATTAAACTTCCCCACCTGGGAAATTCCTGATATTTTCTCAAACATTAGGACTCCCAATTTAAAAAACCAATCTTGAGGCTTCTACTTATGAAACTTATTTCTGCATTGGTGAAACTAAACCTACTTATAATTGTTTTTAAGAGTTACTCCTGGAGAATGTCTTTTCTTGCTTATATATAACCTAAGTCAACTCTACAAACAAACTCACTACCCTCCCCCTTACATGGGACATGACTTCCAGGGTGTAATGTGGGATATAACACCTAGGCATGATCCTGACCCTGGCATGATGGAATCTGGGGAGCTTTCCTGGCCAAAAGGGGGGAAAGAAGTGAAAAAAATATAATGTTAGTGACTAAGAGATTTCAGATACAGTTGAGAGGTCAATCTGGATAATACTTTTATGAAAGCTTCAGCCAGATGTTTTAAATTGTCACAGTATGCTATGCTCCAACCAAGAGTATTCCTGAAAACCTTAAAGAAACCTTTGACTCTTATTATAAGACTCTAAATATTTTGGTTTGTAATTTTTTTCAGAAACTAAGGCATCCAGATTGTTTCTATGCCAGATAAGCCCTGAAACACAGAAGTAACTGCCTTCCCAAGAATATCCACCAGTCTCATTCCTCTATGTCTTAAGGTTGAAACCCTTTCCCAGCATGAGAAATGGCACATTTCTCAGGTATCCCTGGAGATTGAGAGAATGATCAACTGAGAAGGAGATGTACCTGAGAAATTAAGACTTAGCAACTGACTATGATTACTGACTCACTATACACATATTTTAGTTTCTAAGGTATCAGAATAGCCACAAGGAAATACCTGAAATTGTTGAACTGTATTCCAGTAGCCTTGATCTTTGATAATGATTGCATAACTATGTAGTTTTTATCATGCAATCATATGATAGCAAAAATCTTGTGACTGACACTCCTTGTATCCAGCATATGGCTCAGAATCTTGTGACCGACATTCCTTATATCCAGCAATGGGTCAGTGAGTATTAAAATAAAGACATGCATGAAGAAAATAATGGGTCAAGAATATGGAGAAAAGAATATCCCTATGTAAAGTTGGACAAGAGTTAGAGTACTACTTTAATAATCTCTCATCAATTGCAATAAATGTAACTACTGTTCAAAAATAGAATTACTAAAAAAGTGTTATCATCAGTTGCAAGAAACTTTCCACACCAAAGCAAGTGTTGACGGTGTGATGTATGCGAATCCTGTATTTTATGCATGATTATTCTGTAAACCCACAACCTCTTTAATAAGAAAATATTAATTAAAAAATGCTCAAGGAGAGGAAGTGAAATATAGAGAAAGAGCTAAAGTGTATCAGGAAACAATAAATGAGCAATATGAGAATCTTACCAGAGATAGAAGTTTTTAAAAGGAACCAAAGAGACCTACTGAAGTTGAAGACCAGAATAACTGAAATGAAAAATTCCCAAGAGAGTTTCAAGGACAGATTTGAGCTGGTAGAAGAATTAGTCGGTGAACTTGAAGCTCTGTATCATTAGCCAGGTAAATGCAAATCAAAACGAAAATGAAACTCCATTTCACAGCCATTACAATGGCTGCTATTTTTTTAATGGAAAATTGCAAGTGTTGAGGTTGCATACAAGTAGGGATGCCCACTAATTGTTGTTGGCAAAGTATAATTATGAAGCTACAGTGGAAGACAATGTCATGGTTCTTCAGAAAGTTAAGTATAGAAATACCATATGAATTGGCAATCCCACTAATTGGTATATACCTCTAAGAGTTGAAAGCAGGGACTCGAAAAATATTTTCATACCACAATGTTCATGTTCATAGCAGAATGATTCCCGATTGCCAAGTGGTGGAAACACCATAGTGTCCAAAACCAATGGATGGATAGACAAAATTTGGTATACACATGCAATAGAATATTATTCAGCTATAAAAAGGAATGAAGTCCTATTGCCTGTGACAAGATGGATGAACCCTGAAGACATCATGTTGAGTGAAATAAGCCAGACACAAAAGGACCAATATTGAATGAGCTCACTGATTTGACATAATTAGATTAAGCAAACTCATGCAGTCTGAATCTAGAACATGGATTATCAGAAGATAAGGTGGGGATAGGAATGGGGGGTTTAAACTTAAACTATAGTGTTCCTATTTGGAATTATTGGAAATGTTTTAGTAATGGGTGGTGGTGATGGTAGCACAACATCGTGAATGCAATTAACATCCCTGTAATATATATATGAACGTAGTTAAAATGAGAAATGTTAAGTTTTATATGTGGTGACAGAATAAAAATTTAAGAAGAAATCCATGAACTGCACTACACAAACATGAACCTTAATTTAAACTATGGACTATAGTTAATAGTATAATTATAAAAATGTTTTCATCAATTATAAATAATGTTCCATACCAATGCAAAATATTAATAATAGGGAAGTATATGAGTATTCTTTATTTTATGCATAATTATTCTATAAATCCACAACTTCTCTAATAAAGAAAAAATAAGGGTTGTTTGGGAGAAAATATGGGATATTTCATTGGGATGAACTCATTTACTATCATGGCTGATCTCACAGACTTTTACACTGAAGTAGCTTTAAATGATTGCCAGCTTTGAAAAGCCTGTCTGGCTCCAGGTGGTAGCACAGGGCCAATGGCAAGGGGTGAGGAGCTACTGAACACTGCCCTCATGTCCATGTTAGAACAGGGGTCTGCACCTCTGAGAAACCTTAGAAGTGGGGTTGAACATCCTGGTAATGTCACTTTAAGAGTATGGATTGATAGAATTAGTGGTTTTCCAAATGTTCTGGTTCTTATCCCCTGTGAACCTATTATGTGCGGTGGGGTCATCTTTCTAGAGGTGTAGAAACTGCATATGCATCTAACTGGGTGGACCAATAGCCCTTTAAATATGTTAAAAGCAAATGTCAAGGACTCCTTAAAATGAACCAAGGGTATATGTGCAATTCAAGGAAGCTGTGAAAGGAGTGAGCAAGTTACTAGGTTATGAGCTCAGCTCCTACCTATCCTGCAGGGGTTGCCCCTTCCTTAGTCACTCACTGTCTCCTGGAATCCCAATTACTTAGCCCTCCCCAACACTGTCCTCCCCAGATATTCTAGATAGTTTCTAATCACACATAATCCTTTATAACAGAAACAAAATAATATTTCATTGCTTTACTTCCCAAAATTTCTAACACTGTCTTGCAAAATGGCCCCTTCCTACTGCTTGTACTGACATTGCCTCACTGCCCTTTCTCTTTCCTGTCACCTTGGGTAACAACCAAGTTGTCTGGGGGTGGCAAAGTCACCCCTTTGACCAAAACGCTGCCTAATCCAAGTTCTTTCCCTCCCAACTTCTTTTCCTTCTCCCAGCATTCTGAAGTTAACTTCTATGGTGGTTTAGAGTTGTAAGTGCCCCAGAAAAACAAGTTCTTAAACTTAATAATTTATTAACCCACTGTTAGTAGGACCCTTTGGTGAGGTTACTTCAGTTAAGATGAGACACGCCTCAATCGGGATGGGTCTGAATCCTGTTACTCCAGTCTTTTGTAAGCAGAATGAAACTTAGAAGAGTGAGAAAGCCACAGGAAGCAAGAAGCTGAAATTCAGCAGAACCCGGAAGAGAAGGGAGAGCCCAGGAGAGGCCCCGGTGTGCAGTGCCATGTGACAGGGAGCCCAGGACCAAGGACCTCTGCTAGCCAGCCCCAGCACACCAGCCTTCCGGGAGAATGTATTGCCTTGAGGAGGCCTTGACTTGGAGACAATGAGCTAATAAATTCCCATCGTTTGAGCGGACCCCACTGAATGGAATTTGTTTGAACAGCTGAGGAAATGAAAACACCATTTCTCACTCTTCCTCTCCCCTCCCAGCTCAGTTCATTCTACCTCAAAAAATCTCTTTCTCCCTTCCTCCTTCACCTTTTTCTTCCTTGCTCATTTCCATAGGCAAGTCTCTCCCACAGACTTTTATCCGTCTCTCTATAAGCTCAACTTTGTTTGCTGTTGAATCCCTACAGCCTACTGCAATGCTGCCACTTAGTCAGCACTTGATACTCAGCTGTTCAATTAATGAAAAGACTGAAAGAGACTAAAGTCACGACTACTGGGGGATACATTAAAAAGCGTCTTTGACTTAACAGACATTTATAGGACATTACATTCCACAATAGCAGGATACACCTTTTACTCAAGTGCTCATGGATCATTCTCAAAGATAGACCATATGCTGGGTCACAAAGCAAGTCTTAACAAATTTAAAAAGATTGAAATCATACACAACACTTTCTCGGATCATAAAGGAATGAAGTTGGAAATCAATAATAGGCGGAGTGCCAGAAAATTCACAAATACGTGGAGGCTCAACAACATATTCTTAAACAACAAGTGGGTCAAAGAAGAAATTGCAAGAGAAATTAGTAAATACCTCGAGGCAAATGAAAATGAAAACACAACATATCAAAACTTATGGGACGCAGCAAAGGCAGTGCTAAGAGGGAAATTTATTGCCCTAAATGCCTATGTCAGAAAAGAAGAAAAGGCAAAAACTCAGGAATTAACTGTCCACTTGGAAGAACTAGAGAAAGAACAGCAAACTAACCCCAAAGCAAACAAAAGGAAAGAAATAACAAAGATTAAAGCAGAAATAAATGAAATTGAAAACATGAAAACAATAGAGAAAATCAATAAGGCCAGAGGTTGGTTCTATGAGAAAATCAATAATTGATGGGCCCTTAGCAAGACTGACAAAAAGAAGAAGGGAGAGGATGCAAATAAATAAGATCAGAAATGGAAGAGGAGACATAACTACTGACCTCACAGAAATAAAGGAGGTAATAACAGGATACTATGAACAACTTTATGCTAATAAATACAACAATTTAGATGAAATGGATGGGTTCCTGGAAAGACATGAACAACCAACTTTGACTCAAGAAGAAATAGATGACCTCAACAAAGTAATCACAAGTAAAGAAATTGAATCAGTCATTCAAAAGCTTCCTAAAAAGAAAAGTCCAGAACCAGATGGCTTCATATGTGAATTTTATCAAACATTCCAGAAAGAATTAGTACCAACTCTCCTCAAACTCTTCAAAAGAATCGAAGTGGAGGGAAAGCTATCTAATTCATTCTATGAAGCCAACATCACCCTCATACCAAAAGCAGACAAAGATATTACAAAAAAAGAAAACTACAGACCAATCTCTCTAATGAATATAGATGCAAAAATCCTCAACAAAATTCTAGCAAATCGAATCCAACAACACATTAAAAGAATTATACACCATGACCAAGTAGGATTCATCCCAGGTATGCAAGGATGGTTCAACATAAGAAAATCAATTAATGTAATACACCATATCAACAAATCAAAGCAGAAAAATCACATGATCATCTCAATTGATGCAGAGAAGGCATTTGACAAGATTCAACATCCTTTCCTGTTGAAAACACTTCAAAAGATAGGAATACAAGGGAACTTCCTTAAAATGATAGAGGGAATATATGAAAAACCCACAGCTAATATCATCCTCAATGGGGAAAAATTGAAAACTTTCCCCCTAAGATCAGGAACAAGACAAGGATGTCCACTATCACCACTATTATTCAACATCGTGTTGGAGGTTCTAGCCAGAGCAATTAGACAAGAAAAAGAAATACAAGGCATCAAAATTGGAAAGGAAGAAGTAAAACTATCACTGTTTGCAGACGATATGATACTATACGTCGAAAACCCGGAAAAATCCATAACAAAACTACTAGAGCTAATAAATGTGTATAGCAAAGTAGCAGGTTACAAGATCAACATTCAAAAATCCGTAGCGTTTCTATACACTAGCAATGAACAAGCTGAGGGGGAAATCAAGAAATGAATTCCATTTACAATTGCAACTAAAAGAATAAAGTACTTAGGAATAAATTTAATTAAAGAGACAAAAGACCTATACAAAGAAAACTACAAAAACTGTTAAAAGAAATCACAGAAGACCTAAATAGATGGAAGGGCATACCGTGTTCATGGATTGGAAGACTAAATATAGTTAAGATGTCAATCCTACCTAAATTGATTTATAGATTCAATGCAATACCAATCAAAATCCCAACAACTTATTTTTCAGAAATAGAAAAACCAATAAGCAAATTTATCTGGAAAGGCAGGGTGCCCCGAATTGCTAAAAACATCTTGAGGAAAAAAAAACGAAGCTGGAGGTCTCGCGCTACCTGACTTTAAGGCATATTATGAAGCCACAGTGGTCAAAACAGCATGGTATTGGCATAAAGATAGATATATCGACCAATGGAATCGAATAGAGTGCTCAGATATAGACCCTCTCATCTATGGACATTTGATCTTTGATAAGGCAGTCAAGCCAACTCACCTGGGACAGAACAGTCTCTTCAATAAATGGTGCCTAGAGAACTGGATATCCATATGCAAAAGAATGAAAGAAGACCCATCTCTCACACCCTATACAAAAGTTAACTCAAAATGGATCAAAGATCTAAACATTAGGTCTAAGACCATAAAACAGTTAGAGGAAAATGTTGGGAGATATCTTATGAAACTTACAATTGGAGGCGGTTTTATGGACCTTAAACCTAAAGCAAGAGCACTGAAGAAGGAAATAAATAAATGGGAGCTCCTCAAAATTAAACACTTTTGTGCATCAAAGAACTTCATCAAGAAAGTAGAAAGACAGCCTACATAATGGGAGACAATATTTGGAAATGACATATCAGATAAAGGTCTAGTATCCAGAATTTATAAAGAGATTGTCCAACTCACCAACAAAAAGACAGCCAACCCAATTACAAAACGGGAAAAAGACTTGAACAGACACCTCTCAGAAGAGGAAATACAAATGGCCAAAAGGCACATGAAGAGATGCTCAATGTCCCTGGCCATTAGAGAAATGCAAATCAAAACCACAATGAGATATCATCTCACACCCACCAGAATGGCCATTATCAACAAAACAGAAAATGACAAGTGCTGGAGAGGATGCGGAGAAAGAGGCACACTTATCCACTGTTGGTGGGAATGTCAAATGGTGCAACCACTGTGGAAGGCAGTTTGGCAGTTCCTCAAAAAGCTGAATATAGAATTGCCATACGACCCAGCAATACCATTGCTAGGTATCAACTCAAAGGACTTAAGGGCAAAGACACAAACGAACATTTGCACACCAATGTTTATAGCAGCGATATTTACAATTGCAAAGAGATAGAAACAGCCAAAATGTCCATCAACAGACGAGTGGCTAAACAAGCTGTGGTATATACATACGATGGAATATTATGCAGCTTTAAGACAGAATAAACTTATGAAGCATGTAATAACATGGATGGACCTAGAGAACATTATGCTGAGTGAGTCTAGCCAAAAACTAAAGGACAAATACTGTATGGTCCCACTGATATGAATGGACATTCGAGAATAAACTTGGAATATGTCATTGGTAACACAGTCCAGCAGGAGTTAGAAACAGGGTAAGATAATGGGTAATTGGAGCTGAAGGGATACAGACTGTGCAACAGGACTAGATACAAAAACTCAAAAATGGACAGCACAATAATACCTAATTGTAAAGTAATCATGTTAAAACACTGAATGAAGCTGCATCTGAGCTATAGGTTTTTTTTGTTTTTTTTGTCTCTCTGTTTGTCTTTTTTTTCTTTTTCCTTTTCTTTTTTTTTTTTTTACTATTATTATTATTTTTTATTTTTTTCTCTATATTAACATTCTATATCTTTTTCTGTTGTTTTGCTAGTTCTTTTCCTAAATCGATGCAAATGTACTAAGAAATGATCATGCATCTATGTGATGATGTTAAGAATTACTGATTGCATATGTAGAATGGAACGATTTCTAAGTGTTGTGCTAATTTCTTTTTTTCTTTAATTAATAAAAAAATTAACAAAAAAAAGAAAAAAGCGTCTTTGATACAACTATCTCAAGAAAGAAGAAAATTATTATTTTTCTTTCACTTCTTTTTTTTTAAAAAAAAAATCTTTTTAAATATGGAACGCATCACAAATTTGCATGTCATCCTTGCACAGGGGCCATGCTAATCTTCTGTGTCGTTCCAATTTTAGTACATGTGCTGCCGAAGCGAGCACTCTTTCACTTCTTAAAGCATTATTTTAAAATGATCACTTTGTATCTTCTTCTTAATTATAAAAGAATGTTTATTGAACACAATTTTGTACATATGGCAAGCTATTTAGTTTCAAAAGAAACAGATACAATAATGAAAACCAGGGTCATCTGTCCTTCCATTGTCACTGTTGAAACTGTCATAAGAGTATTCCTCCACCTCCTCATCAAGTTAACTTTGTCTCTCCTTGACAATCACCATTCACTGTCTGTATTTTAAAATTTCTTTCTTATTCAATTGCATTGCTTTTCTGGCTCCTTAAGAGTTTAAAGTTTTACAATAGTATTCTGCTCTTGTTCACTACAACGTGCAGAATTTTAGTTATACTCTGGGTGAAATAAGCTTTATTAGCTAACCTGGAAATCCAAGTGCCCCTTAACCTTGTTTCCATGAGGAAATGCATTTCACATAACCAGCTTACTCAATTAGAACCAAGCCATTTATACATCAGTGGCTGCCTGGAATGGTGAGGGTCTATGACTTTTAGTTGCCACATGATGTGCTGCAACAAAGCAACTAGATACGTCCATGAAAGCACCCTTCTCCCAAACACAGATGTTTCAAGGTTTCTGTGAGCTGATGGAAGAGTGGAAATGCTCTAATAAAAAAACCCACAATAAATCTACAAGTTTGAGTCACTATTAAAAAATATTAGTGGTTTTGAGAAGATGTAATGAGGGGAGTGTGAGAAGGGAACTTAGTTCTGTCAGAGGAACGGGGGACAGGGAGTTGGGAGAATATCTGCTCATATTCCGAGGGGGACAGTGTCTAGGAAGAACGGCTATTATAGGACTGGAAGAAGTGTGGGACAGGCCACAGGGACAAAGACACCGGGTAGGGGATAGATTAAGGAGGGGTGGAGTCAAAAGAGAAGGAGTGAAATGGGATGCACTAAGATGTAGCAAAGCAAGAACAGTAAGAAATTCAAATAACCTGATAAAGAAGAGGTGAGGTGAGAAGAGGCTTTCTGATTCAGGAGAAAGAAGAGGATGGCAGTGGGTAAGAAAAGGAAATTGAAGAAGGGAAGGGAATAATATGATGAGGAAGAAAAGAGAGTAAACAAACCAATGTACAAAATATGAAAATATTATGTATGAAATGATGTACCCCAGAAAAGCCATGTTTTAATCCTGATTCAACCTTGTGGAGACAGCTGTTTCTCTTAATACTGATTTATTATTACAGGGTGGAAAATTTTATTAGATTATCTCCAAGGAGATGTGACAGGTCCAACTGTGGGTATAATCTTTTGATTAGATGGAGAGGTGACTCACCCTCTCTAAGTGGGTCTTGATTAGATTACTAAAGTCTTTAAAAGGGGAAACATTTTGGAGAAACACCAAAACTGACAGAGCCAGCCGAAACTTCAGAGCAGAGCCGACACCGATACTAGCACTTGGATAAGAGAGATATGGGTGTTTGGAAATGCTGGAGCCCAGCAGACATCACGAGGAAATGTTAAGCCAGCCAGAACCTGGAGAGAGCAAGGGAATCTGAGACGAAAGCCAGCTCTGGAGAGGTAAACTGAGGAGTCCCCATAGGAAGAGAGGTTGAAAGCAGCAGAGCCCAAGAGCAAGGGATCAGTGTGCCTTCACAGCTGACAAAGGTGTTCCAGATGCATTAGCCTTTCTTGGACTAAAAGATCTTCCCCTCTATGCCTTAGTTTGGACATTTTCATAGGCTTAGAACTGCAAATTTGTACCTTATCAAATACCCCTTTTTAAAAGCTGCTCCATTTCTGGCATATTGCATTCAAGCAGCTTACAAACTCACACAACCACAGAGATGAAGGGAAGAAGGGGACAGGGTGCTTGAGGAGAGAAGTGAACTGAAGTGATTAAAAAAATGAGATAAACTGAGGGAATGAGAAGGAAATTGATCAAAGGATAGGAATTGAATGAGAAAATATTTAGTGGATGGTGGGAGAGAAGGTAGAATGGAAAACAGGTAAAAAGAGGAGAGGAAAAGTGAGGTGGGAGAGAATAGGTGACCTTTAAGGAGAAAGATGAAATAAAGATGGCTTATCTGATGTGAAATAAATGAAATGGAGAGGAATTGTCAGAAATATGACAAGAATATCAGAAAAGGTATTTTTCTTATTCTTAGTTTAATAGATAACTGTTCATTGAAAGTAATGACAAAACAAAGTTTAGGATGAATTTAATGAATTGTTAAGTTAAATGAATGAGAGGACTTGGAAATACCCTTTTATAAGTTAACTGCAATTCTCTTGAAGAGATATAGTTATTTGAAAGTGGACTTATATAAATCATAAATGTTATTGCCAACTCAGGACAACCACTGTATATTAAATGTGTTATAATAAATATGCTATGAGAAGAGAGAAAATGGAATTACATAAAATGTTCAAGTTAAAGAAGAGAAGGCAGAAAAATGGGAAGAAAAATTTGAAACAAAGAACAAGTACAATAAACAGAAAATAATAATGAACCTGAAGATATCGATCCACCTAGAATGATATTCAATGTAAATCAAAGTGTAGAGTGGCATCAAGATGGTGATGTAAGATGCAGGTAAATGTACCCCCACAGAAAAAGCAGAAAAAAAAAAAACAGGTAAAATAACCCCTTAGAAGATGATCTTCTAAAACTTTAGAAGATGATTAAGACTATAAAGCAACCCAACAAACAATTATTCAGAAAAAAAATCTAAAAACGTTAGGAGAGGAATAGGTAAATTTTACAGATATAGGCTCCTCCCACACACTTATATCTACAAGGCAGTTTGTACAACTCAAGGCTGTTTTGAGAGCTACACACAGAGCTGGTCCTGGGACCTGACTTCTGGTACACCTAAATGAAAATATGGGGTGCCTTTGTACATCACTCCAACTGGCTCTGTGGAAGGATGACAGAAGGCATGGATTTGAATCCCCTAACCACAAACCCCCCAGGGTAGAAAGGCAGCACAGAATTGGGGAGCTGAGCTTAAGCATAGGGCAAGTCTGCTGAAAGCTGGTGTGAAAATGTAGACTAGTGTGAGAGTGGAAAGGAGCTGATGGCAGCTACAAGGGAGGAAAAACTGTAATGAAAACAAATAGCACAGATAATATACTCAACTTATGGGAAGATATCTGATTAGGAAGTTTCAGGGCTTACTCTTCTCCCAGAACATTAGCTAGGAGACAGGCAGAAACAGTCCAGAACAACAGTTCTAGTGCTCTGGAGACAAGGGAGAGTACTGCGAAGAACCCAAGGAAGCACAGGATGAAGAGATAGAGAAACTGCAGTGAAAGATTGTGAGTCAGTCCCTCAGCCCTGGCTCCTAATACCACTTACTATGCTCAAGGAAAACAGCACCAGGTTCTGTGGTCCACATCTGACAGGTCCAGCAGACTTACAGGAACCTGAAAATCCACTTTTCCAAGAACAGGGCAGGATGCATTCCAGCCCTGCTATACCTTTAAGCTGGTGAATTTAGGCAGCTGGGTCCTGTAGATTCAAACTGTCCAGCCAGGCACTATTGTGCCATTGTTTTCATTCCTGTAGCAGACAGCTACGATTGGCCTACCTTCTGAGGGCTGAGGGAAACACGCTCCCAAAGAGCACCGTGTGCTGGGAAGACCAAGAAATCCACCTTTAGAGAGCAGAATTAAAGGCCTTTTGGCATCTGTACATGACCCCCTCCTCAGGTCTCTTTGGAACTGGTGTATGCCCCCTTCATGGGTCCCTGGCTTTGCTTTGGTTGGGGTACTACTGATGAACTGAGTGTCAAAATAGAGCATTAATACAAAGCCAATCAGCAAGAGAAAGAATCTGACTTTCAGAGTAAACTTATCAAGATAATCTGATGCCCAAACATCCCAAAAAATTACAAGTCATGTTAATAAACAGGAAGTTATGTTTGAGTCAAAGGAACAAATTACAAAATCATAGGAGATACAGAATTTGGAAAAATTAATCAAAGATGTTACACAATTTGGAAAAACTAATTAAGAAGCTGGCTAAAGAAATAAAGAATACTAAGAAGACACTAGGTGAGCATAGAGAAGAATTTGAAAGCATACAAGGAAAATAACAGATCTTATGGGAATGAAAGTCACAATAGATGAAATTTAAAATACCCTAGAAGGATACAGTAGCAGGTTTGAAGAGGAAGAAGAAAGGATCAGCAAGCTAGAAGATAGAGCATCTAGATTTGAACAGATGAAAGAATAGACAAATATGTTTCCATTTCCATACCCCAGATCTGTGGCTTCCCAGGCTGGGCAGTACAAAGGTCTGTGGGAACTCCACTGCCACCAGCCAGGGTGCAGGCTGAGGCCTTGCAGGAGCAGATGAAGATGCAACAGAAGAGTCAATAACAGAAGATATGAAGAGGAATAACTAAGGAGGGGAATATCTTGACCCTAGCTCTGAAGATGTCAATATGATGAGCAAAGACTGCATGAAAAATTAGAGGAAAATAATATTTTGGCCCAATAACCTAGACTTTGCTGATCAAGATTTAGAAAAAATTTGGCTGTGGGACATTATAATGTGCACAGACATTTCCAAGGAAATTCTAAACAGTCATAACTCTGCCCTCCAAAAAACAAGCAAACTTCAGTATGTAGTTAAGACTACAGGCACGTGTTGAATATTGGGGTAATAAAAAGGAATTGGTTAGACAGCACATTCATTTATGGAACTTCCCATGGCCTGACACATGAAAAACAAGTGAACAAACTTGGAGGCTATGTTTGCCCAGTCTAGTCTGATAGGCTTTAGCAGTGTTTTCACCCTGGCCATTCAACAGAGTTCACGAAAATCATGCCTTTCTGCTGATACTTTTTGGATACTTTTTGTATAATAAAATCCTTATTCTATTCTACAACTTAAAATAATAAAGCTCTTTCAATTAATTACTTATATAAACTAATATATTTGTCTGTTATCTTTCACTATTTCTACTTCTTTTTAATATTTAGCTGTAAAATTGTTAAATTAGTTCTTACTGTGACCCACTTTCCTCTTTCTCTATTTGGTTTTTTGCTTTATTTAAATGTCAAAAAAAAGTTATTAGTTTATTTTTTAATTACTTATATTTGCATGTCATATGCACATTTTGATTAAATTCTTAGTTTTTTACTCAAAGGTTTACCTAACTACAGATGCTTCCTTGTCATTGAATTTCCCATCTTACCTTTGTATAATCATAACATTTCATCATGTTAATTTTATATGGTTATTAAGAACTTGTGATGGATGGTTAATTCTTTGTTTGTTATGAACCATGTGTCTCTACTTAGCACTACAATGTAAATTTCTTGATTTACCAATGTGTTTCAGCTATTAAAAAATTTTATCCCTCTTTTAAATAAGCAGAGAAAAGAATAGAAAATTTTAGAAGGGTCTCGGGGAACTAACTGACAATATAAATTGCTTAAGCAAGAATGAGAAAAAAAGGGAAAGGGGGCAGAATGGATATTTGAGAGAATAATGGTAAAATATTTCCCAACTCTTATGAAAGATACAGATATCCATGTCTAAGAAGTCCAATGTACTAATCCAAATAAATCCAAATATACATAGCACATACTCATCATAATGTCAAATACCAAAGATAAAAAGAGAGAATTCTAAAAGGAGCAAGAGAAAAGCAATTAATCACATGCAAGTCATGCTCAATGTTCATGTTTTCTCATCAGAAACCATGGAGATGAAAGGGAAGTGGTATGATATATTTAAGACACTAAAGGAGAAAAACTGCCAGCTATAAATTCTCTACCTACGAAAACTGTCCTTCAAAAAGGAGGGACAGTTTAAGATATTTACAGGAAAACAGAACCTGAACAAGTTTGTTAACAAGAGAAATGCCTATAAGAAATACTAAAAAAAAAAAAAAAATTGTAAATGCTTTTTTCTTTATCTATTGAAATGGTCATTTGGTTTTGTCCTTTATTTTATTAATGTAATATACTATATTAATAGATTTTGTATATTAAATCAACCCTGAATTTTTGAGATAAAAATAAAAGAAATACTAAAAGGTATCCTGCAGGCTGAGAGGAAAAGACTGGAGAGAGAGGCTTAGAGAAGAATGTAGAAATGAAGATTATCTAAAAAGGTAAAAAGAAAGACAAAAATAAGATATAAAAGCCAAAATATAAAATAGGTGATGTAGCTACTGCCTTTACAGTAATAATATTGAATGTTAATGGATTAAACTCCCCAATCAAAAGATACAGACTGGCAGAATTGATTTTTTTTTAATGAGCCATTTATATGCTGTCTACAAGAGATTCAACTTAGTCCTAAGGATAAAAATCAGCTGAAAGTGAAAGGCTGGAGAAAGATATTCCACATAAACAGTAGTCCCAAAAGAGGTGGGGGAGCCATACCAACAGCAGATGAAAAAGACTTTAAATGCCAAGCCATTATAAAAGAGAAAGAAGGATATTATGCATTAATAAGAGGGTCAATAAACAAGAAGAAATAAGAATCATAAATATTTATACACCTGTCAATATTGCCCCAAAACGTGCATGAGGCAATGAAGGAAGAAATCGATGAATCTACAATAATAGTTGAAGGCATCAATACTCCGCTCACATCAATAAATAGAGTATTCGGACAGAAGATCAATAAGGAGACAGAGAACTTGAATAATTTGATAAATTAAAGAGACCTAACAGACATACACCAAGTGATGCACCCAAACCCATCAGGATTTACATCCTTCTCAAGTGCCAGTGGGAAATTCTCTTGGATAACCCTGTGCTGGAGCACAAAACAAGTATTATTAAATTTTAAAAGATTGAAATTATACAAGGTACTTTCTCTAATCATAATGAATGGAACTGGAAATCATTAAAAGACAGAGAACTGGAAAATTCACAAATATATGAAGGTTAAACAACACATTCTTCTTAAACAATAAGGAAGTCAAGGAAGAAATTGCAAGAGAAATTAGTAAATATCTTTTATTTGAGGTGGAGGAAAATGGATTTATTTAAGTCAGCAGAAGAACAGAGGAGTTTTTCCCAAATCTGTCTCCTCAAAGTGATTTTTCAATCAGCATTTTACCCATTAGAGACAGCGATATTCGTTTTACTTACCAGGTAGCAGAGTTGTGGAGAATTTCAGTAGTTTATCCTACTACCTTCAGGATTTACATTCTGTGACACCTGGGAAAGGTGCCTCCCACTCTAGGGAGATAGAAGAAAGACTTATTCAGGTCTGGATGCAGAATTTACATTTACGTATTCCTGCAGACTTTACATTTACATATCGCTCCTTTGTGAGACCAAGAGCTCCAATTAACAGCCTGCTTCCGCTTTAATGTCACATTTAAAGGCTATTTTTAAGGAAATTTTACAATTTTTAGCTTGCTTACAGTTTTAAGATTACATTTTAAAATTACTGATGCAATTTTCCCTTAAAAACAATCTCTATTTCCAATCTTGGGAATTTGGTTATTTCAAGAATCAAGCTAAATTCAGCTTTCATAAAAGATGACAAGCAGCGAAGGGGAGGGCTGATGACGCAAGCTTAGAACTGGCACCAAATCCTTCAAGACCAGGGTCATTAAACATACAAAACATAAGCAAAGAGGGAGACTCCGAGGAAGTTCAATTTAGTTGGATTATTGGGATAGGCTGCAACCTCTGGAGCATCCAATCAGTGGAGATGCAGGGAGGGACACACCGGTTAGATAAATATCGCCGCTTTTGTGCCGGCCACCGTTTTTCGAGTAGGCAGCCGTTCTTTCCAAGATCGTGAATAAATATTTTTGTTCCCCACAATCGGGTGAGCTTTTATTCTCTTTCAAGTATAGCATTCTTTTCGACAATTTGGGAGCTGATCCGGGTCTGAGGCTTCAAAGGCGGACTCCCCGGGAGGACAAAAAGAAGCCGCGCGCTGATTAAGCGGTCTCAGACTCCGCCACGTGAGCCCACCTCTGGCAGCCAGAAGGACCTAAGATCGGACACTTATATCCACCAACTGTGAAGAAGAAAAGAGGGATATCTACCTCACAATGACCAGGCAGCTCTATGCACAGACCAAGGTAAGAAAAAGGCTAGGAAGTATTACCTGGGTGGTCCGGAAGGATCCTGATGAGTCTGAGGTGAAGTGTATGTGTCCAAGATGTGCAAAGCAAGTGCTGAATCCCAAACCACCTCCGTAAGGGAAAGGGGCCTGGAGAGAGAAAAAAGTAAAATGGTGCTGAGGGAAAGGAATCTAGACAAGAGTCAGGATGGGTAGAGGCGGCAAGCCAGCTGGGGAAAAAGGGAGGGGGATACCTATAAAATCCCACCCCGGGGAGCCTTCCCCTGAACAGTCCGCAGAGAGAATGTTGCAACACTGGCAAACCAAAAGAAAGAAAAATGTACATTTGGACAAAAGAAAGCATTGTGCTGCCCAATGTATTCTGGCCAAAATATGGGGCAGATAAAGAACGGCTTTGTGTAAGGTCTTTAAGGCCTCACTATACAGGTGATAAAATTGGCTATACCCAAATCTCAGAACTTAAATAAAACCTTAAGGGGTCTCAAGTTAAAAACAGCCTAAACTATCCCGCAATTTTTAGTTCTTAAAAGGGATTGAAGAAGCTACCTAAAGTGGCCTGCATTCTGGTAATTTCTAGTTTTGTCTCTTTGGTTCAATAGAACTATTTGAAAGTGGTATGTGACTACTTGATGCAGAGTTGGGGTTTCTGTATAATAAACCCATTTGCCAAATCCAGGAATTGCGGACTTACTACTAATAAGAATGAAGCAAATGGGTGAATAAAAGTCTCTTGATGTAGGACCATTTCCATATTGGAGTTCAGTCTTGAAAGTGTCCATGCAGGAATTGGACTCTTAGGAGGGTTATGGTGTCTCCTAACAGGACCTGCCAACTACTTCTGAGAAATAATGTCGGCATTATTAGAGGTGGCAGAAAAGATGCCTGCTTTCTAATTTATTTAGGTAAGTAGCTGAGCCAATGAGAGGTTGGATGATTAAAAAAATACAAGGGATTCTTAGTTAAACTAAAGATGCATTTTTTTCTTGTTGGGTATTACAATTTTTTTGAAGAATGAACTTAAACAAGATTCCCTCTGCTTACCTGCAAACATTGAGGGACCAAGTAAGGAAATATTCAAGGACAGACTCTGATAGTCCTGCGGCCCAAGGACAAACACAGTGTGCAAACACTGGCTGGGTGTTCCCCAGGCTGCCCACCAAGGGCAGAAACTAATTCAGTTAGCTGAAAAGCTTCCCCTGCCATGCCATTGGCGATAGTGAGTTGTGAGATGGGAAAAGGAAAGCAAAACAACAAGTTAAAATCATGTTGACCATGATCGATCACATGGTCAAGAAAGGATTAGAGATAAAACAAGGAGGAGACAAGCAGAGGCAAAATAGAGAAAGTGTGGGACAGAGGGGATAAAGGAGGGGGGCAGGAGACTCAGCAGGGTGTTATCACTGTGCAAAACCTGGTCATTTCAAAAGGGAATGCCTGAATGTAAAGAAAGAAGGTTAGGGGGGTACACCTAATTTTAAAAATTAGGGAGATTAAAGCCTTCTCATCTCAAGAGCCCATCAGGAGCCTTTGATAAATCTAAAGATGGGCCCATATCAGGGAGAAATTACATCTTTCGTGGACACTAGGGCAGACCCATATCACAAAGGGAATTGAATTCTCGGTAACTCCCTTATAGTTTCAGGAGTAAAAGGGGAAGGATTGAAAGTCCCCATTTTCAAATCTAGTGATATTTATTGGGAAGATAACCAAATTATAAGACCCCTGCTATACATTCCAGAAGCTGGGAGTAGTTTGTTAGGAAAGGACTTGTTACCCATGGGAGTGGCTAATGGGTATGACCCAAAACTACTACATAAAAGGGCAGTGAGAGTGTTGTAGCATCTGTTTAAAAAAAAAGCCACTCACAAGTGAAATCAGAAGGAAAGATAGACGATAAAGACTGAGATGGTATAATCTAGGAATGCCTAAAGTGTATAATGATAATGACTTAAATATACAAATTTAAAAATGTTTTTGCATGAGGAAGAACAAAGGAATGTCATTACTGCAGGGTGTTGAAAATAGATGGTAATTAATATTTTAAAACTTTAACTTATGTGTGAGGCTAAAACAAAAAATGTTTATTTGGTACAAAATTTTTATTTTGACTAATGCATTTCCTAGTATAACTTATGTGGACAACTTAATCAAACGCCATAGTACTTGGAACCTTGAGTAGGGCATGAGATTTTGTAGGTTTGTCCAGAGTGATGCCCTTATAAATCACAGAGTGATTTGAACAGTAAATAAAAAAGTATTTGCAAAGTCCCCTCGGGGGAATGGTGAAAAAGGGGGAAAATTCAACTTCCCCAAGTGAAGAATTCTTGATATTCTCACAAGCAGTGTGGACAACCAAAGCAATAGAGTGAGCCACCAATCTTGGGGTTTGTTCATATGAAACTTAACCCCACAAAGGATAGGCTAAGCCTACTTTAAATTAGGCCTAAGAGTCACCCCCAAGAGAACCTCTTCTGTTGCTCAGATGTGGTCTCTCTCAGCCAAAACAACAAGCAAATTCCCCATGTGGGACATGACTCCCAGGGGTGTGAATGAGCTAGAACTCAGCATCAAGGGATTTAAACAGTATAGGGGTGCCAAGGGAAATGCCAGATGAGTTTAAGGCTAAAAACCAAAAAACAAAACTGCAGGATTTGAGTACACCAAGGATACAATTGAGGAAATAGCAGAACAGTTGGATGCTACTAGCCAAATGACCTGGGAGAATAGGATAACCCTAGACATGATGTTAGCCGAAAAGGGAGCATTTGTATTACAGTTGGGGGTAGTTGTTTTATGTTTATTCCCAATAATACAGCCCCAAATGGAACAGTCAGTAAAGTTTTATGAGGTCTGAGGGCCTTATCTGCAGAATTGGTGAAAAATTCAGGCATTGATGACCCCCTCATGTGAAATGGTTAGAAAACTGGTTTGGGGAATTGAAAAGAGTGGCACTGTCCATGCTAACTTCTCTAACCATCATAGATGTGGTACTCTCAGCACTTAGGTGCTGCATTATCCCATGTGCCTAAGAGTTAGTTCAGAGATAAAGAATCTCCTTGATCCCTATAATAAAAGTGTAAAAAGGCTCTTATCAAGTTTGAAGAAAGACTAAAATGTAAAAACTAAAGGTCTGAAAAATAAAAGAGAAGACATTTGTAAGAATCAAGCTAAGTTTAGCTTTCACAAGATGATGCAAGCAGGGAAGTGGAGGGCCTCTGACACAAGCTTAGAACTGGCAACAAATCCTTAATGGCCAGGGTCATTAAAATTGTAAAACATAATCAAAAGGGGAACCTTTGGGAGCAAGTTCAAATTATTTTGATTTTCAGGATAGTCTGTAACCTTTGGAGTATCCAATCAGCAGAGAAATAGGGGAGGGACTCAGGGGTTAGATAAATATCACTGCTTTCAGTTGCTCAGCATATGGGACACCATTTTTCAGGTAGCTGCCCATTGCAAGATCATGAATAAATTCTTTTCTTCTCCACAATCGGGTGAGCATTTATTCTCTTCCAAGTATGTCATTCTTTCTAATAGTCATTATCCGTTCTGGCTGCTTCAGTCTGGATTGGGATGTAGTTAGGGGGTCATTGGTGAAATTTCTGACTCATAACTTACAAATATTGTAGATTTCCTTCAAGGGATAATTGATAGTTCTTGACATGAATTCTGGAAGATGAAAATGGTTTCATACATGTTTAAATTAAAATTTGAATACATAGGGGCAAAAGGCATTTGACTAGAACAAGAGTAGGTACAATACCCAGGAAGATTATAAGCACTGTTTGAAGAAGGGTCTATGGCCATTATAACTGAGGAATTAGGATATAAGGGATGGCTTTGATTACTGAATCATTATATAGATGTTCCTTTTTGCTTCCTGGAATATTGGAGTATAGAAAGGAAAATAACTAAAATCTCTAAATTATAATCCATCTGATTATAATTATAATCCAGAGATTATCCTTGATCTCTGATAATGATTGTATAGCCTTTATCTTATGCCCCTGTGAATATAAAAATAAATCTTCTAACCTTCTTTTGTGCCCATTTACTCATTTTTTCAAATTTAGAGCCTGTAATCACTAAAAATAGCCCCTAATATTTATTAATGAGGGGTCTTGGGTCAGCCCAGAACTAAACACCCCCAATCGAAAGTTATCTTGATAATTGAGACCAGATTTAACCAAAATGGGCCTGACAAGCACTGCAGCTTAAACTTTAACCTACAATCACCTATACCTCATTATAATAACAAGAATCACACCTATCATCATGTTAAGGCCGCCATTTTCTTACATACATTCTGTGATTAAGCATGTAGTCAATCTGTTCCTGCTTAATAATTCGATTACCTCTAATTACATCATATGGTACCACTGTGCTCACTATCCTGCCCATCTTTTAATTCTATAAAACTATCAATTATTGCAGTTCAGGGAGACAGATTTAGGGCTGATATGCCATCTCATCTCCTGTTACACATTGAGTAATAAACTTTTTCTCTCTTTGAAACCCCAGCATATCAGGAATTGGTCATTTGGGCACATCAGGCAAAAGAATCTACCACCTTTCTGGTAATACCATGACCTTATTCCTGAAGGTAGCCAGCTGAAGAGAAATTCAAATTATTAATGGGGATAGTCACAGCCTGAACTTGATCATTTTAGTTGATCTGGGAGAGAAAACATGTTACCAGATTCATCAGTAATATAGGTGCAACATTCTATTTTGTCATGGCATATGTTCCACCTTGTGAGGCAGTGAGGATATATAGGGTCATTGTATTTTGTAATACTGTTTTGAGTATTAAGGCCATTTTTGCATTTACTAGATTATATCATAATAGCTGCTATTTAATGCATTTACTGTGATAATTACATTTTTAACTCTTATAGTAGGACAAATATTGAAGCTTCATGATAATCAGATTTATTGGGTTCCATTAGGGATGACAGTGTATTTCAGGTCTCAGATTCCAAACAGTTCTATGCCACTCATGCACTAAAGAAGTGATGGTTTTGTATATTAAGGAAGGGATGTGTAACAGGGAATGACTTTTTCTGTTCCCCCCAAATGTGGAGCATTATGGCTCAGTCTCCTATATCCTGGGATAAGCTAAACTATTTTTAACCTAGAGTTGAACATGTCTAATTTTATTCTTACAGAAAATTATTTTCTTTTCTATCTAACTGGTAGAATTAACATAACACCATTTCCCTGGTGATTTTGGCAGAAAAAACAAAATTATATTCTAGCTGGGTTAAGTTTACTAGCCAGTAACAAGATTGTCTTTGGTATGTTATTGGGGCTTAACACACTATATTTCTCTTGAATCTCCATTGTTAATGATCTGAAGGCTATCTAGTTTGTCCCCTGTTAGGGGGATATCCACTATGGCAATTTAGAGACACTAGAGATAGGCAACTTGCCACAAATGGAACAGTTAGACTGGTTCACAGAAGCAGCATATGAATGAGCCCCTTGCAAGAAGAGATCACTTTCCCAGTTTCCCACTAAAAGGGCACAGAAAGGTTATGGAGAAATAAAAAAAGGACATCATAACTAATCTGACTAGGGAGATTTCTTTTTCAACAAATATTTTAGGCTGTCCAGTAGTTCACAAGTATTGTATGTTCTGCATTATCAGAAGAATTCACTGTGACCACAGCTCTCCAGCTAGGAGGAGGTTTCTCCACCCTAGAACATATGTAGCTTAATGGCAGTGTAGTGAATTCTAGGGCTTTATTCCCTGAAACATGATTTCCTGCACATTTTGGTTCACCTTTAGGATTTCATGGCCCTCCTTCCTTAGAAATTTGTTGTGTGTCTGCATCTTTCAATGCAGTTTTCAGTAATATCTTGAGATGAATGAAAATAAGAACACAACATATAAAAACTTATGGGATGCAGCAAAGGCTGCATTATGGAGGAAGACAGAACTAAAATCAAAGACATGAGAGAAAGAAAAGGGAACTGATCCCAAAGTAAGCAGAAGGAAAGAAATAAAGAGTAGAGAAGAAATTAATAAAATAGGGAAAAAATATGGAAAAATCAGTAAACCCAAAAGTTGGTTCTTTAAGAAGATCAATAAAATTGACAAACCTTTAGCTAGACTATCAAAGACAAAAAGAGAAAAGATGCAAATAAATCAAATCAGAAGTGAGGAGGGGTCATTACCATAGAACCCAAGAAATAAAAAAAGATCATAAGTGATTCAGTGAACAATTGTATGTCAACAAATTAATAAACTTAGATGAAATGGACAGTGTCCTAGAAACAAATGAACAACCTACACTGTTTCAAGAAGAAATATAAGACTCCATCAAACCAATCACCAGTAAAGTGATTGCTCAGTCATCAAAACCTACCAACAAAGAAAATCCCAGGACCAGATGGCTACACAGTTAAAATTTATCATACACTCCAAGAAGAATTAATACAAATCATAAACTCTTCCAAAAAAATTAAAGAGGGAACACTAACTAGCATTCTGTGAAGCCAACATGAACTTAGTACACAAACCAGACAAAGATACTACAAGAAATGAAAACACTATAGAGCAATTTTTCTAATGAATAAAGATGCAAAAGTCCTCACAATATACTTGCAAATTAAACCCAGCATCACACTGAAAGAATTAGACACCATGACCAAGTGGGTTTTATCCCAGATATACAAGGGTTGTTTGACACAAGAAAATCAGTTAATGTGATATAACACATTAACAAACTGAAAAAGAAAAAACACATGATCATCTCAATTGATACAGAAAAGGCATTTGATAAAATCCAGCAACTTTTCTTGATAAAAACACTTGGAAAGGCAAGAATCAAAGGAAACTTCCTCAACTAATGAAGGGCATATATTAAACCCTCAGCTAACATCATACTCAATGGTGAGAGATGGAAGTTTTCTCTAAGATAGGGGGAAAAATGATGCTCACTACTGCTATTCAACATTGTGTTAGATGTTCTAGGTAGAGCAGTTAGGAAGAAAAATAAATAAAGGGCATCCAAACCAGAAAGAAAGAAGTAAACTTTTCAGTATTTGCAAATTACATGACACTATATTTAGAAAGTCCCAAAATAATCATGGCAAAGCTAATAAATAATAAATGAGTTCAGCAAAGTGGTGGGATACTATATCAATACTCAAAAACCAAAAATGTTTTTATATATTATTGATGAGCTATCTGAGGAAGTAATCAAGAAAAAAATTCCATTTACAATAGCAACTAAAATTATCAAATATCTAGGCATAAACTTATCCAGAGATGTAAAGGACTTGTACAATGAAAACTATGAAAAAGAAATCAAAGACCTGAATAAATGGAAGGACATTCCTATGTTCATGGATTGGAAGGCTAAACATTGTTAAGAATCAATTGGGGCCACGGTGGCTCAGCAGGTAAGAGTGCTTGCCTGCCATGCCCAAGGACCCGGGTTCGATTTCCGGTGCCTGCCCATGTAAAAAAAAAAAAAAAATTATTTACAGATTCAATGAAATATCAATCAGAATTCTAACAGTCTATTTGCTGAAATGGAAGAGCTAATTATCAAATTTATTTGGAAGGGTAAGAGGCCTTGAATAGCCAAAAACATCTTGAAAAAGAAGAACGAAATGGCAGACTCATGCTTCTGGACTTTAAAGCATACCATAAATCCAAAGTGGTCAAAATAGCATGGTATTGGCATAAATATAGACATGTTGATCAATGGAATTTATTTGAGAGTTCAAAAATCAACCCTCAAGCCTGTCAGGTCTCAGAAAATAAAACTTAACCTACAAAATGGATTCTGTGGCATGGGGGGGACCCATCAGTTTCTCTCCCTCAGCAGCTCCTCTGACAGGACCTGATGTGCTGGCAAAATGGATGAGCATGAATATACTGACACCTCACCTGCCAGATGCCAGACCAGAGAGCTGCTAGCATGAAGTCATGATCTGCACTAGCCTGATATCTCCTGGTTGTGACTGCAGCCACATGTCACCCCCACCCCTCTTGGCATGTTTTTTCATTTAAAACCACAAGCTGTCAGAAAGAAAATTGGAGCCATTTTTCCTTCCCTTTTTGCTAGCATGTTTCACTGGCTCCCACCTGCCTGCTCTCCCTTTGCATTCAATCTTTTTCTCTCTCAATAAACCCGTTAAGCTTTAATTCACTGTCTCATGTTGAATCCTTTAATGACCTTGTGCCTAACATAAACGGCACTGAAAACCCAGAACAGAGGTTTGACTAAAGGCTTAGCTTCCTGGCCCCTCCGGGCTATGGGAGCTACCTTCCAGTCACTCCATCCAGGAACCGGCATGGTCATTATGGTTTCCAAGTGATTGATGGCTTGAGTCTCTGGCTCAGATCATCTTAACATGACACCAGCTCACAGCCACTAATTCTGCCACATCCTCCCTGAAGAGTTTAGTTTGGTGTCCCAGGGACACCCCAACCTGCCTCAGTGCAGCATTTAGGATCATGTTAAAGTGGTGCAACCGTAGTGCTTACAAAATCTGAGTACTCAGTCAAAACTTCCATGTTCAGGGAGCATGACCCTCAGGGAGTGTAACACTCAGGGAGCATTTTTCCCGGTGCAGCAGTCAAAACAGCTTGGGGGATACCTTAAGTGAATTACTGCATACACACTCCTGGTCTCCAGTGACAACCTGGGGGTGCCTATTTTATTGTTATGAAGGACATGGATCTATCTGAGTGGTCAGCCACACTTAGAGTGCCCCATCTCGATATCCCAGAGGCACCCCAACCCGACATTTACTTCGGTGCCTCTAAGGTACCCCAAACTGCTTTAATGCAGTGTCTGCTTTGCATTAAAGCAGTTTCCAGGTGGTACCCCAACCTGGTGTGGTGTGTACCTGCTTTAACGCAGCGTTTACTTTGGCCTGCTTAAACACAGTGCCCTGACCCACTTTTACATGGCGTCTACTCTAGCAATCGTGGGCAATGCCCTATCAATTCCTAAAACCACTCTCAGTAAACTCCAACTAAGAAAAAGAAAATAAAACCAGAAAAAAACATATTTTTCTTTGCAATTCGGCTTGGCCACAATACCTTTAAAACAGCAAAGTGATGCCCCACAACTTGGCACTCTCGATTAACAAATGGTCTGAAATTTCCTCCCCCCAATCTTAACTTTATTCCTTGTGCTATTCTGTCACACAAGTGTTTCATGTCTGCTTAATTGTTAACTAATATATTTGGTATGTTAAATATTTAATGGCTGTTTGTAAGCTAATGTGTTCAGTCTAATTATTAATTGGTATATTCCCACATTTATATAAGTCAGATCTCTATAACTGGCTAATAATTACAAAAATTATTTTTAAAGGGGAACTTTTAGGTTGTATTAAAATTGAAAAGCATTTTAGCTATGAGTCTATAAAAGTTTTATTTCTATAACATAATCTAACCTCACTATAATTTAAAATGAAAATACTATAAGTAAAAAATTAAATGTGTTATTTCATCCCATTTTTATGAAAAAAAATGAAGATGGAATGAAATGA
Source organism: Tamandua tetradactyla (assembly GCF_023851605.1). Taxonomy (NCBI): domain Eukaryota; kingdom Metazoa; phylum Chordata; class Mammalia; order Pilosa; family Myrmecophagidae; genus Tamandua; species Tamandua tetradactyla. The sequence goes on from NC_135350.1 coordinate 892,277, forward strand.
CATTCAATCCTTTATTTATCCCTCTCAAATATTTCTGTTTTTTTTCTTTTCAAATAATAAGTTTCCTATTTATGTCTGTATGCATTTTCAATGCATAGTCTCATACTTCTGGATAGTAACAGCAAATTAATAAGAAAATTCTTAATGAAGCTCTAAGCCTAATATCTTTCTGTCTGTACAACCAATTAAAAAGTTTTCCTGCATTTAAACTGCGGACAAATTCAAGAAGCCCCAGTATATTTCCTGGAACTTAGTAATCAATATACTTTTAAAGTTCTTCATAATTTTGAAATTTTATAAAAACAACAAAAGGAACTGAATGATGAATTTTTAAATTAAACAAATGTAATTTTATCCTGCCTAGGTATGGTCTCCTTAAAAAATCACTTAAGTTTAATAGAAATATAAATGGATTTTTTATAACCTTAATTACCTGAATTCTAAAGAAATTTAACTTTTCTTAGCTATTTGTTACCTCAATATGTATAAAACTTTAGAGTTATAACAACTTTATTAATACCAGTCTGTCATGAATAAAAAGACATAAATCTTAGCTTCTAAGGGTTTATATTCTAGTTAAAATATACACCTATTAAGGTTTTATAAAGAACAGTGGTAACAAAAGAATAAAAATGCTGAAAAAATTTAAAAAGCAGAGAAATAAAAAATAACCTAAAAAGTCCTCATAAAGATGACATGTAAAAACCTTTGGATAAAAAAGTAGCATTTAAACAAATAGAACTCTAAACTAGTTTTTAAAAACCATAACTTATTTCTGTAAATTAACACATTCCTGGCATTGTTTAGCAAGTAAAAATACTGTTAAGAAAAAATTTAAGTTTTTTGCTAAATTAAACAAAAAATAACTTATCTACTATAAAATAATCATTTATGTGTTCTAAGTATAAAGTATATAAATTCCTGGCCACGTTCTAAACCCAAACATAAATTTCTTCCCTTCCTGCATTATTTTATAGATCTCTGGCTCTTCTTCCCTGCAGAAATACTGTTATTGAAAGGAAGTATACAGGTTCAAAAGCTTTATAAATGTTATTTCTAATTGTATGCTGTTTAAATAAAAACTACAAGTGAAATAAATACAAAAGGTAATAGAAAGTTTTTTTAAATGGATTTTGTTTGTTATAGGCATTGTAAACTACAAGACCTGAATGGATAAAAAAAAAAAAGTAATGAAAAGTTGGAGGACATAAATTTTATTTGTTATAGCCATTTTAAATTATAAGTTCTGAATGATTGTAAAAAGTTTTAAAGAAGAAGTTTATAAAAATGAATTCTATCATAGAATAATTGTAATGAGTTATAAAAGAGTTATAAAAGTGAATTCTGTCTGTCATATTCAGTACTAACCAAAATTTAATAGGTCTGTTTATCATATATTTCAAAAAAAAAAAAGGAAAGCCTTTGTGTTATGCTGAATATTCATACAAAACTAGGGTTATGTTTTCTCTGTGTTCTATTGACATGAATTGTTGGTATACTCTTAATATAAAGTATTTTGAAAAAAAATTTTTCTTAATCATCCAAATATCATGTCTAAAATATTTTACATCAAAATAATATCCTTATTAATGTTTATGCTGGCATTGTCCTTTATTTCAGAAAACAAGCCTTCTCATTGTTAGGAAAAACTGTTACGAATAATTTGTTCTTTCATCTTGTATAAATAAGGTGCTAAGGACTAAAATAACCTATTGCATAAGAACTATTTAAGGCATATTACAATGGTTAAAAAGAATTTCTTATTTTGCTACTAATTAAATTTAAATAAGTAAAATATTCATATATTTGAACATTGTATAAATTCCTAAAAATTTAACAATATTCTCACTATCAGTGTTATATCCTAATACCTATGAGATGTTAAGCAATGGTATGGTTTTAATTATTTCAAAAAGGCTACAGACTATAAAAACAGCCAAACTGGTCATTTCAATGCTTTACTCTAATACTCCTCTAAAAATATATGTGCTCAACTTTAAAAGAAAAGTTAAATACGTACATTTTATCTGTTAAATAACATATTTCTCCCGATGTGGGACATAATTTCCAGGAATATAAACCTGGCACTGGCAGTATGAAATATGACTGACACTGGCATTGCAGAATATGGCTGGCTCTGGCACTGTGAAACAGAAGCTCCAAAATTAAGCCTGGCCCTAATATGGATGAATTGACCAAAAGGGGGAAAAGAAATAGAGTTTCAATGGGTAAGAGATTTCAAATTGAGTCAAGAGGTTATTCTAAGGTTACTCTTATGCAAACTTCAGCCAGATATAACAACTGCCACAATACGGCAAATCCCAACCAATGTTCCTAAAAACCCTAAAAAAATCTAATGCTCTATAAAATTTTACTTATTGTTTGTTTTTCAGAAACTTAAAACTTCCAAATTGTTCCAGTACCAAAGGAGCTCTGAAACCTGAAAGTGCTGAACTCTCTCAAAATAACAACTTATTTCATCAACTCATCCCTTTGCCCCTTAGATCTTATTAATAACTCACTCCTCCTTAATTATCCTCCTATTAATTTTCCTCCTAAATCCCCGACTCTCACAATGTCTATCTAAGCTTGTTCACAGGTTAATAGCAGCCGTGACCAACCAGCAAAATTCTGAAAACATACTCCTGCTACAACAAAAATTTAAAACCTGCTCCTGTAGAAGCCCAATTAATGATGCCTCCACCTGACTCAAAGCAATTTTTCCTTCCCCAACTCCACCCCTTTAACAGCAGGAAGTAACCAAAAAGAGGACACAATGTCCCTGCTCCCTCCAGAAATAGCTTCAAGTTGAACTAAGGCATCCCCCCAAACCTAACACGACTCCAGTCAATTTTATTAAAATAAAAAGACAGGAATGTCAGGTCTCAGAAAATAAAACAACATACAAAATGGATTCTATGGCATGGGGGCCCCTTCGGTTTCTTTCTCTCAGCAGCTCCTCGGACAGGACCTGATGTGCTGGCAAGATAGATGAGCATGAACATGCTGATACCCCACCTGCCAGAGGCCAGACCAGATAACCATGAGCATGAAGTCATGATCTGCACCAGGCTGATATTTCCTGGTGATGCCTGTAGCCACACATCATCCCCACCCCTCTTGGCATGTTTTTTCATTTAAACCACAAGCTGTCAGAAAGAAAGTTGGAGCCATTTTTCCTTTCCTTTTTTCTAGCAGATTTTGCTGGCTCCCATCTGCCTCCTCTCCCTTTGCTCTCCATCTGTTTCTCTCTCTCTCAATAACCCATTAAGCTTTAGCTCATTGTCTCTTATGGAATCCTTTAAGAACCCAGTGCCTAGCAAAGCCCTGCTCATGGTAAGTGAAGAAAACTGATGGTGCCTGAAGCTGCTATGGCTCTACTAGCTTCACATCTGACCATCAACCTAGACGAGCCTCAGGTGACACTCAACATAGTAGGTAAAGTTATTTCTTAATTAAATAATAGAGCCACTTCCTCTGTTCTGAACTATCACTCTAGGCCTGCCTCCACTCAGACTTGCCTAGTTATCAGAGTTGATGGTAAAGCCAAGCTAAAACCTTCACTAAACCCTCTCCTTTGTAAGCTTAGGGAAATTCTGGTATCCCTTCAATTTCTCATTGTCCCCAAATGCCCCATCCCCTTTCTAAGGAAGGATTCTATTCAATCCCTGAGGCCACTTTAAGATTAGTAAACCTAACTAATGTTTACCCATTATTTCCTCTGATGTCCCTACTAAATTGAGGCCTCTTACATCCCAAAGGAAATCTTTAACATGTAATCCTAGGGCTCACCCATGAGTAATCCCTGACTCTATGCAAGTTTTCAGTCCCTCTTCATCCTAACTCAGTACCTAATTGTTCTTAAATAGGAGGCTCTTAAAAATAAGATTCCTACCATACTTAACTTGTACAGTGCTTCCCCAAGGGTTTCAAAATAATCCTCATATCTTTAAAAATGCCTTAGCAGTAGATCTTACTGTCCTCCAGCTGTCTCAGAGTACAGTGTTGCAATATGTTAACTTTTTAAACTAACATAATCTAATATAAAAGTGAATTTTGTTTGTTGTAGCCACTGCTGACTGAACAGATACACAAAATTGCAGAAAGATTAAGAAAGCAAATTTTGTAGTCATTACTGGCCATGTAGAAATAAAGTTAAGTTTAGCTTTCACACAAGATGGTGCAGGAAAGGGCTGCAGGACAGTTCAAACTGGTCTTGCAGGTAGGGAAAGAAGGGAGCCTGTGATGTAAGCCTAGAATTAGTGCCAAGTAAGTAGAAACAAGTTTAAATAAGTAACAGCCAGGGTCACTAAAATGTAAAGCATAATCAAAAGCATAAACATTCATTGGGAAATTTGAATTAGACCATCCAAATAGGCTGTAACCTCTGAAGTATCCGATTATTGCAGAAACAGGAGAGGGACGTGCATGTTAGGCTTAGGGAATACATACTACTGTTTTTGGTTGCACAGCATGCCAGCCACCATTTTTCTGCTGGGTACGCATTCTTTCAAGATCATGAATAAATTCTTTTCTTCACAACTGTGTGAGCATTTATTCTCTTTTAGGTATGGCTTTCTTTCTAACAACTTTGGGGGCTCATCTAGGATCTGAGGCTTTGGAGGAGGACCCCTAGGGAGGGTGAAGGGAAGGTGTGCTCCACTGATTGAGCTGTCCCAGACTCCACCCACCATTAGGGACCCACTTCTGACAGCCAGATGGACATAAGACCAGATGCTTGGATACGCTGACTGAAGGAGAAAAGGGGAAGGGAAAATCTGCCTCACAGTGACCAGGCAACTCTGTGCACGGACCAAGGTAAGAAAAAGACTATTAAGTATTGATTGCCTCAGTGGCCAGGAAGAATTCTGATGAGCCTGGAGTTGGTTAAGCAAGAGCGGAGTCCCAGTCCATGGCTCCCTTCTCCTGTGAGGGAGAGGGCCAGAGTCAGAAATGGTGCTGAAATGGTGCTGAAAGAAAGAAACCCAGGCAAGACTCAGAAAGAGTAATACAAGAAGTCGGGGGGGGGCAGGGAAAAAGGGAAAGGGGTACCTATAGAGTCCCCTGGGAACATTCCCCTGGATAGTCCATAGGGAGAATGTTGAAACATTGGACTGATAAAGATCAGACCAAAGGGAAAGGACAAAAAGGAAATGGTGTAATATTGTTGTTATATTTGGAGCAAAGGAAGCATTGTGCCACTTGATGTATTCTGGCCAAAATACAGGGAAGATGAGGATTAGCTTTGTGCTGACCTCACACTTTATATTAATGAAAAGAAGCCCTTCTCCAAAGAGGAGCCTGATTATGCCATGAGTTGACTAAAGGGAAGGGGGACTGACCCCTCTTTATCCTGTAAAGGTCAGAATCCCAGAACCAGAGGCTAAATCTTTAGAAACTAAAGTCTGGGGCCATTTATTGAGCCTTCTCCCCCAGGATAGAGACTGTTGGTTCCTGAAGGCCCAATGGAATTAACCTTTATTACCACCAGGGAGCTGGAGAGGCAGTCAGGGCCAACTGCTTCACCTGTTACAACCCACCAACAATTGAGGAACTAGCTGAAACAGTGTAAGGAATTTTACATTTCTGGGGGCTCCCGAAGGGGAAAAAGGGGTGAAAGAGCATAGATCTGCTGGCTCTCTCTGAGGAGGTGCCTACTGGACCAGGGGAAATTGGTTATATACCTGGTCCAAACTTATGTCTCTCCTGAGTGTCCTGTTTGTGGGGGAGGAAAGGGGAATGTTGAAGAGGGCAGCTATGAAAGAATGGGAGAGGCAGCACCTGCCAAGACGGGGTGATGGCAGCAGAGGAGAAATTCTCTGGTGTAGATCCCAATTGGAATAATAATCAGGAAGATAGGGCACAAATGAGGGATCTTAGTGACCTGATTATATAAGGGACAAAATTGGCTGCACCAAAATCTCAGAACTTAAATAAGTCTTTGAGGTGGCTCAAGAAAAAGCTTAAATTAGCCAGTAATTTTTAGTCCTTAAAAGGGATTTGAAGAAGCTACCCAGAATTACTGATATTCTAATATTTTCTAGTTTTGTCTCTTTGGTCTAATGGAACTATTTCAAAGTGGTATGTGACCACTTGATGCAGAGTTGGGGTTTCTCTATAATAAATCCATTTGTCAAATGCAGAAGTTGCAGACTTACCTCTGGTAAGAATGAAGCAAATGAGTGAATAAAACTATCTTGATGTGGGAGCATTTTCCTGTAGGAGTTCAGTCTTGAAAGTGTGAGTGCAGGAATTGGACTCTAGGAGGATTACACTATCTTCTGACAGGACTTGCCAACTAGTTCTGGGCAATAATGTTGGCATTATTTGAGGTGGCAGGAAGGATGCCTGCTTTCTGTTCTATTTGGGCAAATAGCTGAGGCAAGGATAGGCTGGATGATTAAAAGAGACACAATGGATTCTTGGTTAAACTGAAGACTTCACTTGGGAACAAAGAACCCTAAATAATCTCTTGGACATTGAGCCACATATTTTGTGCATCTTTTCCAGCAAAATCTTGTTGGGTATTATGTTTTTGAGGAATGAACTTAGACAAGACTCCCTCTGCCTACCTGCAAAGGTTGAGGGATCAGGTGAAGAAATACTCAGGGATGGCCCCTGATAGTCTTGTGGCCTAAGGATATAAAGGGATCTTGGCCTGACATTCAGAAAAAAATCCAGAAAATAGATGGAAAGATGGATAAACCACTAGGAGAGTTATTGAGAGAGTTTCAGACAGTGTTTGTGGGAAGGCAAAAGGAAAAGCAGAAGCAACAGGCTAAAGTCATATTGAGCACAGTCAATCACAATCTCAAGGAGAGATTAGAGATAAAGCAGGTAGGAGACAGGCAGAGGCAAGATAGAGAAACAGTCTGGGCCAAAGGGGATAAAGGAGTGAGGAGGGCACAGGACTCAGCAGGGTATTATCACTGAGGGAAACCTCATTTCAAAAGGGAGTTCCTGAGTTTAAAGAAAGAAGATTGGGTGATACCCCTGATTAATTTTGAGGATTAAGAGGGTGAGAGGCTCCTCAGCTCAAGAGCCCACTGGGAGCCTTTGGTAAATCTGAAGGTGGGCTCATATCAGGAAGAAATTACATTTTTGGTAGACACTGGGGCAGCTCGAGCTTCTGTGAACCACATCCCAAAGGGGATCAAATTCTCCAGTAGCTCTCTCACAGTTTGGGGGGTAAAAGGTGAAGTATTTAAAGTCCACATTTTCAGACCTACTAATATCTGTTGGGAAGATAACCAAGTTATAATTCCCCCTGCTGTACATTTCAGAAGCTGAGAGTAACTTGTTGGGAAGTGAGCAAATAGTACCCATGAGACTGGCTGATGGGCATGATCTGAGACTACTGCATGGAGAGCCAGTGAGTGTTGCAGGATCTGAATAAAGACAGCTACTGCCAGTCGGGACTGAGGGGGATGGAGAGGGAAACACATTGGAGAAGTATGGTTTGTGGGGCAGAACTATGGAGGCTGGGATCTGGAGTCAGGGGGCCTCAGGCCAGGGGAGCAGACCCACCTGGGTACTTGGATGGGGTGGGTTTGTCCTAGGGGTGCGGGGTGGGTCTTCCACTTCCTTGTGGCAGAGGAGTTGTGCCACCTCAGAGCTTGGAGGGGGTGGAGTGCCTTCCTTGGGGGATTGGGGTGGCCTGGCTGCTACCATTGGGAACGGTTGGGCATATGCCCTGGGGGTGGTGGAGAGTCTGGGTGTGGGGCTGAGTGCTTGGAGAGGGTGGAGCTGAGAGGGGGTTGGTGTCCCCAGTGTCCCCCAAGGTTGCAGTCAAAGAGAGGTGGGCCACTGCATAGGCCCTTGGAAAGAATGGAACTGCTACTTTCTAAAGCCCTGAAGATAAATGACTCTCAGACTTTGAAATCTAATGGATTTTACCCTGTAGGTTTTTGAGACTGCTTGGGTCTAGTGGCCCCTGTGCTCCTACCAATTTCTCCCTATGGAAATGGGAATATGTATCCTGTGACTGTCCCTCGTTTGTATGTTGGCTGCAAACAACTTGTTCTGAGTTTTATAGGTCAGACCCAGAGGAGGATTTTGCCTTAGGACAGATCAATCCAGTAGCTGATTTTGCAAAGGGCCTCTTCCTTAAGAATTATATACTGGTTTTATCCTCTACTCTGTCATTCATCAGGCACTGTCACTTGCTGGCCCCGACCCCACCTCTTAAATTTGTTGTCCATCCACACCAACCCAGCAACTAGGTTCTCATTAAATCATGAAAAGGGTCCAAACTCCAGCAGGCCTGGGAAGGGTCCTATCAAGCTGTGTTGACAACTGAGATGGATGGCACAGAAAAGCAGGACTCACTACACCCAAGTGAAAGGACCAGTACCTGAGCCAGATGATAAGTATCCAACAATGCAGTCAGATTCCTAGGAAATAACTCCAACTTCAGACCCTTTAAAAATTATGTTAAGGAAACAGTATTTGGGAGGGTAGAATGGGTTTTTGGATTTGGGGGTTAGATTCTGTATTTTAATCTAACATAGTTAATAGTGACTCTGGTCAGAGAATCTTACCAAGGAAGATAGATGAGGGATTTAAAGCTCAATCTGAAAATGAAGATAATTATACTATCATGTTCCAAATTCGGGACACAATAAGCCCTGTATGTAACTGAAGGCTTAGACTTCCAAACTGTACAGCTTGATGCTTGCCAAGTAATAGACTGCAGAGACTTCATGAATCAATGGCAGTTGAGTACCAAAAACAAGTACTTGTGTCCAGAACCAGTAGGAGGTACTACAGCAGAGCATCTCCTTACCCCTTCTGAGATGATAAATGATGGACTACTCACTTTCAAGGGTGGACTGTGAACATGGGATTAACTTCACAGACCTAGAGGCAGTGGTGTTAACCATCAAAAATGTAGGCAAACATCCAGCAGGGGTGGCAGCAGAGATGCAGTAGTAGTTGATAGAATATATGGGATTGGGGTAGACATTACTGGGAGGGACCTTCTGGGAAGGTTCAGGATACAAGTCCTCTCCTTGGCACCAACAATGCCCTCTCCAGTTAACTCTTCAATAGCATCTATGGAGACCCAGCTGGAGATTAGTTCCCCAGTACAGAATGATCCCAAAATTGTCAGGGTGGTCAGGGCAGAAAATTTGAAGCAAACCATAGAAATAGAGACAAGGTATAGAGATACAAATGCCTGGGTGGAATGGATTAAATCTACCCTCCAGAGTCGAGACAAAAGCAACTGTTATGCTTGTGCTCTTGTCGTGCACTTTCCTATGGGTATGGAGAAACACAGAAAGGAGTTCAAATGCATGGTACTCCTTTTTCAGAATACTACCCCTGGTGAAAATTGTAGTATGCTGACCTCTCTTTTCCTTCCAGTTAGGGGCAGAAAAGTCAAGGCCATACCATCTTCCTGTCTCGGTCCAGAAACCACTCTTCCTGTCTTTCTAGGTGGGGAAAAGGGCTCTAGGACTTTGGAATCATGGCTTCATGTACCCAAGTATGGAATGTGACAAAATAATACTGGCAAATTTTCCAGTTTAGCCATACAGCAAGGTATGGTGGTATTGTGGAAAGAGCATCCTCCAAACAGTATTACCTAAGGAGTGGGAGGGGATCTGTGCTCTGGTCCAACTGGCCATCCCATTCAACCTGGCATTTGAAAAGAGGAGGAATTTCTAACCCAAGGAAACAGAAAGAAAGGAAGCTTACCTGGTTCCTTCAATGATTTTCTTTACACATATAGGGGTGCCAAGGGGAATCCTGGGTGAGTTTAAAGCTAGGAATTGAATATCTACAGGATTTGAGTCATCCTTTTTCTGATGGGTCACCATCAACAAAAATGTGGGTTAGATTAATCAGCAAAGATTTATCAATTACACCAAGGATGCAGTTAGGGGAACAGCAGAACAGTTGGATATTACTAGCTAAATAACATGGGAGAATAGGCTGGCCCTAGACATGATGCTAGCTGTAAAGAGAGACATTGGGGGTGGTTGTACATTTACCCCCAATAATACAGCCCCAGATGGAACTGTCACCAAAGCTTTCAGGGCCTAATGGCCTTATCTGAAGAATTGGTGAAAAATCCAGGGATTGATAACCCCCTCATGAGATGGTTAGAAAACTGATGTGGGAAATGTAAAGGGGTGGCACTATCAATCATCATAGCTGGGGTACTCACAGCATTTGAGTACTGCATTATCTCATGTGCCTGAGGGTTCAGAGACTCATTGAGGCTGCCTTAACCAAGCAAATGCCTATTCAGTACAGGCAAAACAATCTTTACCCCCTTAAAGAGGAAGATCCCTGTGATGAAGAGTGTGAAAATGCTCTTATCAAATTTGAAGAAAGAATAAAATGTGAAAACTAAGGGTTCAAAAAGAAAGAGGAAGATGGCACAGGAAAAGGCTGCAGGACAGCTCAAACCAGTCTTGCAGGTAAGGAGAGAATAGAGCCTCTGATGCAAGCCTAGAATTGGCACAAAATAGGTAAGAAACAAGTTTAAATAATGACCAGGGTCACATAACCAAAAGCAGGAATCTTTAGTGGGAAATTTGAATTAGTTAGACTATCTGGATAGGCTGTAACTTTGGAGTATCCAATCAGTGCCGAAATGGGAGGGACCTGTGCATTAGGCTTAGGGAATATATACTACTGCTTTCAGTTGCTTGGCACACCAGCCAACATTTTTCTGCTAGGCACCCATTCTTGCAAGATCATGAATAAATGCTTTTCTTCTCCACAATCCAGTTGAGCACTTACTCTCTTTTAGGTATGGCTTTCTTTCTAACAGATGACAAGCTACAGATGGATATAAAAATCTTGTAGGTTTCAAAAAGTAAATTTTGTAGTCCATTGATGACTACAGGCACTAGATGAATGTGGACAGTTTGAAAAAGTAAATTCTCAGTCATTGTCAACTACAAGAAGTTACAGAGAATTTATAAAAATGAATTCTGTCATAGTCAATGCTGCTCTCTGTCACACTACTCTTAATGAAAATTACTTTTAAAAAAGTTTTTCTTAACCATCTGTGTGCTCTGTATAGAGGATAAAAAATTTTTGTCATATCAGAACAATATCCTTATTAATGTTTGTTGACCTTATCATCCTTTATTTCAGAACACAAGTCTTCTCACTCTTAAAGGAACGCTATTGCAAAGAATTTATTCTTGCCTTGTAAAAGTAAGGTGCTGAGTGACCAAAGCCCTGCCCTGAGGGACTTTAGCTCAGAAAAGAAAATAAATTCCCCTCACCTGAGCTCTAGGAAAGAGGAAAAGAGTTATGCCTTCCTAGTCCTGCATGTTAACACAGCAGTGTAGAAAGAGTGAGGCTTTCTCCCACCAAGAATTAATCTCTAAAATGCTGTGCTCTTGACAACAAAAACAGCTATTATTCATTGCCCTGGCCATCAAAAATTTCTAACATCTCTCAAGAAAATAACTGGACTGACACAGTAGTCAAAGCCATAGCCTGATCAATCAAGCCCCTTCTAAGCCTCATTCCCTTACCCCTTAGTTTACCACATCCACCCTCTTATTCCCTTAAGCAGGAACAAGTCACACAGCTAGAATTCACTCTTGGACCTGAAGGATGGCCATTTTCTTCCCTCTGCCCCAGTCTCACTTAGCTAAGGCCTCTCCTAGGCTTTCTCACTTCTGTCTTCTTCTTGCTATTGGTCTCAGCCCTTGCATTTTTAAACTTCTCACCAAGTTTGTTTCTTTCAGATAAGAAATCTTTCATAACAAATATCTCCCCACCAGAGGTTACACTGCTGTTCCCCATGCTTAATCAGCCACCATCAATATCATAGCCAGAGACTTCTACATGCCCACAAGTAGGACCTATAACCCATTCACAGCTTGAAGCAATTACAGAAGGTGGGCCATTGGCATGAATTCTCTTAATCTTAAATAAAGTTAGAAGTCTCTGAGGGAGAAATTATGTAAGATAAGAATTAGGGTTGTGGCTGGAAAAGCAAAAGGCATACTCCACAGAGTCCTTCCCTTCTTGCCCTGTCAGCCATGATCTACGTGTGAACATTATAAGCCCACCAGGCTTCCTTCCCCACCCCAAATACCTGTTCAGGCCCTTTCCACCACTCAGGCCTCTGAAGTCCATACATACATTATGGGAGAGAGAGTTACTGTGGGGCTGCCCTGGCAGAATCACAGTATTTGCCTAGACTTCATGCCCATTCCTATGCCACCATGCATTACCTTTGGGAGCCTCCTTGTAAATGACATAGTCTTCTGGTTTGGGGCTTGAGCCTACAACGGCAGCATTGAAAAAGGCTCTCATTTGAGGTTTGAGGTTTTCCTGAGGCTCTTACAAATAACAAGAAAAGTAAAAATAAAAGTAAATATATACATGTTGTTCTTTCAAGCATCTCCACTTAACTGACCTGGGCAGAAAAAGCCCAGAGAGCTGGGCAAGATAGCAGCATAGTTCATCCTCAACAGCAGCGAGTAAATAGCCTGGAACTGTACTGAACAAATTCTGGAGGGACGTTATGCTAAACCAGTCTAGAAAGGGTGGAACTGTAAGCCTTTAGATCTGCAGAGGCCAGTGCCCCTCACCCAGGGGCATGGCAGGCTAGTTCCCTGGTGTGAAGCCATGGGCAGACAAGTGCCACATGCTGAGCAGTATAGGAAAAGCACAATCTAGAGGCTGCATAGGAAAGTCTGATAACCTGCTGGGTCTCATGCTCACGGTAAACTGATGCTGCCTAATCTCTCCTGAGATGTAGGCCTGCCTAGTCTGGGAAAATCTGACAGGGGGTGATTATATCTGAGGAGACCCTTCTCAAAAACCCATATAGACTATAGAGGCAGGGCAAGAAACAGGAAAGTAAGAGCTGAAAAATTCTGATCAGTTGGACAGAACCTATGCTAGAAGCCTAGAATAAGTTGAACTGAACGTCAAAGAACAGATAAAGAACAAAGCCATCCTGCAAGAAAGCCCCTAGGTGAAAGAGTGAAAACAAACTCCAGAATATACTAATTAAGGAACTCAAATGCCTAGATGCCAGAAAAAAAAACAAGTTATACTAGGGAAATTGAAGATATGACCCAGTCAAAGGAACAAATCAACACTTCAGATGAGATACAGAAATTGAAACAAATAATTCAGGATGTTCAAACAGATATGCAAAATCTCTTTATATCCTCTCAACACATTGATTTGATTTTTTATGCAAAATCTCATTAAAAATCAAATCAATGTGTTGAGAAGATATAAAGAAGATATTGGGTGAACATAAAGAACTTGAATATTTGAAAAAAAATCAGAGAACCTATGGGAATGAAAGGCACAATAGAAGAGATGAAAAACAAAGGAAACCTACAACAGATATGAACTGGTAGAAGAAAGGATTAGTGAACTTGAGGACTGGATATCTGAAATCTGATACTCTAAAGAAAATACAGAGAAAAGAATGGAAAAACATAAGCAGGATCTCAGGGAATTAAATGACAAATTGAAGCACATGAGATGGAAGCACAGGGAATTAAATGACAAACTGAAGCACATGGGATGTTGTAGGCATCCCAGAAGGAGAAAGAAATGGAAAAGGAGGAGAAAAACTAATGGAGGTTATAATCACTAAAAATTTCCCATTTCTTATGAAAGGCACAAAATTACAGATTCAAGAAGTGCAGCATATGCCACACAGAATAGATCCAAATAGATATACTCCAAGACACTAATGAGATTGTCAAATATCAAAGACAGAATTTCTAAAGCAGCAATAGAAAATCAGTCCATCGCATAAAAGGGAAGCTTGATAAGACTGGATTTCTCAGCAGAAACCATGGAGATAAGAAGACAGTGGTAAGATACATTTAAGATTCTGAAAGAAAAACTGCCAACCAAGAATTCTATATCCAGCAAAACTCCTTCAAAAAGGGAGAAATTAAACTATTTTCAGACAGTCATTGAGAGTATTTGTGACTAAGAGACAGGCACTGCAAGAAATACTAAAGGTAGTACTACTGGCAGATACAAAAAAACAGGAGAGAGGTGTGTAGAAGAGTGTAGAAATGGAGACTATCAGAAAAGCTAAAAAGAAAAAAATTAGATGTGACTTATAAAACTGAAAACAAGATGGTAGAAGAAAGTACTGCCTTTATAATAATAACATTAAATGTTAATAGACTAATCTGCCCAATAAAAAGACTTAGACTGGCATAATGTATAAAAAACAGGACCCATCTATATGCTGTCAAGAGGAGACTCACTTAAAGTGAAAAGTTGGGAAAAGATATTTCATGCAAACAACAATTAGAAAAGAGCAGGGCAACTCTTTTTTTTGTTTTTTTGGTCAGACCCAGCTATACTTAGGTCTGACAAATTAGACTTCAAATGTAAAATAATTAAAAGAGATATAGACAGTATGTACTAATAAAAGTTACAATTGAACAAGAAGACATAAAAATCATAATTGTTTAGGTACTGAGCCAGAATGTTCCAAACTACATTTGGCAAAAACTGGCAACATTGAAGGAAGAATCAGCCACTTCAACCACAATAGTTGGAGATGTAATTCCCTGTTCTTATCAATGGATAGAACATCTAGACATAGGAGTGAACATGGTGAGGTCTGCTAGCCTTCTCTCCAGGCTTCTGGTTTCACGAAACTCCCTTGGGGACATATTCCTTCTTCATGTCCATATGTCTGGCTGTGTGGCCTCTGTTGGTTCTGGTTGCTCTAAAACTTTTTCTAAAAATGGTTTCCTTTTAAAAGTCTTCAGTAAGCAACCCTACCTTGAATGGGTGGAGACACATCTCCATGGAAACCATCTAATCAAAAGTTACCACACACAATTGGGTGGGTCACAGCTCCATAGAAACAAACATCCCACCCAGCAATACTGAATGAGGATTAAAGGACATGGCTTTTCTGAGGTAATAGCTTCAAACCATCACAGAGTAGTTGGAGGGAAATCCTGAAACTGTTGCACTATAATCCAATAGCCATAATTCTTGAAGATTGAGTAAATGTAGAGCTTTTAAAGTGTAACCATGTAACTGTGAAAACCTTGTGACTAACACTTCCTTTATCCAGTTTATGGACAGATGAGTAAGAAAAAAAAGACAAAAATAAATAATGGGTGAGGGGGTATGGGATGTTTTGGGTGTTCCTTTTCGCTTTTATTTTTACTTTTATTCTTTTTTTGAATAGTAAAAAGCAAAAATGTTCAAAAATCAATTGTGATGATGAATGCACAGGTATACGATGATACTGTGCACCACTGATTGTACAATTTTGATTATATGGTATGTGAATATATAACTAAATAAAAATGCATTTAAATAAAAACCTACCTACAGAGAAAAACCCAGGACCAGATATTGTCACAGGGGAATTTTACCAAACATTCCAAGAAGAATTAACAGCATTTTTACTATTCCAAAAAAACTATTCCAAAAAAAAGAAGAAAATGGAAGACTACCATTGCCAGTTTGAAGGGATTAATGAGCCCTAGAAAAGCCATGTTTTAATCCTGATCCTTTTGTGGAGGCAGCCTTTTCTTTTAAATCCTTTCCAACACTGTGTGGAAACTTGATTAGATTATCTCCACAAAATTGTTGCTCCACCCATTCCACATGGGTTTTGATTGGTTTACTGGGATCCTTTAAAACAGAAAGTATTTTAGAGGAAGTTTCAGAGTGAGAAGAATGGCAAGAGGAGAGCGCCACAAAACAGAATGCCCACACCACCAAAGGCCTCTGGAGATAAAGAAGGGAAATGTCCCCAGGGGAGCTTCATGAAGCAAGAGGCTTGGAGAGAAAGCTAGCAGGCCTCATCATGTTTGCCGCATGCCTTTCCAGTTGAGAGAGAAACCCTGAACTTCATTGGCCTTTCTTGAGTAAAGGTAACCTCTTGTTGATGCCTTAATTTTGGACATTTCTATGGACTTGCTTTAATTTGGACAATTTCATGGCCTTAGAACTGTAAACATGCAACTTAATAAATTTACCATACCTCATAAAGATACTACAAGAAAGAAAAAGTACAGGCAAATCTCCATTACAAATATAGATGCAAAAAATTCTAAACAAACTAATTGAGAGTTGAACCCAATGGCACATTAACAGAATTACACACCATGACTAAGTGGGGTTGATTCCAGGTGTACAAGGATGGTTCAACATGAGAAAATCAATTAATGCAATACAACACATAAATAAACCAAAAGGGAAAAATCACATAATCATCTTAATTGATGCAGAAAAGGCATTTGACAAAATTCAGCATCTGTTTTGATAAAAAATACTTCAAAAAGGAAGAAAGAAGGAAAATTCCTCAATATGGTAAGTGACATATATGAAAAACCCACAGGTAACATTGTATAATGGTGAGAGACTAAAAGCCTTCCCTTTAAGATGTGGAATGAGACAAAGATGCCCACTGTCACCACTACTATTCAACATTTTGCTTGAAGTTCTAACTAGAGTGATTAGGTAAGAAAAAGAAATGAAAGGCATCCAAATTGGAAGGGAAGAAGTAAAACCTTCATTTGCAAATGACATGATCCTATATTTGGAAAATCCTAAGAAGAATATGACAACCACCTGAGCTAAAAAATGAATTCAGTGAAGTGGTGGTATAAAAGATGAGCATGGAAAAATCAGTAGTGTTTCTGTACACTGGTAATGAGCTATCTGAGAAGGAAGTGAATATAAAATTACATTTATAATAGCAACTAAAATTATCAAATATCTAAAAACAAACCTAACCAAGGATCTAAAGGACCTGTACACACACACAAAAAAAACTACAAATAAATTGCTAAAAGAAATAAAATATCTAAGTAGGTAGAAAGACATTCCTTTTCTTTTTCACAGATGGGAAGGCTAAATATCATATAATGTCAATTATACCCAATTGATCTATAGATTAAATGCAATACCAATCAAAATTCCAACAACTTTCTTTGCAGAATTGGAAAAGTTAGTTATCAAATTTATTTGGAAAGGGAAGTGACCTCAGATAGTCAAAACATCCTGAAAAAGAAGAATGCGGCCAGAGGCCTTACAATTCCAGACTTTAAAGCTTATTATAAAGCCACAGTGACCAAAACATCAGGGCACTGATATAAAGATAGGTATGCTAATCAATGGAACTGAATTGAGAGTTCAGAAATAGACCCTCATATCTATGGTCAAATTAATTTTGACAAACCTCCCAAATCCACTGAACTGGGACAGAACAGTCTCCTCTATAATTGGTGCTGGGAGAATTAGATATCCATAACCAAAGGAAGAAAGAGGATCCCTACCTCACACTCTTTACAAAAATTAAATCAAAGACCCCTTCCAGGAAGATGGGCCGAATAGAGTAGCTTGTGTTCAGCCCTGCTCCAAGGAAAAACTAGAAAAGGGATGGGAGAGTAACTGAGATGGTGATTCAAGAATGCAACTGACCTGGGAGAACCTTCTGCACCACATATGGCAGCCCTGGTTACAGAGGCTGAGGAATTGAGAAGCAAAAAGCTGGAGCCTGGTGCAGAGGTGCAGAGCCCATGGGAGGGAGCCAGGGACTAGGAAGTAAGCCAGACCACATCCCTTGACCAGTGCAGCCCTGTGACTGGCAACTCACCCCACACCCCTCACACCCAAGCCCCATCACCTACATCATTCTCTGTGCTCCAAGCACCCCCCCCCACCAGCATGTGTACCTGCCCCACATCCCCACCTCACATGCAGCCCAACCACCTCTCCTGCACCCCTCCCAAGCATTACCTCCCCATCCCTGTTCCCTGCAGGCTGTTGACAGTGCATAAAGTCTAAGGCCCCTAACCTCCATACCCAAGCTACCCCTGCCCCTACTCATAGTGTTGTACAGTTTCACCCTGCCCCCACCACTCTGAGCTCTGCACATCAGTTTATGGCACTCCAGTCCTGTACATGTGCATGGGCCCCCAATCCCATCATTCAGCTCTGGGAACTTCCCTTTATAGCACTCCTAGATCCATGCGTGCGCACAGGCCCCCAATCATGTTCATGGAACAATCATGTTCCCATTCAGCTCTGGGAACTTCAGTTTGCAGCAGTTCTAGAACTGCACATGCACACAGCATTCAGTCACATTTACCTACTAAGAAAGTGCTGACCTGCACAGCTGGGTCACATATGCTCCCAACAAAGAAAGGCATGACACTGACCTGCTGCTACAGCTCTATGCATGCACACAAAGAGCCCCATGCCCTAGACCAGCACACACCAGTGTTAAGCCCCTCAGACTGCTGCACCCACACAGCTACATCCTCCCTGGCTGCTGGGTGCCCACATTCACAAGCATCAGCATAACATCCACAACCTATGCTATATACCTGCCCTGAAACAAGTCACTGTGCTGTTATGCCCTGCCCCATACCCTGTTCCCTGTTGGACATCCTGCAAACACAGGCCTTAGACTACTGAAAGAAATCAACTCCCAAAGTAAATCAATCAAGATATTTACATGCCATGAAGACAGCAGAAGATCATTAAGCATATCACAATGCAGACAGATATGCTCTGCCTAAGGACCAAATTAAAACACCAGAGGAGACACAGACATTGAAACTAATCAAAGATGTTCAAATAACCATATTTAAAATAAATGAGATGGAAAATGATATAAAGGAGATCAAGAAGATAGTAGAAGAGCATAAAGAAGAATTTGAAAGAATAGAAAAATAGTGGATATCACAGAGATTAAAGATTCTGTGACCAAATAAAAAGCAGACTAGAGGCACACAACACCAGATTTGAAGAGTGAGAAGAAAGAATAAGTCATATAGAGGACAGGATAACTGACATCGAAGACTCAAAATTGCAAATGGCAAAAAAGATGAAGAAATTTGAATTGGGTCAAAGGGAAATGATAGGCAAAATAAAAGCACACAAATATAAGAATCACTGGTGTCCCTCAAGGAGAAGAGAGGAGTAAAGGACTAGGAAGAGTAGTTGAGGACATAATGAAGGAAAACATCACACCCTTATAAAGAACATAAAATATACAAGTCAAAGAAGCCCAACAAACTTCAAACAGAATAAATCCAAATAGGCCTTCCCCAAGACACATTCTAATCAGTCTGTCAAATGCTGAAGAGAAGCAGAAAATTCTAAAAGTGACAACAGGAGAACAATCTACTACATACAAAGGAAACCATATAAGACTGAGTTCAGACTACTAAGCTAACACCATGGAGGCAAGAAGGCAGTGGTATGATATATTAATGATCCTGAAAGAGAAAGCCTTCCAGCCAAGAATTCTGTACCCAGGCAAAATGTACTTTAAAACCAAGGGAGAGACTAAAATTTTCACAGACAAACAAGTCCTGAAAGAATTTGTCAGTAAGAGACGAGTCATACAAGAAATACTACAAGGAGTTGTGCCAGCTGGAAAAAAAAAAAAGAGAGAGGGGAGGGAGATCTGGAGGAGGGCACAGAATTGAAGAGTACCAGTAAGGGTAATTTAAAGGTTAAAAATAGAGAGAGGGAAAATAATATATAGATCTGACAAAATCCAAAAGACAAGATGGTGGATTCAAAAAAACACCTTTTCAGTAGTAACTTTGAATGTTAATGGATTAAACTTACCAATTAAAAGATATAGATTAAGAATTGATTAAGAAACATAATCCAGCTATATGCTGCTTATAAGAGATTTATCTTAGACACAAGGATACAAATAGATTGAAAGTGAAAGGATGGAAAAAGATTCTCCACACAAATTGTAACTAAAAGAAAAAATGAATAGCTGTACTAATACTGAACAAAATAGACTTTAAATATAAAGACATCAAAAGAGACAAAGAAAGACAATATATGCTCATTAAAGGATCAATTCACAAGAAGATATAACAATCATAAATGTTTATGCTCCCAATCAAGGAGCTACAAAGTACTTGAGACAGGTATTGGCAAAACTAAAGGGAGCAACAGATGTTTCAACAATAATAGTAGGAGACTTCAATACACCACTCTCCTCTATAGATAAAACAGCCAGACAGAAGATCAATAAGGAAATAGTGAAGTTAAATAAATTGATAAATGAATTAGACCTAACAGACATATATAGGTCATTGCACCCCAAAACATAAAGACATACATTCTTCTCTAGCACCCATGGAATATCCTCTAGAATAGGTCATATGCTGGGACACAAAACAGGTCTTTATACATTTTAAAGCATTGAAATTATTCAAAGCACATTCTCTAATCACAATGAGATGAAGCTGGATCTCAATAAGCACCAAAGAATGGGAGCATCCACAAATATATAGAGATTAAATAACACACTCTTAAACAACCAGTGAGTCAAACAAGAAATTGCTAGAGAAATCTGGAGATGAATGAAAATGACAATACAACTTATCAGAAGTCATGGGATGCAGGAAAGGATGTGCTAAGAGGGAAATTTATTGCCCTAAATCCCTTTATTAAAAAACAAACAAAAAAAGAGCAAAAATCAAGGACTTAGCACACTTGGAGGAACTTGAGAAAGAACAGCAAACTAACCCCAAAACAAATAGAAGAAAAGAATCAGCAAAGATTAAAGTGAAGATAAATGAATGGGAGAACAAAAGAATAACAGAAAGAATAAATAAAAATAAAAGTTGGTTCTTTGAGAAAATCAATAAAATTGATAGGCCTCTAGCAAAAGTGACACAGTAAAAAAGAGAGAGGATGCAAATAAACAAAATCAGAAATGAGAACGGGTGCATCACCACAGACCCTGAGGAAATAAAACAAACCATAAGAGGATACTATGAACAACTATATACCAACAAACTAGACAACTTAGATGAAATGGATAAATTCCTGGAAACACACAAACAAGCTACACTGAATCCAGAAGAAATAGAAGATCTCAACAAACCAATCACAAGTAAAGAGATTCAATCAGTCATCAAAAATATTCCTACAAAGAAAAGCCCATGGCCAGATGGTTTCACAGGGGAATTTTATCAAACATTACAAAAAGAACTAACAGAATCCTACTCAAACTTTTCCAAAACCTTGAGGAAAAAGGAACTCTACCTAACTTATTTTATGAAGCTAATATTATTTTAATACCAAAACCAGGTAAAGATGCTATAAGAAAGGAAAACTACAGGCCAATCCCCCTATTGAACATAGATGGAAAAATGCTCAACAAAATATTAGCAAATTGAATCCAACAGCAAATTAAAAGAATTATATACCACAACCATGGGGCTTATATCAGGAATGCAAGTATGGTCCAACACAATTAATGTAATACAGCACATTAACAAATCAAAAGGGAAAAATTGCATGATCATCTCAACTGATGCTGAAAAAACATTCAACAAAATTCAACACCGTTTTCTGATTAAAAAAACACTTCAAAAGATAGAATCAAAGGTAGCTACATCAATATGATAAAGGGAATATATGAAAAACCGATAGCCAGCATCATACTCAATGGAGAGAGACTGAAAGCTTTCCCCCTAAGAACAGGAATGAGACAAGGGTGCCCACTGTCACCACTATTATTCAACATTGTGCTAAAAGTTCTAGCTAGAGCAATCAGGCAGGACAAAGAACTAAAAGGCATCCAAATTGGAAAAGAAGAAATAGAACTCTCATTATTTGCAGATGATATGATACTATACTTAAAAGATCCTGAGAAAGATACAGCAAAGTTATTTGAGCTAATAAACAAATTCAGCAATGTGGTAGGATATAAAATCAACATGCAAAAATCAGTAATGTTTCTATACACAAGCAATGACCTAGCTCAGGAATCAGTCAAGGAAAAAATTTCATTCAAAATAGAAACTAAAAGAATCAAGCACTTACGAATGAACTAACTAGGGACATAAAGTACTGTACACAGAAAACTACATAACATTGTTAAAGGAGATCTAAACAGGTGGAAAAACATTCTCTGGTCATGGATAGGAAGGCTAAATATAGTTAAGGTGTCAATTCTCTCCAAATTGATCTACAGGTTCAACACAGGACCAATCAAAATTCCAACAACCTACTTTGAAGACTTGGAAAAGCAAATTACCAAATTCATCTGGAAGGGAAAGAAACCCTGAATAGCTAAAAATGTACTAAAAAAGAAGAACAAAGTGGGAGGATTAACACTCCCTGTCTTTAAAACCTATTATAAAGCCACTGTGGTCACTCGCACAAAGATAGAAGCATTCACTAATGGAATTGAATCAAGAGCACAGAAATAGACCACCCAATCTATGGTCAACTGATTTTTGACAAGGCCCCCAAATCCTCAGAACTGGAACAAAATAGTCTTTTCAATAATTGGCATGGAAGAAGTGGATATCAAGGATATCAATAGCCACAAAAATAAAAGAGGACCCTCGCATTATACCCTACGCAAAAATGAACTCAAAGTGGATCAAATACCTAAATATAAGAACTAGCACCATAACACTTCTAGAAGAAAATGAAGGTAAACATCTTCAAGATTTAGTAATAGGAGGTAGCTTCCTAAACTTTAAACTCAAAGCACAAGCAACAAAAGATAAATGCAAACTCCTTAAATCAAATGTTTCTGCACCTCAAAATATGTTGTCAAAAAGGTGAAGAGGCAGCCAACTCAATGGGAGAAAATGTTTGGAAATCACATATTTGACAAAGGTTTGATTTCCAGTATATACAAAAAAAATCATACAACTCAACAACAAAAGAACAAACAACACCAATTATAAAATGGGCTAAAGATATGAATTGTCTGAAGAGCAAATACAGATGGCTCAAAAGCACATGAAGAGATGTTCAGTTTCACTGGCTATAAGGGAAATGCAGATCAAGACTACAATGAGATACCACCTCATAACTATAAGAATGGCTGCTATTAAACAAACAGGAAACCATAAATGTTGGAGAGGATGCAGAGAAACTGGGACACTTTTGCACTGCTGCAAAAGTATATAATTGTGCAGGCACTATGGAAGACTGTTTGGCGGTTCCTTAGGAAACTAAATATCGAGTTGCCCTATGACTCAGCAGTAGCACTACTTGGGATATACCCAGAAAAGCTGAAAGCAATAACACAAACAGACATTTGCACACTGATGTTCATAGCAGTATTCACAATTGCCAAAAGCTGGACGCAAGCCAAATGTCCATCAAAAGATGAGCGGATCAACAAAATGTGGTATATATCTACAATGGGATATTATGGAGCAGTAAGACAAAATGACATCCTGAAGCACATGACAAGATGGATGAGCCTTGAGAACATAATGCTGAGTGAAATAAGCCAGACACAAAAGGATAGATAATGTATGATTCCATTTTTATGACCAGAATAAAGATATAATCAGATGCTTATAATACAGAATATAGGGGACTTGGAGATACCTAGAAGCTAGAGATGGGTGAACCGTTAGCTAATGAGGCTCAAATCCAATGTAAGGGGATAGATGTGAAGGTGATTCTCTAATGGGTCTATAAGTAATATTACCACATTGAAGATGAACAAGATTGAAAGGGATTGTATAGACCTATGTGTCCCACTCAGTCACACTAGCAACATGAATTAGTTCTTGTAAGAATTATTTCAAAGATATGATTCGTGTACAAAGAGTGTTTACATCCAGGGTCCAGGGGGAAACTGCTATTGCAGTCTATGGGCTTTGTGCAAAAGGAAAGCATCAGCACTACTGCATCAATAGCAGAGGTAAATAATGGGGGATGGGACAAGAGTTAAGAGGAGATTTAGATTTCCTATTTTGTAAGGGTATGTTTACTGGTTTTCTTTCTCTTGGGAACAATGAAATTATCTAAAATTGAAAACGTTGATGGACTTTGGACTTTGTGTACTATACATGATGCCTGATGAATGTAGGTGGCTGAAGGATGCACTGACTGAAAAGTAGATTCGTGAATGATGGTGTATACTTGTGAAAGAAGGTTGTGCTGCTAAAAAAAGAAACAAAGCCGTGAGGCATGCAACGATGTGCATGAACATGTGAGACATTTAATGAGGCAAAATAAGCCAGAAACAAAGGAACAAGAATGGTATAGTCACCTTTAGGAAATGCGTGTGAGAAGATGGAGGCCTAGACTGTAAGCTTTTATAGTGGACACATTAAGTCCAGAGTGGTGATTACTGTTTCTGGATTCTGAGAAGCTGTTTTATATAACCTGATATTTAGAGATAAAAATGAAGCTGATCAGGCTGGGGTTAAAGTAGTAAAGAACACAGGGGTAAGGAAGACAAAGTCTATATTTTAAAACCACACATACTCTTTGAGATCAAAGGAAGAAAGTTTAGACTACCTATAGGCATGCCTAAGAGTTACTTCTGGAGGACCTCTTTTGTTGCTTAGATGTGGCCTCACTTTCTCTAAGCCCAACTCTGCAAGGAAATCATTGCCCTGCCCCCACTCCCCACATGGGACATGACATCCAGGGGTCAAAGTCTCCCTGGCGACATGAGAGATAACTCCCAGAGATGAATCCAGCCCAGGCACCATGAGAGCAACAATTCCATCCTGATCAAAAGGGGTAAAGAAGGGGCGGGCCGCGGTGGCTTAGCGGGCAAGAGTGCTTGCCTGCCATGCCGGAGGACCCCGGTTCGATTCCCGGCCCCAGCCCATGTAACAAAAAACGGACAAACAAACAAAATATAATAAAAAAAATAAGAAAATGTTTCCCATCCTTCCTTCCTTCTCTGTCTTTCTTTCAAAAAAAAAAAAAAAAGGGGTAAAGAAGTGTAACTAATAAAGTACAGTGGCAGAGAGAGTTCAAATAGAGTCAAGAGGCTACTCTCGAGGTTGCTTTTATGCAAGCTTCAGTTAGACCTTGCTACCTATCATAACCTGCCAACCCCAACTGGACCATTCCAGCCAATCCTAAAGAACAGCTAGGGCAATATATACGATTCCAAAAAGATTCCATGCACTAGAGTAACTTTCCAGAAACCTACAACCTCCAGATGGGTCCCTAGTCCAGATAAGTCCTGAAACCTTGCCCAGCCTCTCCAGAACACCAGATAGTTCCAGCTCCCTATCCCATATTAGTGACAGATGCTTCCAAGATGAGAAATTTAGAGTAGCCATAGCCCAAACACACCTAAAGAGAGGGAAAGAAAGATCAAAGATGATGGTGGAGTTACACAGTGAAGATAGGATTTACCAAATGAATATGAATGTTGAATCATTAAATTGATATCTCTTTTAGTCTCTAGTATCTAAGAGCAGCTAGAAGTAAAAACCTAAAATTATGGAATTGTAACCCATGTCAAACTCTGAAATATGTTCTATAACTAATTGTGGCACTGTGCTTTGAAATTTATTGGTTTTTTGTATATATGTCATTTTTCACAAAATAAAAGAAGAAAAAAAGCCGATGTGATGATAAAATATATATATAAGCCTTCTACTCTCCTATAATCTGGAGCAGCTAGAAGGAAAAATATGAGAGGAACATATGGTGGCCCAGGACAAACTCTGGGATCTATCCTATAACTACTTATTGAAGAGTGTTTTGAAAACTATTGCCTTTTTATTTCTTTGCTTTCTATATATGTTATACTATACAATAAAAAAGTTTTTAAAAATTTAACTCAAAGTGGATTAAAGACATAAATATAAAAGTCAGTACTGGGCAGGCCGTGATGGCTCAGTGGTAGAGTTCTTGCCTGCCATGCCAGAGACCTGGGTTTGATTCCCCGTGCCTGCCCATGTTAAAAAAAATTTTTTTAAAAGTCAGTACCATAACATAAAACTTCTAGAAGAAAATAAAGACATCTTCAAGACCTAGTGATAGGAGGTAGCTTCTTAGACCTTACACCCAGAGCACAAGCAATGAAAGAAAAAAATAGATAAATGAAAACTCCTAAAGATTGAAAACTACTGTCCTTCAAAGGACTTTGTCAAAATGTTGAAAGCCAAATCAATGGGAAAGAATATTTGGTAACCACACATCTGATAAGGACTTGATATCCAGTATACATAAAGAAATCATATAACACAACAATAAAAGAAAAACAGCCCAATTAAAAAATGAACAAAAGACATGAATAGACATTTCTCCAAATACAAAATACAATGGCTAAAAAGCACATGAAAGATGTTCATCTTCCTCAGCTATTACAGAAATGCAAACTGAAACCACAATGTGATATCTCACAACTATCATAATGTTCACTAGTGACCAAACAGGAAACTACAAGTGTTGGAGAGAATGTGTAGAATTAGGAACACTTATTCACTGCTGTGGGAATGTGACATGTACAGCTACTGCGGAAGATAGTTTGGCGGTTCCTCAGAAAACTAAATACTGAGTTGCCCAGTGAACCATTAAGTCTGCTACTCAGTATATAGCCAGAAGTTCTGAAAGCAGGGACACAGACATTTACACACCTATGCCCATACAGGCATTGTTCAGAATTGTCGAAAGATGGAAACAACCCAAATGTTCATCAACAGATAAATGGATAGGCAAAATGTGGTATATATATATATATATGATGGAATAACATCCAACAGTAAGAAATACTGAGGTTCTGAAGCACGTGACAACACGGATGAACCTTGAGGACTTACTGCTGAGTAAAATAAGTCAGGAACAAAAAGGCATATTATATGATTTCACTAATATGAACTAACTAGAGTATGTCAACTTCTAGTCGTAAAATGTAGAATATGGGTTACCTGGAGGTAGAAGCTAGAGAATTGGTAATGGTTGCCTAATATTTACAGTCTTTAATGAGGTTGAACTTAAATGTTTGGAAATGGATAGAGGTGAGGGTAGCTCATTACTGAGATTATAAGAGTCCTGAATTGTAAGTCAATTTGGTTGAAATGGGTTATTTTGAGTCATGTATGTCACCAAAAGGAAAGCTGGAGGTTAATATATGGGATTGTATAACAGTCAACATTGAGGTGGATGTTGTTTAACACTACAAATATAATTGCTATTTCATGAACTAAATGTTTGAAACATGTACAAAGAATTAATAGAGTGGTATATGGAGAAAAGTACCTATTGCAAGCTATGGGATATAGAGAGCAGTAATGTCTTACTTTTATTTCATCAACAGTAACAGGTGGGTTTTTACTTTTTATGTCTACCGTTATTTTTCATTTGGGGGCAATGAAAATGGTCTAAAATTTAATGTAATGATTGCACAACTAGGTGATGATACTGTGAGAAATTGATTGTATTTTTTGATGGATTTTATGGTGTATTTCTATAAAATTTGCAGTTACAAAGTCCTTTAAGGAATAAAGAGCTGTAAGGATTCTCTTGCTGCTGATTCACTACATTACTTCCCAGAAAAATAGGGTAACTTCTGGGAAAAAGCATGAAGTTTGTTTTTGGGACTTTCAGAAGAATGACAAAAATAAATGAAATTATGTTTTCCTTTATTGCATCTACATGATTACTTAGCTAGAGGGTAAATATTTCATAAAGGAGTCATAACTTGAGTAGACTTATCTTTAATGGTGTTCAAAGTAATCATGGCATGCTTTTGGATTATGTGATTCATGAAGTTATCAACTGCATAAAAAGAGAGTTCACTTTCAAAACAGTTCTTTTGTTAGAGAATGAAAGAAGCTCTGAATTCTTTAGTGTAGTATCTTCACCAAAAACCTGGCTTCCTTGCTTTTTCCAAACTATTTGAGTGAGAACTGGAATTTTTAACAGGAGGGACAGATTTCCTTTATTTTATAAATTAATTTTTGTCTGGAAGATAATTGACTAACTTAAATGTAGGAATCTGGGGTTAGGCCTTCTGAGGTTAGGATAGAAAGCTGTGAACATGTTATTT
Source organism: Tamandua tetradactyla (assembly GCF_023851605.1). NCBI lineage: Eukaryota > Metazoa > Chordata > Mammalia > Pilosa > Myrmecophagidae > Tamandua > Tamandua tetradactyla. The sequence goes on from NC_135350.1 coordinate 920,037, forward strand.
CTCTGAACTTAAAATGCATAATAATGGTAAAAGAGAAACTTACCTGATCTTTGCATTCTGAGGTTGATTTTTGTGTATTTAGATGAGTTGTCTGAATGAGTAATAAAACTGAAATTAAGTGAGGGGGAAAGGAACAGAAAGATAAACTTTGGTTGGAGTTAAACAAAAGTATCTGAGAAGTTGATATTTAAACTGAGACTGAAAGAAAATGATTATGGGCTGAGAGTGTGTGCTATGGAATTGAGATGTAAATGAAAGTAGAGTTCAGTGTACAGAAAATATCAATGTTCTGTGGTTTTGAGCAGCATGTGAAAGATCAATCACTGGTGACATGTATGGCCGTTAACTAAAATTGGATACTAGAGGAGTAAGTTTTATATTTGGGGGGCAGACATAATGTCCAGAAATATATTCTATTTTAGATGCATGTACTTTAAGCAAGTAGCGATGATAGCTCAGAAATGGAATTCAGTGTTTGTTCACTTGCAATTTAGAGATAGCAATGGAATGAATTAAAGAAGTTAAATAAATGTGTGAGCATACTAGAACAGTGTCTAAAAGAAGGTAAGAGAGAGACTGATACTTAGTTTTAAGATGTTCCAATAGTGTTGTTTGAGAAGCTATTTGCAGAGGATAAAGGGAAGAGGTGACTAGTGTAGTATGAAGATAGAAGACCAAGATTACAGGGAAAAAAACAAGGAAAAAGAAAGTTGTCAAAATGAAATCATGGTTTAGTTTTTCCTTGGTTCCAAAAAGGATTTATTTATGTGGAAATCATAGGTGATATTCATAAGATTTATTTCTGAGGACATCTTTATTGACCTATGTAAGTCAAAGGATTTGGTAGGTGTGAGGAAATAGTAACTGCACATTCATCTGAAGGTGAAGGAAAGAATAGATCAGGAACTTGAGAGAAAATAGACTCAGAGGAAGTTACAATTTCAAGATGAAAAGGACAAAAATGAGCTTAAATAAGAGGGAGATGGATTATGAAGAAAGGGAGATATTTCTAGTAAAGGAGATTTAATTTATTATCACTAATATAATCCCTCAACAGATCAGGAGAGAAAGACAGAACTCAATTGGAGACAATGGACTTTTCCAAAGGTAACATGACTTTTCAATTTAATTGGAGAGAAAGAGTCATCTTGTGAATAATTGCAGAAATATTTGAAGATGCGAAGGTATTATGGTGTAATTTGTCAAATTACCTAATCCACCTGCTTAGTAGAAGGTAGTTCCGTGTGTTAAAAGTGAAAGGAAATGTGAGAATGTGTGAGAGTCAAATGGTATGGAGAAGATTTGAAGAATTTATGAAACTATGAAATAATTATATAATTAGCAAGGCATAGTAAGGATCACAGATATATTTGAAAACCGCTATGAATTCTGACTATTTAAATCAGGATCAAAATCGTAGCTATCTGCTGTGTCAGAGGCAGTCATAGAAAATGCAGATATTTGAAGTCAACGAGTATAAGGGGTTTGATCATTAGATATGGTAATCAAAGAGACATAAAAAAAAAGTTGTTCTTGGTAAGTATCTAATGAAATGACTAGCTGAATGAAACTGGGAAGTAAAAATGTGGAGCAATAGAGGCTGGTGTTAAGAGTGATCAATGCATTGGAGGTCCCCATGTAGTGTGGGAATAAGGGCGTGGAGAAAATTTGTATGAAAAACTAGGAGATGAAGTTATGATCACAGAGGGTAGGGCCCTCTGATGATTGGTGTTAAGGGGAAATTCCAACTAAAACCTAGTAGTGGTCTGTAACTCTCAAGAAATTTGCATGTGGCAGACAGGCAGAGCAAAATTAAAATTTTCTGTGTACTTTTCTAGCCATTTAGTTTTGTTATATAACTAACGTTGTCTGAACCTCTATCACATCATTTGTTAAAATAGTAAATAGGTAGCAGGATTATTGTGGAGATTTCAAAAGCAAGGCATATATATAAATCTCCAAGTACAGTTACATTTAATACAATTTTTTTTTATAGAGCTCAGGTATAAATGAGTGGGTTAACCCTACTTCTGTTTATGGAAAGTCATTATCATTTGTCAATGAAATATATTTAGCTATTAATGGTGGTTTAGGGGATAATTTACAATTAATAAATAATAATGCTTTCATATACATTTGACACAGAAGGAAAAATTCAGGGATGTTGCTTCTAATGATGATTAATACATGACAGGATTTCAGCAGCATTTTACTAAAATATCATATGGAGCAAATAGAAAACTACTGAAATCCTTTCATTCTAAATTTTTCTGAGCTTCCCTGTCTTATGAGGATTGTGAGACATGACAGAAACCTTATAATCCAGATACTTCTGTTTTCTAATGCAGGGAATTTTGAGGTCTTGATTTGGAGGACGGGTATCACTGATCCCTTTAAGTGGAATTATTCTTTGAATTGACAGCTCCATCATGAATGAAATAATTCTTAAGTTGCATGATCAATATTCAAATCCACGAGCAAAGAACTAAAAGTTAGGTTTGAAGGTGCAATTTTTCTAGAAATCTCATTGAGTAGACCAAGATAATTTAAGGCTATGTGTATAGAAGACAAGGGCAGGGTACAGCAGGAAGGGGGTGAGAGTCCAGAGGGCTGGGATGGAGTTTTTGAGAAAGAATGCTAGTGCGTATACCAAAATCTTTAAGTCTGAGAAACTCATAATGTTTGCCTGCAAGTGGAGACCAAACTCCACATGTGAAATGAATCGGGGTATGTATTTTGGGAATCGGTGAGGGAATTCAGAAATTCTAAACACCATGGGATAATTAATATAGGAACTTAATGGTTTTCATGATCATATCTACAAGATATTTGTATTCTCATTTTTTAATTAGCAATAGCCATAGCATTCGTTTAACTCTAGGAGATGAGAGTCCTTCCCCTATTTCTTTCAGACCCCACTGAATGTTTCTGTTAGGTGGCATGGGAGTTACTCCCAGGCTAAGTTTTGAGTATTCATGACAGGTAGGTGTGTAAGTTGTGGGTTTTCATGGCTTTCTTATATGTCCTCAGCATTGCTTGCTCAGTTCTTGGACTGTCTGAGTGAAAAACCAGAGGAAGACAAGATTGATGGCCAAACTATTGACAATGCACCTGCTAGTGATTAGGGTATTGTTATTTCTATTAAAATTACATCTCTATTGTCAGAATGTGGGCAGAATATGGGGAAATCCTTCCCTCATTTACCAAGTTAGTTGTTGTAATGTGCTTAGGATTGTGAACACAGGCAATGGGGATGAGTAAGAACACAGCTCTAGCTGGCCCGCAGCCGAGGAGCAGAGGCCTCGGGCCCCACCCTCTCCACCGCCGCTGAACGCTCGGCCATGCGGGCTGAGATTGTGGAGCTACCCGAGATCGAGGTGGAGACCGTGGAGACCACGGTGGTGGGCGAGGAGGAGGAGGATGACGAGGACGGTGGCCGCCTCCACCACCATGCCCGCCACCACTGCCGCCGACGATCGCAGATCGCACTGCAGCCGCTCATCACCTACCACCCGACCACCAGGTGATGACCCGAGTGCAGAGGCGCAAGGAGGTGGTGCGCGCCGAGGACGGCTTCCAGGACCAGATGCTCACCCCCGAGCCCGCGCCGGCGACTCCATCGGGCAGATGCTAGTCACGGGCCAGAACTGCGGAAACCTGAGCGGCGGGGCCCGGGAGGCGAGCGGCAGCGGCGCCCACCTAACCAAAAAGTTGGAGCAAAAGTAGGGGCAGATCAAGACCCTGGAGGGCGAGTTCTCTGTCACCATGTGGTCCTCAGATGGAAAAAAAATAAGATACTGACCCTGAGACAGTGGTTGAAGAACAGAGAATTGAAAAGAACTTGCCTCTTGATTATTGAGAGTACATGACCAGAAAGAAACTTTCTACTAGAAAAAGGATACCTGGCATTGACCTCTCAGATGTCAAACAACTGGCAGAAGTTGCTAGAATGAAGCCAAGAAAAATTAAAGAAGATCATGTTCCAAGAAAAAATAGCTTGGAGACCTCAGGAAACACTTTTCACTGGACTTCCATTTGCACACACGTGTGCAAATCCATATTAGATGCAGGTCCTGTGTGTGCCCCTTTGATGTTTGTAAGAAGAAGTTTGCTCAGTCAACTAATATGAAATTTCACATTTTAACATATACTAAGGCCAAGAACAACCAGTGAAAAGAAGAGAGAAGGCTCTTCGGGCCCTCAAGAAGCATCTTCTAGGAGTGTGGTTGAGAATAAATATGCCTCTCCTTTGTATATTGTTTCTAGGAGAGAATTTTTTAAGTGACTCCTATACTCCTAAGGGACATGTTTTGATAAGGTCATAAAAATAAAAAAAAACTTTGATAAGATGACGTTGCTGATATGCTCTATCTGGCTCTGTAATTTGTTTCAAAAACTTGGTGTTTTTGTAAATTGTGGTCCCAGCAGGAGGACAATTCATGAACTTCACATCAAAAAACAAGTCAGTTCTTAATACAACAGTGCTAAAAATGGGACTTCTTTTCACATTTTTATAAATATGAAGCTTACAATTTTTTATTTTTGTGTTTTCAAGTCTGCATATTATACGTTTTTGGGGGATATGTTTAGTAATGGTATGTGTGATTTTTCTGGAGGTTGATAACTTTGCTTGCAGTAGATTTTCTTTAAAAGAATGAGCAGCTACATGCATACATCAAAAGTATTTTCCTGTAAAAAAATGTTATAGGTTTTGTTTGCTATATTAATTTTGGTTGTATTCTTTGATGTTAACACATTTTGTAGAATTGTACTGTATAGCTGAATTGAATCATGTAGTATCAAATATAAGACATGATTTTAATGCTGTTAATATAAACCCATTTTAGTCACCTTTTTTTTTCTGAAGAATACTGCCAGATGCTGACATTCAGTGTAATTTCTTTGCCTGTTCAGTTACAGAAAGTGGTATTTAGTTGTAGAATGTACTGTACCTTTTAACACCTGATGTGTACATCCCATGTAAGAGATAAAATAATAAAATAGCAAACCTAAAGAAAGAATATGGCAGAAAAAGATCTGTAAACACTGTCTTACTTTTTTTTTGCCCAGAATAATTATATAAATCTTGAGCCTCCCAGAAATTGGAAGCTAAATAAAACAACTCAAGTTTCCTTTAAAAAAAAAAAAAGAACAACTCTACAATCCCATATAAATGTAGATGTTTCAACAGATGAGTTCAATTAATCCGTTGGTACAGATGCTAGGTGGTCAGGGAGTAGAATGAGGCAATGAGAAATAATTAATATTATCTTTTATTAAAATACATTTGCATATTTTGAAAAGATGTTTAACACTATCACCTTGTCCCAAATATCCCACTATCTCTCTTTGTAAATCACTTTGGTACAATTTTGATAAGTGGAAGCAAAGGATAGGGAGTATTGTTTCCTTTATTTAGGCTGTGCTTACTGGAGAAAGAATATAGTTATTGAGTAAAATTTTAGGGCATATGGCAATTATTGAAGTACGGGAGACACCAAAACCAATAAAGCAGCTAATTTTATCCTTCACCAGTGTCAAAGTAACTCATAACAAACTCTGAAATCTGTTCTGTATCTACTTGTTGATGTGTACTTCTAAAATCATTGCTTTGTCTTTCTTTTCTTTGTATATATGTTATATTTAACAATAAAAAACATTAAATAAAAAAAGAACAAGGTCAAAAGAGAGCCCAGCACACACAGCTCAGAGCTGTCTCAGACCCAGACATTTGGAGATGCAGAAATGAGCCACCCCAGAGAAAGCCACTTGAACCCAGAAGCCAGGAGAGAAACCCAGCAGACATCCTGTGTGCCTTTGCAAATGAGTAAATTTGTAACTAAAAAAAATCCCCTTTATAAGCCACTCTATCTCCGCTGTATTGCATTCTAGCAGCATTAGTAAACTAAAATAGAACTTTATTCCTTAAACTCATTGGATCTTTCAAAATTCGTAACAGTTTGTTAAACCTTTTCATAGACGAAGTCATTGAGGGGACACAGTCATGTTTAAAAAGTGGCAGATCATGATTATTGCATCTCTTGTGGAGTATCTGTAGATTTACTTGAAATTGGAAAATACAGATTTGGTTATAAGTTACAGAGCACAAATTTTATAATCACCATATGAAAATCATAATTACCAGCTTGTTGGGAAATTCTAAGACTACATCACACCATACCCCATGTGATGTTTCTTTAAAATGAAGTTTCATATATTCAAAGTGTGTGTGTCTCTGTAAGTGTATCTGAAAGATGGATGCCAAGTCAGCACTGAGAATGATATGACTAGAATCACAAATAGCATGGTTTTTCTATACAAGCAGCAGCTCCATTCTGTAGTGTTGGCATCTCAACCATCCTACTCTAGAGACATTAGTAAGGATGGGCCTGCCTGAGTGTCCATCATGGACATTCTGATGTCCATCATGTTTTAGGAATCAGTGACCTTCAGAGACGTAGCTCTAGACTTCACCAGGTAGAGTAGGCTTTTCTGGATACATTCCAGAGAACGCTGTTCAGAAATGTCATAGTGGGAAACATCAAGAGTCTGGTATCTATGCATGAGCCTTGTCAATCATTATATATTATTTGTTTGTGCCTATCATTTATTCAACAAGTATCTAGAACAATACTGTTCTAGTCTAAGCTCTGCCCAGCAAGAAGGAGCTACCTTTCAGGAGGGGGTGTGAACTCAGGTATAATTTTCACATTATCACTTTTCCTTTCTCAATATTGCAAACAACATGAAAAATGGTCCTCAAAGCCTCCCTTTTCCTAAAAATAAGAATGCAGCCATAGCTCCTGGATCTCCCTTTCAGGGATGTTATTTTGCAAAGCAAACAAAAAGGGGGCTTCATGGCTTCCTCTGAAGCCCCTGTCCATCTGCCAGAAAAGAAACTGGGCCACCTTCTCTGCTGGACCCCTCTCTGCACTGGCCCACACAAGCACTGCTGAAGAAGCCCACGCAGGCTGTGCTGGTTTGAAAGGATGTATGTCCCCTAGAAAAACCAGGTTTTAATCAAAGTCTCATTTTGTAAAGGCAGAATAATCCCTGTTCAATACTGTATGTTTGAACCTGTAATTAGATCATCTCTGTGGTGGTTTGAAAGGAAGTATGCCCCCTAAGAAAAGCCATGTTTTAATATAAATCCCATTTCATAAAGGTAGAATAATTGCTATTCAATGCTGTGTGTTTGAAACTGTAATGAGATCATCTCCCTGGTTGATGTGATTTAGTTAAGAATGGTTGTTAAACTGGATTAGGGGATGACATGTCTCCATCCATTTGAGTGGGTCTTGATTAGTTTCTGAAGTCCTATAAAAGAGGAAACATTTTGGAGAATGAGAGATTCAGAGAGATTCAGAGAGAGCAACACTATGAAGCAGAGGGTCCACCAGCCAGCCACCTCTGGAGATGAAGAAAGAAAATGCCTCCCGGGGAGCTTCATGAAACCGGAAGCCAGGAGAGAAAGCTAGTAGATGACACCATATTCACCATATGTCCTTCCAGCCAAGAGAGAAGCCCTGACTGTGTTCGCCATGTGCCTTCTCACTTGAGAGAGAAACCCTGAACTTCATTGGCCTTCTTGAACCAAGGTATCTTTCCCTGGATGCCTTAGATTGGACATTTCTATAGACTTGTTTTAATTGGGACATTTTCTCAGCCTTAGAACTGTAAACTAGCAACTTATTAAATTCTCCTTTTTAAAAGCCATTCCACTTCTGGTATATTGCATTCCAGCAGCTAGCAAACTAGAACAATCTCCCTGGAGATGTGATTTATCAAGAGTGGTAGTTAAACTGGATTAAGTGATGACATGTCTCCACCCATTCTGGTGGGTCTTGATTAGTCTCTGAAGTCCTATATAAGAGGAAACATTTTGGAGAATGAGAGCGATTCAGAGAGACCAGAGAATGCTGCAGCACCATGAAGCAGAGAGTCCATCAGCCAGACCTTTGGAGATAAAAAAGGAAAATGCCTCCCGGGAAGCTTCATGAAATAGGAAACCAGGAGAAGAAGCCAGCAGATGATGCCGTGTTCACCATGTGCCCTTCCAGATGAGAAAGAAACCCTGAACTTCATCAGCCTTCTTGAACCAAGGTATCTTTCCCTGGATGCCTTAAATTGGACATTTCTATAGACTTGCTTTAATTGGGACATTTTCTGGCCTTAGAACTGTAAACTAGCAACTTATTAAATTCCCCTTTTTAAAAGCCATTCCATTTCTGATATATCGCATTCTGGCAGCCAGCAAACTACAACAGATTTTGGTACCAGAGAGTGGGGTGCTGCTGCAGTTTGCAAATACCAGATATGTTGGAACAGTTTTTTGGATGGCTAAGGGGAAGATTTTGGAGGAACTGCTAAGAGAATGATGGAGAATTCCTGGAGTGCTTGAAGAGACTGTTGGTATAAACAGAACCACTGCCAACTTGGACACAGGTGGACACAAAAGAGAAAAAATCAGAGTTTGCAGAATGAGAACCATGGAAGCTCGGGTCTGAAGCCAAGAAACCTCAGCCAGGAGAGTGGACCCACCCATATATATGGAGAGGGTGAGTTTACCCTGAAGGGCGAGGATGAGTTTCCCAACTCATTGCAATGGAAGAGTCGTGCAGCCTCAGGCCTTGGAGAAGGTACAGCATGCTCCTTGGGGGACTGGGGAAAGCCTGGCTGCCACCACATGGAGGGGTTGAGCATGTGCCCTGGAAATGACAGAGAGCCCAGGGGTGGCCCTGATGCCTGGAGAGAGTGGAGTCTAGAGGTGGTCTCCTCAATGTTCCCCGAGGTTGATTTGGAAAGAGGCGGGCCACTGCATAGGCCTTGGAAAGGGTGGGGCTGACACTTACTAAAGCCGAAGGATGAATGACTTTCACACTTTGAAATCCAATGGTGTTTGCCCTTCAGGTTTTACATCTGTATTCTACCAATTTCTCCCTATGGAAATGAAAAACTGTATCCTGTGAATGTCCTCCTTTGCATATTGGCACCAATTTGTTTTGAGATTCACAGGTCTGCAGCCAGAAGAGAATTTTTTGCACCTTAATATTGTTTAAGGTGATGTGTGTAGTTGCCAAGTTGACAAGGGGTGGACATGTAGTAGTTAGATTCAGTTGTCAACTTGGCCAGGTGAAGGTACCTAGTTCTGTTGCTGTGGACATGAGCCAATGGTTTATGAACCTCATCTGTTGCTGATTACATCTGCAGTCGGCTAGGAGGCATGCCTGCTGCAATGAATGATGTTTGACTTAATAGGCTGGTGCTTAAATGAGAGAACGCAATGTAGCACAGCCCAAGCAGCTTGGCATACCTCATCTCAGCACTTGCAGCTCAGCCCAGGCCTTTGGAGATGCAGAAAGGAATAACCCTGGGGAAAGTTGTTGGAACCCAGAGGCCTGGAGAGAAAGCCAGCAGAGATTACCCTGAGCCTTCCCACGTAAGAAAGAATCTCAGATGAAAGTTAGCTGCCTTTCCTCTGAAGAACTAATGAAATAAATCCCCTTTTATTAAAAGCCAATCCATCTCTGGTGTGTTGCATTCCGGCAGCTAGCAAACCACAACACAGGCCAATTCCATGCTGGCCAAGAGCACAGCAGCCAAGTCGATGCATCAAATTCATGACAGCTGAGCCCACACAGGCTAAACACAGACCATAAAATACAGTCCCACTGAGCATACTATGGTCAAATCCTTGCCAGCTGAGCCCATGCCAGAAAAGACCAAACAGCTTTTAGCTGTTCTTTGTCAACCCTAAATAATACTCTGCTTAAGTGAAGTTATGTTACTTAAAAACAAATACCCTCGGTAGGTCCAGTTCACCCTGCTCCAAAGAACAGCTAGAGGAGGGACAGGATGGTGTCAGGGACAGCGATTCCAGGGTATAGGTGACCTGGAAGGATCTTCTACACCACATAGGGGAGACCTGGTTGCAAAAGCTGAAGAATTGAGACGCAGAGAACCAAAGACTGACCAACTAATTCAAGCAGTCTAGCGTGTCCGTTTCCAAACAGAGGCCTGAAGCCCTCAGGAGTGCACAGACAGGGACAAGGGGATAAGGAAGTAGGCCGAGTCACGCACTAAGCTCAGGTGCACGCAGGTGCACCCAGTCGCTGCGTCCCGCAACCCACGACTCCCCCACATTCCAGGCCCTTGAACCCCATCACGTGCCCCCCCACCGCACTCCAAAATGCCCCTGCCCTGACCCCCTCCCAATTGTGCATCCCACTTCCTGATGCCACACACCAGCCCGGCGAGGCCGCATGCCTGCCTAGCCCTATTCACCTCTCCCTCACAAGTGCACAGTTCCTCTCCACCCCTCACGAGACACTGCACCCAGACCCACGGGCACCCCCCTCCCTGAAGGCTGTTGCCTACATATCCAGACCCTGGGTACTCACCTTCACACCTGAGAACCTGCCGCCAACCCATACAGTCCAACAACCCCGCCCCGCCCCGCCCCCACCCCAGCCCTGCGCATGTGTACATTAGCGTACTTAAATGCGCGTGCGGTACCCAAGCCGTGCTCCCCAGCTCTGGGCAAGCGCAGATCTGCACATCCCAGCCGTTCTGCCCCCAGCCCAGTGGCGCACTACCCCAGCCCTCCGTCCCTGAGCTCTGCGCTTGTCCACACCAGGGTCCCACCCCACAGATGGGAGTAGGCTCCCATGGCGCTCATGGATAGGAACGTTATTTATAGTCAAGATGTCAATTCTGCCCAAATTGATCAGCAGGTTCAATGCCATACAAATCAAAATTCCAACAACCAACTTTGAAGACTTGGAAAAGCTAATTCCCAAATTCATCTGGAAGATAAAGACACCCCGAATAGCTAAAAGCACCCTAAAAAAGGAGAACGAAGTGGGAGGATTAACACTGTCTGACTTTGAAACCTATTATAAAGCCACAGTGTTCAAAACAGCCTGGTACTGGCACAAAGATGGAAGCATTGGCCAATGGGATCGAATTGAGAGTGCAGAAATAGACCACAAAATCTATGGCCAACTGATTTTTTTTGTCAACTGATTTTTGACAAGGCCCCCAAATCCTCAGAACTGGGACAAAATAGTCTTTTCAATAACTGGGCATGGGAGAACTGCATATCAATAGCCAAAAGAATGAAAGAAGACCCTTACCTTTCACACTATACAAAAATTAAGTGGATCAAACACCTAAATATAAGAACTAGCACCATAAAGCTTCTGGAAGAAAATGTAGGAAAACATCTTCAAGACCTAGTAATAGGAGATATCTTCCTAAACTTTAAATCCAAAGCACAAGTTAACAAAAGAAAAAAATAAATTGGTACTCCTCAAAATCAAATGCTTCTGCACCTCAAAAGACTGTCAAAAAAGTGAGGAGGCAGCCAACTCAATGGGAGAAAATATTTGGAAATCACACATCGGACAAAGGTTTAATATCCTGTAAATATAAAGAAATCATACAACTCAACAACAACAACAAAAAACAAACAACCCTATTATAAAATGGACTAAAAGATATGAATAGGGATTTTTCTGAAGAGCAAATACAGATGGTTCAAAAGCACATGAAGATATGTTTGTTCTTTTTGTAATGTTTGATAAAGTTCCCCTGTGAAGTCGAATGGTCATAGGGTCTTCTTTGTAGGAAGATGTGATGACTGATTCAGACTCTTTACTTGTGATTGGTTTGTTGTGATCTTCTGTTTCATGTTGAGTCAGTGTAGCTTGTTTATGAGTTTCCAGGAAGTTGTCTATTTTGCTGATATATAGTTGTTCATAGTAACTTCTTGTGATTTTTAAATTTTATTTTATTACTTCAGGGTCTAACTAAAAAGAAATTTAAAAAATATAAAAATGGCTGCTATTAAACAAACAGGAAACTATAAATGCTGGAGAGGATGTGGAGAAATTGAGATACTTATTGCTGGTAGGAATGTATAATGGTACAACTGCTATGGATTACAGTTTGGTGGTTTCTTAGGAAACTAAATATCCAGTTGCCCTATGACCCAGCAATAGCACTACTTGAAAAGCAGTGACACAAACAGACATTTGCACACTGATGTTCATAGCAGCATTATTCACAATCACCAAAAGATGGAAACAAGCCAAATGCCCATCATAGGACGTGTGAATTAATAAAATGTGGTATATACTTACAATGGAATACTATGCAGCAGTAAGTCAAAATGATGTCCCGAAGCACACGACAAAATGGATGAGCCTTAAGGACATAATGCTGAGTGAAATAAGCCAGATACAAAAGGATAGATACTGTGTGACTCCACTTTTATGACCATAGTAAAGATAAAAATCAGTCTTATAATATAGAATACAGAGGACTTACTGATACATAGAAGCTGAAGATTTGTGAACGGTTAGCTAATAAGGTTGAACTCAAATGTAAGGGAATAGATAGAAGTGAAGACAGTTCTCTAGTGGGTCTATAAGTAATGTTACTATATTGAAGGTGAACAAGATTGAAAGGGGTTGTATAGACTTATGTGTCCCACTGATCAACACTAGAGAATCAGTTCTTGCAAGAACTACTTCAAAGGTATGATTCTTGTACAAAGAGTGTTTAAGTCCACGGTACAGGGGAAAAAACTTCTATTGCATGCTATGAGCTATGTTTAACAGGAAAACATCAGCTGTCCCACAGCAACAGCAGAGGTAAATAATGGGGGAAGGGACATCAGTTAAGGGGAGGTTTAGATTTCCTATTTGGTAAGGTTGTGTTTGTTGGTTATCTTTCTCTTGGGAACAATGAAGTTATCTAAAACTAAGAGTGTTGATGGACTGTGGACTTTGGGCATTATACATAATGCCTAATGAGTGCGGGTGGCTGAAGGATGCCCTGACTGAGAAATAGATTGGTGAACCATGGTAGATACATATGATCAAATATTGTGCTGCTACAATAAGGAATGAAGTTGTGAGGCATGCAACGATGTGAATGAACATGTGACACTTGATGAGCAAAAAAATGAGAGAACAATTGTTGTATGATCTCCTTTAAAAAATGCTTATAAGAAAATAGCAGCTTAGATTGTAAGCTCTTACAGCAGACACTTTTAGTCTGGAGTGGTATATATTATTCTTGGATTTTGAGAGGCTGTTTATATACCTATAACCTGGCATTTAGAGATAAGAATGAAGCCAATCAGGTTGGGATCAAAGTAATTAAGAACACAGGGATAAGGAAGACATTGTCTGTATTTTATTACTGCACCTACTCCTTTAGACCAAAGAGTCAAAGGTTTATTTTGTATGGAACCTAAATTTTCTGTAGCACGTAATCTAACTCAACCTGTTGGATAGCTCATTTGAACAACTGAAACACAGGGAGCCCAGAATAACAACAGGGGCCTTTAATTCTGTATAGCTTAATGTAATGCCTAGATACATCCTAGAATATATTAAGCAGATAATCAAAAAGTATCAGCAAAAAATAAAATTAATTAATTAACTAATTAATTCATTTTAAAAATGAAAAAAATAAAACAACAATAAAAAAGTATTGGCAAAGTCCCTTGAGGGATGGGAATAAAAGTAATGAACAGTTAGTTCTCCCCTGCTATGCCAGAGACCCAGGTTCAATTCCCGGTGCCTGCCCATGCAAAAAAATAAGTAAATAAAAAATAAAAGTTAACAAAAAATAATGAACTATTAAACTTTACCACCAGGGAAACACGTGATACTGTGTCAGACACTAGGAACACACAAATCAATAGATCAAGCTCTTTATTTTGAGGTTCACGCTTGTGAATCTTATGTATATAGTGGAGAAGCTTAGCCTACCTATAGGCATGCCTGAGAGTTACTACTGGAGAACCTCTTGTTGCTAAGCTGTGGCCTCTCTCTCTCTAAGTCCGACTCTGTAAGTGAAATCATTGCCCTCTCCCCTACATGGGACATGGTATACAGAGATGAAGGTCTCCTTGGCAGCATGGGAGATGACTCCCAGGGATGAGTCTGGCCCCAGCAGCACGGGATCAACCATTCCATCCTGACCAAAAAGGGGAAAAGAAGTGTAAATAATCAAGTATCAGTAGCTGGGAGAGTACAAATAGAGGCTACTCTGGAGGTCACTCTTATGCAAGCTTCAGTTAGACATTGCTACCTATCATAACTTGCCAAACGCTAACCAGAACCACTCCAACCAATCCTAAAGAACACCTAGGGCAATATATAAGATTCTACAAAAGTTCCATGCATTAGGATGACTTTCCAGAAACCTACAACCTCCAGATGATCCCCTGGACCAGATAAGTCCTGAAGCCTAGAGGGCCCAGCCTTTCCAGAACATCAGCTAGTTCCACCCCCCTATCCTTATTATTGACAGCCCCTTCCAACATGAAAAAGTTAGAATGGTCATAGCTCAAATATCCCTAAAAAGTGGGCTAGAAAGATCAAAGGTGATAGTGAAGTTATACAGAGAAGGTAGAGTTTAACAAATGAATATGATTGCTGAATCATTAAATTGATATTTCCTTTAGTCTCTGGTATCTCAGAACAGCTAGAAGTAAAAATCTAAAATTGTGGAATTGTAACCCATACTAAACTCTGAAATCTGTTCTACAAGTAATTGTTGTGCTGTGCTTTGAAATTTATTACTTTTTTGTATATATGTTATTTTTCACAAAAAAAGAAAAAAAAGTCTATTGTGATGATAAAAAATATCTATTTCTTCCAGCCTCTTATGTTCTGGAGCAGCTAGAAGGAAAAATCTGAGATAATGGTATAGTAGCCCATGACAAACTCAGGGATCTATCCTGTAACTATGTGTTGAAGAGTGTTTTGAAAGCTATTTCTTTTTTCTTTCTTTGCTTTGTATGTATGTTACATTATACAATTTAAAAAGTGAAAAAATGGGATGGTATATGGAAAAATAAAATTAAAGCAAACTAAGATCTATAATTTACAGTAACATTGTAATATTCTTTTATTAAGTGTAAGAAAGGCAATATATCGAAACTAAATGTTGGGATAAAAATGAATACGTAACAGGGAGGAAAAGGGTAAAAAATTGGTTAGGCTGAATTACTAGTGGTCAATGAGAGGAAGAGGCAAAGGGTATGGGATGGGATGCATGAGTTTTTTCTTTTTGTTTATTTTTCTGGAGTGAAAAATCATGTTTTTAAAATGATTGTGGTGATCTGTCCTGTAAGTACTTGTTGAACAGTACTTTGAAAACTATTGCTTTTTTATTTCTTTGTATATATGTTATACTATGCAATAAAAAAATTTTTTTTAAGTATTATGGTGATATTTTAAGTCACTGATTGGATACTATATATGGATAGTATATGTGTGAAGCTTTCTCAATAAAAAATTTTTTTAAAAATCCAGTACTCATTTGCAGTCTCTCTTTGTTCCCCACCCAAGAATTAGGAAACTGAAATAGTATTCATCAGCTTTGTAAAGCACCTCTGTGCCTCTGCCTCATGGATCCTTCCACAGGAAGGCCTGGTATTGTGTGACATTACAGATCCTCCTCATTTGCTCTCAGGAGCTTCACAGTCTAGAAGGAGGAATAAGACAACCACCATATATAGAAGAGAAGCAAAGTGAGAGGGTGCTGAAAACTCCTACCTGTGGAAATCTGGGCTGCATTGAGGAGGTGTCCTCGATACTACTTGTGATGGTTTGGAGTTGAATGGACCCCAGAACAACACGTTCTTAAATCTAATTCATTCCTGTGGGGGCGAATCCATTGTCAATAGGATCTTTTGATGAGGTTACTTCAGTTAAGGTGTGGTCCACCTCATTCAGGTAAGGTCTTACTCCTCTTACTGGAGTATAAATGGAATGAATATGGTGGGGGGAAGAGAAAGAGAGAGAGAGAGAGAGAGAGAGAGGGAGAGACCAGAAGCTGAGATCAACAAAATCCAGAGACAGGAGAGACCAGCAGACACCACCATGTGCCTTTCCAGGATCACAAGCAGCTAGTCTTTTGGAAGAAAGCGTTGCCTCGATGATGTCTTGACTTGGACTTTTTTCAGTCTCAAACCATAAGCTAATAAATTTCCATTGTTTATGCTGAACCATTTCATCATATCAGTTTGGAGCAGGCTAAGAAACTACTCTATTCACAGATAGATAAGTCAGCCTGCTACTGTTTCATGGACGCAGAAGACACGAGACTTCTAAATCAGAGACAAATGATCACAAGCATCATGCACTGGATCCTGCACCCCCAAGTTACACCAAGGCAGGTGAGATGCCTCCTGCAGTGCACTGCCTGGGAAATACTGTGAAGGTAGACATCAGCTGCCTAAAAGCTTCTTACTGCAAAACAGCTCCAAGAAAAAACCCGAGTAAGGAGTGGGAAGGTTTTACATTCTTGGCATGCTCAGCAAGACACATAGGAGCATGAGAGACTCACATGGAAGACTCTGTCCCACCTTTGAGTTGCTTCTTAACAAGAAGAAAATTCTGTTACGTTAGCCCAATGTGATGATGAACATGATCAAACACATGGGCATGGAAAGGTTAAAGGTCATGCTTGGGGCAAGGTAACATATTTTACTAGAAATTAGGGAGCCTGTGAATAAATAGTGTGAGATAAATTAACTTGCACATCAGCTAAGTGCCAGGCACTGTTCAATAGAGACTTCATGGAGCTTATATTCTGGTTGGAAGAGACAGACAGAAAAGAACATTAAGAAATAAATTTTCTAATATATCAGGTATAGAATTTGAAAGGAAAGCATCCCAGACCAAAAATATATAAATAACCAATGAGCAAATTCCCAAGACAGAGTGGGTTCATGGTGATGAGAACAGAAAGGAGGCCAATGGATGTTGTCAGAAATCATTAAGCTTTTCACTTGTCAGCAAAAAGGCTAGCCTGCCACAGTTCCATACATAATCACATATACTGACAAAAAACACCAATGCTCAGAATTAGAGAAATGGGCAGTTTATTACTCACAGTAAACATAGCAGCCCAAGAAGCATGTTGCATCAGCTTCTCACACCTTATTCCCCACAAGTGATGTGATTGTAGCTGTGATGGTTTGAAGCCATATGTACCCCCAGAAAAGATCATGTTCTAAAAGATAATACATTGTAATGGGGGTGGACCTATTTATTGTAAGCAGGATCTTCTGGTGTTTAGGATCTTAACTTAAGTTGAGATGTGGCCCACCTCATTCAGGATGGCTCTTGACCTCTTATAAGAAGATAACAGACAGAGCGAAGACACCAGTCAAAGTCCAGGAGAAGTTGAGAGAGGAAGCCACCGAAGCCAGAAGGTGAAAGCAATGAAACCCAGGAGTGAAGGATCAGCAGACACCACCATGTGCCTTCCCATGTGACAGAGGTGTCCCAGATGCTAGCAGCCTTTCTTCAGAGACAGTATGGTCCTGTTGATGTCTTAACTGGGACATTGTCAGAGTCTTATCTGTAAATTTGTAAACTATTAAATCCCATTGAAAAGCCAACCCATTTTTTGTATATTGCATTTCGTTAGCTTTAGCAAACCAAAACAAATGAAATTTCTGGTCAAAGGCTATAGGCATTTTTAATTTTAATAGATATCATTAAAATATTCTCCACAGAGGTTGTATGAATTTATACACCCATTGACCATATATGAGAACATCTGTTTTTTTCACATCTGAGCCAACACACTGCATTATTAAACTTTATTATCTTTAATAATATGATAAATTGTTATCTCAATATAATTCTAATTTTCACTCTTCTTATTATGTGTGAGATAAAGCACCGTTGCACGTTTTTGTTGTTGGGTTTTAACTTGTGTCTGTTGTTTCGTAGGAACTCTTGATACCTGTGCTGGTTTGAAGCTGTTATGTACTCGTTCTCAAAACCCATCCCTGTGGGGACAGACCTGTTGTTGGATGGAACCGCGGGAGTAGGCTATTTCAGTGGTGATGTGACCCACACAATTCAAGGTAGGTCTTAATCCTTTGTCGAAGTCTCTTAAGAGAGGACTCTTGGAGAGAGAGAGAGAAGCTAAGAGAAAAATGCACCAGGAGAAGGAAGAAGGACCCACAGGAGTTGAGAGAGCCAATTTTGAAACCAGAACCAGAAGAGAAGGACCAGCAGGCATTGCCATGTGCCTTCCCATGTGATAGAGGAACTCTGGATGCCTGTAGTCTTCCCTCAGAGAAGGTTTCTTCCTTTGGATGCCTTATGGGATATTTTCATGGCTTAGAACTGTAACTTTGTAACCTAATAAATCCCTGTTGAAAAAGCCAAGCCATTTCTGGTATATTGCATTCTGGCAGCTTTAGTAAATTGAAACAATATCTTAGAAAATTAACCTTCCATTTGATCTCAGATATAAGTATTTTTTCCAAATTTGTCATTAATTTTCTGACTTTGACTTTGGTGATTTTTGTGAGGCTGAAATTTTGGAGTGTTATGTATTTAAAAGTTTTGATATTTCTTTTAGTCTTCTATTTTTTATTCCTAGATAGCAGAGAAGATTTCTGAACTCCAAGATTATAAAGAAATTTTTCCATGACTTCTTTTCAAACTTGTATGGCTTCATATTTTACATTTAAATGTTTGATGCATTGGGTATTTTCCCAATATACATAAACTTGTATGTAAAGCACAAATTTTTTTCCCAAATGACTACATAATTATCTCAATAATCTATATTGAAGAAGCCATTTTTTGTTCACTGATTTAAAATGAAACAATGGGCGACTTTCCAGAAACTTACAACCTTCAGATGGGTCCCTGGACCAGATAAGTCCTGAAATGCAGAGGGCCCAGCCTTCCCAGAACGTCAACTAGTTCCATCCCCCTATCCAATATTATCGACAGCTCCTTCTAACATGAAAAAGTTAGAATGAGCATAGCCCAAATATCCCTAAAGAGTAAGAAAAAGATTAAAGGTGATGGTGGAGTTATACAGAAAAGTAGGATTTAACAAATGAGTATGACTGCTGAATTATTATATTGATATTTCTTTTAGTCTCCAGTACCTTAAAGCAGCTTGAAGTAAAAACCTAAAATTGTGGAATTATAACCCATACCAAACTCTGAAATCTGTTCTACAACTAATTGTTGTGATGTATTTTGAAATTTATTGCTTTTTTGTATGTATATTATTTTTTTCACAGAAAAGGAAAAAGAGGAGTATACAGAGAAGATAAAACTTAATAAATGTGTATGACAGCTGAATAATTATATTGATATTTCTTTTGGTCTCCAATATCTTGTAGCATCTGAAGAAAAAATGAAAAATCGTGGGACTGTAACCCATACCAAACTTTAAAATCTGTTCTATAACTTCTTAAAGGTCCACTTTCCAGTCTCTCTCCAACAAGGTCAGCTTCAACTTTAGCTGAGGGTTTGGGTTTCTGGTGAGGCTGGAACTTGACCTTCCTTGTTCTCCAGCTTCCTTGTTAAGCTGGAGAATCCCTAGGCTTCTTTGCAATTCCTGTTTTCTATTGGCTGTGTTGCTTCTCATTCAAAGACCTTATAGCACTTAACTACATCATTGCCAGCAAACATCGCTGAGATCAATGAAGGCATGTTTCATGCTCATTTAACAAAACCAAAAAAGCAGATGATTTGTCTGAGGACCTATGTTGAACCCAGGACCCCAAGCTGACCATCGTCTAAAGTTCACTGAACATAGTGTCCATTCCATGCACTATTTCACTGAATTCTTACAGCAACTGGATGAGGTATGAGGGCCTAGCTGGTAGGTGCCTGGAGAGGTTTGGTATGACCTATTCACATCGTGGATATAGAAGAATTTTCCACAACCTGAGGAGGGCATTGTATGGGAAAGGCATAGCTTGGAAGTCTTGGAAGTACCTAACATTGTCAGATAGATACTGACCTGTTTGGGAAAAAAACAACATTGCAAGGGGTGTGATGGTAAAGTTCGTGTGTCAATTTAGCTAGATTATGGGGTCCAGTTATTTGCTGCAGCAAGCACTGGCCTGATTGTTACTGTGAAGGTAATTCATGGATTTAAATAATTAGTGAGTTGATTGCATCTATGGCTTACTGCATCTATAATCAACAAAGGAGATTGCCTTCAATAATGAGAGAAGGCTCATCCGATCAGATCTCCTGAAAGAGAGAACAGATGATGTCAGCAGTCAAAAAGAAGAATTTTTTTAAAGTTGAAAAAGGCATCAGACTTTGACCAGAGATATGAAGGAAGCTGAGCTGCATCAGACTAAGATAGATCAGAATACAGGATAAAGTATGATACTTTCCGTATTTTAAAACTTCAACTTCTGTGTGAGACCAAGGGGAGAGATGTTTATTTGGTGCAAAATTTATATTTTAAGTAACAAATTATCTAATTTAACTTGTATGGTCAGTTTAGTTCAACACCATAAGTACATGGAATCTTGAATAGGGTATGAAATTTTGTTAGTTTGTCCAGGTTAGTGTGATGCCCTGACATAACCCAGAGTAATTTGGGCAGTGAATAAAGTAATTTGCAAAGTCCGCTTAGGGGGACTGGGGATAAAGGAGGAAATATCCAACCTCCCCATTTGGAGAATTTCTGATAGTCTCGCAAGCACTGGGAACAATCAAATCAATAGACTGAGCCCTTGATCAGAAACATATTCCTGAAAATGATAGGCTAAGCCAACTTAAGATTAGACCTAAGATGAGCTCTCGATCTTGGGGGTTGCACCTATGAAACTTACTCCTGCAAAAGATAGGCTAAGCCTACTTAAAATTAGACCCAGAGAACTTCTTTGTTGTTCAGATGTGGCCTCTCACTCTCAACCAACATGGCAAGTGAACTCACTGCCCTCCCCCTTTATGTGGGACATGACCCTCAGGAGTGTAAACCTCCCTGGCAATGTGGGACAGAAATCCCAGGATAAGATGGGACCTGGCATCAAGGGATAGAGAAAACCTTCTTGACCAAAAGTGGGGAAAGAGAAATGAGACAAAATAAAGTGTCAGTGGCTGAGATTTCAAACAGAGCCAAGAGGTTATCCTGGAGATTATTCTTACCATTATATAGATACCCCCTTTTTAGTTTATGGTGTATTGGAGTGGCTAGAAGGATGCATCTGAAACAGTTGAGCTGTGTTCCAATAGCCTTGATTCTTGAAGACGATTGTATGAAGATATAACTTCTACAGTGTGACTGTGAGATTATGAAAACCTAGCGTCTGATGCCCCTTTTATCTAGGACAGATGAGTTTATCTGTATGGACAGATGAGTAAAAAAAAAATAGATTAAAAATAAATAAATAATAGGGCAGATAATGGGTGTGTTAGGATTCTTTAAAGAAACAGAACCAACAGGAGAGATCTGTAAATATGTGATTTATAAAGGTGTCTCACATAGCTGTGGGAATGGAAGAGTCCAAAATCCATAGGGCAGGCTTTGAAGAACTTCCTGGGAACAGAACTCCAATGAAAGGTCTGGATGAACTCTGCAGGAGAGCCTCACTGGCTGAAGAAGCAGTGAAAGCGTCTCATCTTCCTTAAGAGCCTTCAACTAATCGGATTATCTTATTGTTGGAGATACCCTTAGTTTATAGCAGATGTAATCAGCCACAGATGCAACTAACTGATGATTTAATACACCAGCCATGAAATATCCTTGCAGCAATGGTCAGGCCAGGGCTTGCCTGACCAGACAACTGGGCATCATCATTTGGCCAAGTTGACACCAGAACCTAACTATCACAAGGGGAAATAAACTGGGTAGATGGAAATACTAGTGGTCAATGACAGTGGTCAATATATGAGTTTTTTCTTTTTATTTCTTTTTCTGGAGTAATGCAGTAATTCTAAAAAATGATCTTGGTGATGAATCATTTCATAGATGAACTATGTGATGATATTGTAAGTCACTGATTGCAATACCATGTATGGACTCTATGTGTTAAAGATTTGGCAATAAAAATATTAAAAAAAAAAAAAAAGAAGAATTTCTAACTCTCCTTCAGCCAACCAGTTTCTTCTTGGGAATTAACTGAAGCCTTCATCCGAGTTCCCAACTTGCAGCTGCCCTGTGGAATTCAGACTTGCCAGTCCCCATAGTCATGTGAGCCAATTCCAAAAGCTCTTAATCTTAAGGGCTAGAGGATCTGTCTGGCTAGAGATCTGAGTGAGCAGCTGGGGACTGGTATAATTGGGGGTCTTTCTGGCTGGCTGGGGGCAGGAGGTTGTCTGTGTGGGGTCTGTCTGATGATCAAGATAAAGTTTAACTAGTTGGAGATACATCTGTCTCTATAGCTGGAGATGTATGTATCTATCCATTTGGGGGCCTATCTGTCCATTCAGGGACCTGTCCATCTATTTGACTAGTTGGAGGTTGATCTAAGTCTGGAAGGAGGTCACCCACCCATCTGGCTAGTAGTTTGTACAGCTAGAATCTGTCCATCTGGGGATCTGACTGTCCAGCTTGGGATCTGGTCAGCCTGTCAGCTTGGAGTTCATCCATCTCTCTGATTGTGAGCCATGTCTCACTGTCTGGTTGGGTGTACATCTGTCCAGCAAGGTATCCATCCAAGGGGAAACTCAACAATCTAAGGGACTGGGGGTCTTCTGTCTTGTAGCAGGGAGTCTGTCCATCTGAAGGATCTTTATGCTTAGCTGGGAGATGGTCTGGATAGTGGGGGATGTGTCTGGCTCAGCATTTTTGTCTATCTGAGGCTCTATCTGTCTGGCTCGTAAGTTGGCTGCCTGAGGGCCCATCTGGCTGTTCACCCAGCAGGAGGTGCATTGATTTGTCTGCCAAAGTGTAGGCTCTGTCCGCCTGTTTAGGAGTCCATCTGTCTAGCTCGTTGGGAATCTATCTGGCTGTCTAGGGTACCTGTATAATCTGGAGTCTGTCTGTGTGGTGATGTCTGTCTGTGAGTCCATCTGTTTAGTTAATGGGGAGTCTGACTAGGAGGTCTGTCTGCCTGCCCACCTGAGGCTAGGGGACTATGTGGTTGGAGGTCTATCTAGCTGAGAGGATGTCTGTGGGTCTGTCCAGCTTTAGATCTATTTTTATCTGTATGGAAGTCTGTCCAATAGGGATCCATCTCAATGGTGCTGTCTCGCTGTCTAACTGGAGAGGGGTGCCTCTTGGGAATTCTGTAGGTCCGGTGGTCTCTCTGGCTGGGGTTGATCTGAATGGTTAGCTGTTAGTTGGCCTATTAGGCTGTTTGTTAGTCTATCTCTCCAGGGAAGGGTCTATCCATCAAGCTAGGTACTATCCCTCTAAAAGTCTGGCTGTCTGGGGATCTGTTTGTCAATCCAGGCCCAAGTCTATATGTCTCTGTCCATTTAGGTGGTCTGTCTCTCAGCCAGTGATCTGTTTACCTGTCTCTGGTATGCCTGGCTTGGATCCATCTGGATAGCTGAAGGTCCATCTGTCTTTCTCAGCGTCCATCTATCTCTCTGTGGTCAGCTGCGTGTCTGAGAGAGGAGGCTCATAGTTGAGGCTTGGTGTGGTGCAGTCCATTATGCAGTGGTGGGGGCAGCCACTGGGAGCCCAATCTGTTCATACACCCTCCCCAAATGGGAGGCCCACTTGCCCAGCTGCTTGGCTTTGGGCCCATTCCTGATGTTTGTTCTTCAGGCTGCTCAGTGCAGCGCCGTCAGCCATTCTCTCTCCCATTACTTCCATACCTCCCAAGCCTCCATAATCAATGAAGCAAAGTCCCCACATTTTCCATTCTGAGAAACTTTTATTTTGATCCAAGCCCAGCATCTAAATTCCCAACACCTCCCACCACAGAACAATAGCCATCGCTGTCCAGTCTGCGATGCAAAGCAGCAGGCAGGCGCT
The DNA here is from genome assembly GCF_023851605.1 of Tamandua tetradactyla. Classification (NCBI taxonomy): domain Eukaryota; kingdom Metazoa; phylum Chordata; class Mammalia; order Pilosa; family Myrmecophagidae; genus Tamandua; species Tamandua tetradactyla. The sequence goes on from NC_135350.1 coordinate 943,776, forward strand.
GCCACTCCAATCACACCCGAGCCCACTCAGCAGGAGGGTCCCTCGGCCTTTGGGCCTTCCGATGCGCAGGTTGAAGCCTGGAAGAAGAAGGGCGTGGTAGGTTAGTGACGCCCTAGAACTCATGGGGAAGCTAAGACACAGACACATAAGCAACTTGAGGAGGGTCACCCCGCATTTCCAAGCCCTCTTGATGGGCTCCAGCACATCCGCGAGACTCAGAGCGTGAGTCCCTAAGGTTCCACACCCCCAAGCTCTGTCTGGCTTACCTAGTCCACCGGCTTGAACTCCATCCGCCACGTCCTCGTAGGCATCCGGCCCTTCAGGGCGTTGATCGGCAGGAACTGTGGGCAGAAGATCCCCCGCATCGGTCAGCTCAGGCCGCCCCCCCACCTCCGCGCCCCACTAGACGGTGGCGCACCCTCCAGAGGCCCAGAGGAGACTTGAGAGAAAACGCGGTTTGGGAACCGCAGGGACGGGGAAGAGAATGAGAACAAGGCCCTGTGAGGAGGAGGGTGCGTTGGAGGCGTGGTCAAAATGGGGACGTCCGCCTCCACGACCTGGCCAAGCCAGGGCCACTTCGCGGGAGAAACCGGGACGGTCTCCCAGCACGGCCTCGGCTCCGGGACGGCTCAGAGGCGTGGCCAAACCACGGGCACGCCTCCGGAAGGCGTGACCCGGCCCAACCTCCGGCTGGGGTCCAATTTGTGCAGGGGCTGGCGGACCCCGGAGCTCAGGGTTTCGGTAGCCCCGCGGCCCCTTCCCTTCCACCCCGACGCACCACGGTCCGGCGGCGTTCCCCGTGCGTCCTCTGGTCGGGTCCCCGCATCCTCCGACTGAACTCCGGGTCGCAGGGCGCGCGGTGTCACTTGGCTGTAGAGCGGTGCCTCCTCCGTGCTGAGCGTGCTCGGCCCGGGTCCGGCGCCCGGGGGCCCCGGGGACCGAGATGCTCCTGCGGGCGGGAGGGCGCAGAGGCCCCGGCGGGAGGAAGTGAAACCGCGGGGCGGAGTGGGAGCGTGATCAGCGCGCAAACCACAGGCTTCCTTCCCACCCCGGGCCTGAAAGTCGAGATGGGGCTCTCGCAGGAGAGAGGGAGGGGATTGGGGCTAGGGGCTCCCTCGGTGCTCTGTCCTTAGCGCCCCACAAAGCTAGGTGGATGAAGGGATAGTAAAAAGGGGCTAGCCTTGGAGGGAACGGGACGCCCTTGAAGGTAAATGGGGCAGGATATTGGTATTGGGTTTGGACATTTCTATGTAAATGGTTGTTGGACTGAAAAATGAAGAAATGGCTTCTAAAGTGGAGGAAGGGGTAGACACAAGGGTGAGTTGCTGAAATTTCCGGTGTGAAGGAGTAGCAACTCCATATATGCAGTACCCAGCTGAGAAGTGGGCAGCGTCAAGAAACATGGGGAGGCTGAGAGTGGGAGAGGGGCGCTGGGAGCGAGGGCCAGGTAAGGGCTAACCTCAGAGTGTTGGCTAGCTTTAGGGGCAGAGGCAGTATAATCTCTAGGATAAGAGAGGTCATCTGGGTGAAGAGGAGGGATCCCCAGAGCTCAATTCAAAGAAAGGATCAGCAAATTTTTTAAAACTGAACAGCAAGAAGGGGCTTGTATCTCTCAAGTGGGCAGAAGACTAACTCTAGAGAAACTGGAAAAGGAGGAAGAACGGGGGAATAAACTGTGTACCTGAGGACCCCACCAAGTGGGTGAGTTGTGGCAGGTAGGGCCAGGGAAGTCCTGAAGGAGGGGGCATCATCGTAGAGTGAGGCATGACTCTGGGAAAAGACAGGAGGGGAAGAGACTGAGACTTCCCAGGAAATTGGGAACCCACGGATGGAGTCACTGTGGCCACTTAGGTTGTAAGCATAAGAGGGGACAGTTTGATGAGGAAATAGGCAGAGGGCAAGAGGACGTGGCAATGGCTCTGTCCCTGCTTCCACAATGGGTTGAGGGTTTGGGTGCTATAACAGTGCTGGCCCAGGTGCTGGTCTCTGAGGGTATTGAAGTGGGACAGGAAGACAGCCAGGAGGGAGCCTCTACCTCCTTGAGGTTCTCGAAGTGGGGCCTGGCCTTCTAGAGTGCCGAGCAGAACATCTGAGCCACCGTGTGGTATACGAATCTGTACTGCTCCTGGTGGGCATGAGGGCGAACGGTCACCAAGAAGAAAGACAGAGCGGAGAGGGCCTAAGCCCAGCCCGTGTCCTGGGGAATGAGGAGACCCTGGCTCGCACCTCAGTCTGCACAGCTGCAGGTCGCTGCTTCTGCATCTCAAGGACCACATTGAAGAGGCTGAAGTTAGGCGGAATGGTCTGGGGCAGAGAGATGGGGCATGCATGAGCGGGGACATGGGATACGGCCTGCGTACCAGGACACATGTGCGTGACCTCATCATACCTGGGTCAGGAGCAACTGCCTCACGTAATCCACAATGCACAGGACGCCTGTCCGCCTGCAGCCCGCACTAGCAAGCCAGAATCAGAAGGAGTTTGGTCAGGGCCTGCATGCAATCCCTTTTATATTCAGCATTTGGGATTGGGGGTGAGGACCCTAATGGGGGATCTTCTGAAGGGTTTCTTGATTCCTAGAATACCCAGGGTATAATTTAAAGGAAAACATTCTAATTGCCTACATTTATTGAGCATCAACTGTATTTTTATTCATCAGCAGGCAGGCAGTGCTCAATGAATGCTAATAATTTCAATCCATAGAGGTTGAACAAGGATAGGCTCAGGTTTCTTGAAACAGGCACTCAAACTGCAGCCCTGCCTCCAAACCCTGCGTGCCTCTCCCAACCTGTCCTCCTTGTGCACCCCCCTCTGCCTCATCATAGCCCCATAATGCCCATTCTCTAAACCTGCAGTGGATACAGAGGGGCCCAGAGCCAGATCCCTGAAGGTGCCAGGCTTCCTCCACCAAAGCAAGCACATGGTCAGGGTTGCTGGGGACCCCCCGGTCTGGCCAGGAGACATACTGTAGCTGGTGTACACAACGAGATTCCTGGAACGCAGGAAAAGAAGAAAGCAGAAAAGCTTTTATTGAGCACCTATTACATGCTAGGCTCAGTTCTAAGCACCTTCCATTTAAACCTTTCAAATAACTGAGGGGTAGGTACTTTTGTAAATGCTCAGTATACAAATGAGGAAACAAAGGCAGGAAAGAGCTTTCCTGTGTGGATGCCCCTTTCCTCCCCTTTCAGTACCTTCCGGAATGTGACCTGGAGGGTTCTGAGCACAGTATCAGGATTCAGCCATATCTCCCTTGTCTGTACAGGGACAAGTGGGGAGAGGGAGGAGGACCAAGGGGCCAAAGAACACATGTTTATAAAAAGCAAAGTATTCCTGATTAAAACTTAAATTAGAAAAATAAACATTAAAAAAATAAATTTAGCCTAAACATCCTACAGCTTTCATGAAGAAAACAGATAGAGGAGAGAAAGATGAACTATTATAAAGGACCAAACAAGCCCATTTACAGTGGGGGCAAAAAAAGACTCTTTTGTTCCAAAACAAAACAGTTTTATTGTGTTTATTAAGCTTCAACTTTATACATGACTTGAACTGAAAAATTCCCTTAGGTTCTTTTGAAATGATAAGAGGAATAAGTGAATTTTAAGAATCCAACAAGGCACATTTATATTATAGAGATACTCAAATAAAAGTTAAAAAAGAAAAAAAGCAGTGCATACGTTGAGTACTCTCTCTGTGTACACTAACAGCACAGAGTTGCCTGCAGTACTCTCAGAGGGAACTGTGGGAAACTCTCCATTCCTTCAGGCCCAGCCCCTAAAAGGCTTGCCACCCACCCTCTGGGTCTTCCTTGAAATCTCCCTCAACATCCAGCACCTTGAGAACCCCATTTCCATTCTTTCAGCTCACCAAGGTGATATAGAAGTATCCGATTGTCAGTAGCTCCTGTTCTTGGGCCCAGTAACACTCACACTTTTTCTACAAAAGTCCAGAGAGAAAGGGCAAGGAGGGAGCAGTGTGATTCACAGCCCCAGTCCAAGATGTCCATACCCCATAAGACACCCCCAGGCATTGCTGGTGGAAACATAGGAAGCTGCAGCTGTAACAGAAGGTAGCTGCCAGAGCCTGGTCAGACTCAACACACGCAGACTCAGTGGAGACCTGAGCTTGTGACCATGCGGAAGGGTTACCCTCCCACTATAAGCAACTAAGAAACCAGACAAAATATATTTTCAGACATTGAATAACCAGCTTTGTAGGACTGCACTCACTGTACAAGGGAAAACATGATCCGTAGGGAGCCCAAAAGGGCCACACATTAGCAAAATGAGCTCCAGAATAAAATCTACCCTAAAACAGCCTGAAAATAAACATCAAAATAATTAAGCATCCAAAAGTAACATAACCATTTCCCATAAAGAGTCCCACATCTTTAAAGGAAGACAACCAAATTCAACATTTACCTATACAAAATTCAAAATATCAAGCATCCATTAAAAATTTACTAGACATAAAAAGAAGCAGGAAAATGTGACTTATATTCAAGAAAAATATCAGCCAACAGAGAAAGACTCAGAAATAACAGAGATGAAGAAAGAAGCACATGTTATAATATATAATATGGGGCAGGCCACAGTGGATCAGCAGGCAGAGGTCTTGTCTGTCATGCTGAAGACCCAGCTTCGATTCCTGGTGCCTGCCCATGTAAGAAAAAAAAATTATACATATATATAATTAAATAAATATATATATATATATAATATGATATTATAAACATACTCAGAAATAAATAGGAAATTGTGAAAATGAAAAACAAAATGGAAGATGCAAAAAAGACCAAATGGAGCCTCTAGAGAGGAAAAGTAAAATATATAAAATAGATTATGCACCAAGAAATATAAAGGTCAGTGAGCATGAAGATAAAGCAATAAAAACTATTCAGAATGAAACACAGAAAAAAGGAAAAGCTCATCAGTGACCTGTGGAACAATATTAAATGGGCAGTATATGTGTAACGAATCTACAAGAGAAGAAGAGAGGAGGATGAAAACAAATACATTTGAAGAAACAATAATTGAAAAATTTTCCAAATGTGATGAAACTATGAACACACAGAACCAAGAAGGTCAATAAACCACATAAAATAAACCACACCAAGGCATATCATGATCCAACTGATGAAAAATGGTGACAAGGAGAGCATTTAAAAAGTATCACGCACATGAAAAAGACACATTACATACTGAGGAACAAAAATAAGAACTACAACAAACTTTTTGTCAGAAATTATACAATTAAACAAAAAGACAATGTTATGACATCTTTAAAATGCTGAATTAAAACAAGTTTCTCAAACAAACAAAAGCTGAGAGAATTCATCATAAGCAAACCTTCACTATGAAAAATAATAAAGAACTTCTTTACACAAAAGGAACATGATACCAGATGTAAGTACGATTGTGCACAAAGGAATAAAGATTAAAGGGAAAGGGGAATATGAGGCTAAAAAAAAAGATTCTTTTCTAATTTTTAACATCATTAAAATACAATGCAATGAATTGTACAAAATATTAAAGAAGAATTATTTATAAACTTTTCAAAAGGGACCCCAAAAACATTCTATGAGGCATGTATCATGCTAATTCTGAAACCAGACAAAGACATCACAAGAGAACCACAGACCAGTGTCTCTTGTGAATACAGACACAAAACTCCTCTACAAAATACTAACTAACAAAACCCAGAAGCATATAAAAAGAATGATACACCATGACTAAGTGGAATTTATGCCAGGAATTCAAGGTTGGTTTGGCATATGAAACTCAATCAATGTAATACACCATGCTAATAGAATACAAAACAAAAAACACATGATCATTTGAATAGATGCAAAAAATTCATCTGACAAAAATCCAACACGCTTTCCTGATAAAAACACTAAAGGAACTGGGACTGGAAAGGAACTTCCTCAACATGATAAAGAACTTCTATGAAAAACCCAAAGCTAATACCATACTTAATGATGAATAAGTTCACACTTGCCACTTTTATTCAACATTGTACTGGAGGTTCTAGGCAATTGGAGAAAGAGGGAGGGAGGAAGGAAGGAAGGTAGGAAGGAAGGGACGGAGAAAGAAAGAGAAAGAAAAAGGGCGGAGGGAGAACAGGTAATGGAGGGAAGGAGAGCAAGAGGAAGGAAGATATAAAAAGGGTCATAAAAAGAAAGAATGAGGGAAAGAAGGAAGGAGGGAGTCAGGAGATAGGAGGGAGGGAAGAACGAAGGGAGGAGGGAAGGGCAGGAGGGAACAAGAAAGGGAGGAAAAGCAACCAGATTGCAAGGAAAGAAGTAAAATCATCTCTATTTGCAGATGACATGCTCTTGTGGATAGAAAAACCCTAAAACACACACACACACACACACACACACACACACACACACACACAGAGTGCCAGTTTGAAGCTGTTATATACCCCAGAAAAGCCATGTCCTTTAATCCTTATTCAGTACTGCTGGTTAGAATCATTTTTACTGTTTCCATGGAGATATGACCCACCCAATTGTGGATGGTAACTTTTGATTAGATGGTTTCCATGGAGATGTATCTTGACCTATTCAAGATGGGGTTGCTTACTGGGGCACTTTAAGAGGGAACCATTTTGGAAAAAGCTTTAGAGCCACCAGAACCAACAGAACCCTGGGGAAGCCACTGAAGAATCTGGAAAGAAAGCTAGCAGATGTTGCCACGTACCTTTCCAGCTGAGAGAGAAATCCCAAACATCATTGGCCTTCTTGAACCAAGGTATCTTTCCCTGGATGCCTTAATTTGGACATTTTCATGGGCTTAGAACTGTAAACTCGTAACTTATTAAACTCCCCTTTTATTGAAAGGGGATTTAAGCTGTTCCAGTTCCGGTATATTGCATTCCAGCAGCAGGATGGATTTGGCCCATGGGTTGAAGTTTATCTATCTTTCCTGTAGCCAGACTGATGGGAGTGGGGTGAGGGGAGAAGACAAGAGAGAGAGAGCAATTAAGTGAGAGAGAGAGGGGGAGAGAGATTACCAAAATCAGGACTGAAAGAGGGGACATTACTACAGACAGTACAGACTTTGCCATCAGCCATTTACCCAGGGGAATTCTAATCTCCCATCCCACCATGGAACAGGTGAGGAGGCAGAAACCACAAACTTAATGTCTTTGTAGTATCAAGATGGATGCCTTCAATGTTGACATGCATGTTTTTTTTTGTTTTTTTTTTTTAGCAACTACTTTAAGCCAACTGGCAAAACAAGATCCTTGTCTTGGTGGAGCTTACCTTCTAATGGGGAAAGAGAGGACAATGAGCATAGTACATTTGTGGATTATCTAACATGTTAGAAGTTGGTAAGAACTGTGGAAAAACAGAAAAGGACAGGGGAAAGAGACTGGGAGTGCTGGGAATTTTAACTTGCGTGAGGCTCTGGGAAGGTTTTGTTGAGGTTTTAACATTTGAGCAGAGTCCTGAATGAGGTAAACAAGGCAACCCTGGGGACATCTGGTGTTCCAGGCAGAGCCACTGTGTGAGGAACAGCAGAGGCCAGCATGGGTAGAGTCGAGTCCATAGGGAACTGTGATGGGAAAGAAATCAGAGCTGGAAGTAGCACCAGATGGTATGGGGCCTCTGGTCTACCAGGTGCTAGTGGAAAGTCCAGCAGGAGGAGAGCTGCCAACATTGGAGGATGAGTCCAAGGAACAGAAATAAAAGGGAAGAAAATCAACAAAAATTTTAAAAAGTAATAGTGGGCCTTCCACAGAGCCACTGTGAGGTCCTGGGATCCAAGAGGAGTGAGTAAGATTCCTCCTCCTTCCTCCCTGCACAAGGATACACAGGTATTCTGGGGCACTGAGGACACCTACCCGGCCAAGCTCCACTTCTCGACATGCCATCACGATCACCTAGATAAGAGAGTGTGCTGGTTTGAAAGGAAGCATGTCCCCTAAGAAAAGCCATGTTTTAATACAAGTCCCATTTCATAAAGGCAGAATCATCCCTATTCAATACTGTGTATTTGAAACTGTAATGAAATCATCTCCCTGGTTGATGTGATTTAGTTAAGAATGGTTGTTAAACTGGATTAGGGGATGACATGTCTCCACCCATTTGAGTGGGTCTTGATTAGTTTCTGAAGTCCTATAAAAGAGGAAACATTTTGGAGAATGAGGGATTCAGAGAGATTCAGAGAGCAGAACGATGTAGCCATGAGATGAAGAGAGTCCACAAGCCAGCAACCTTTGGAGATGAAGAAGGAAAATGCCTCCCGGGGAGCTTCATGAAACAGGAAGCCAGAAGATGCTAGCAGATGATGCTGTATTCGCCATGTGCCCTTCCAGCCGAGAGAGAAGCCCTGAACTTTATCAGCCTTCTTGAACAAAGGTATCTTTCCCTGGATGCCTTTGATTGGACATTTCTATAGACTTGTTGTAATTGGGACATTTTCTCAGCCTTAGAACTGTAAACTAGCAACTCATTAAATTCCCCTTTTTAAAAAGCCATTCCTTTTCTGGTATATTGCATTCCAGCAGCTAGCAAACTAGAACAGATTTTGGTACCAGGAGTGGGGTGCTGCTGCTGCAGTTTGCAAATACAAAGATGTTGGAAAGGCTTTTTAAACGGATAAGGGGAAGATTCTGGAAGAGTTGTGGAAAGCTTGATAGAGAAGGCCTAGAATGCTTTGGAGAGACTGTTGGTAGAAAGTGGACTCTAAAGATACCTCTGATGAGGCCTTAGACAGAAATGAGGCATGTGCTATTGAAAACTGGAAGGAAAGCGAGCCTTGTTTTAAAATGGCAGATAATCTGGCAAAATTGACTAGTGGCTTTGGCTGGAAGGTAGATTTTAAAAGCCATGAACTTGGATATTTAGCAGAAGAGATCTCCAAATTAAGTGTTGAAAGTGCAGCCTGGTTTCTCCTCACAGCTTATACTGAAATGCGAAAGGAAAGAGATAAGCTGAAAACTGAACTCGTGAGTAAAAAGAAACCAGAAATTGAGGTCCTGGAAAATTCTGGGCCTACAGAAAGGGAGACCACAGAGTATAGGGTGGATTTAACCAAATGTGGAACCAGTCAGCCATTTCAGAGAAAGTCAGGATTGGACATGGAGTTATCCAGGAAGGATTTGTGGAAATTCCTTATGTCTGATGGGCATGATCCGAGGCTACTGCATAGAAAGCCAACGAGAGTGCTGTGGGACCTGTATAAACAGAGCCGCTGCCAGTCTGGACTGGGAGATTTAGAGAAGGGACACATTGGAAGAAAAATAACTTCAGAGGCAAAGCCATGGAGGCTGAGGTCTGAAGTCAGGAAGCCTCAGGCCAGGAGAGCGGACCCATCCAAACCCGTGGAGAGGGTGAGTTTGCCCCAAAGGCAGAGAATGGGCCTTCCACCTCATTGCAGTGGAAGAGTCATGCCGCCTCAGGCCTTGGAGAAGGTGAAGCACATTCCTTGGAGTTTGGGGAGAGCCTGGCTGCCACCAAATGGAGGGGTTGAGTGTGTGCCCCGGAGATGGCAGAGTCCGGGTGCGGTCCCAATGCTTGGAGAGGGTGGAGCCAAGAAAAAGGTGGTCTCCCCAATATCCCCCAAGGTTGCATTCAGAGAGAAGCAGGCGCAGGCATTTGGAAAGGGTGGGACTGACACTTTCTAAAGCCCTGAGGATAAATGACTCTCAGACTTTGAAATCTAATAGACTTCGCCCTGCAGGTTTTCGAAACTGTATGGGTCCAGTGACCCCTGTGTTCCTTCCTCCCTCTGGAAATGTGCATATGTATCCTATGAATGTTCCTCCTTTGTATGTTGGCAGCAAATAACTTTGTTATCAGTTTTCAAAGGTCCAGAGCAAATGGAGAGAATTTTGCCTTAGGACAGACAATGTCTGTAACTGACTTGATGAGATTTTATACTCTTTAATTTTGTACTTCATTTGTATTGCTACTGAAAGGTTTAAGGTTTCTGATATTATTAAATTATTTTGTATATAGGAAAAATATGTCTTTTTTAGGGGCCAGAGGGTGGAATGTGCCGGTTTGAAAGGAAGCATGTCCCCTAAGAAAAGCCATGTTTTAATACAAGTCCCATTTCATAAAGGCAGAATCATCCCTATTCAATACTGTGTATTTGAAACTGTAATGAGATCATCTGCCTGGTTGATGTGATTTAGTTAAGAATGGTTGTTAAACTGGATTAGGGGATGACATGTCTCCACTCATTTGGTGGGTCTTGATTAGTTTCTGAAGTCCTATAAAAGAGGAAACATTTTGGAGAATAAAGGATTCAAAGAGATTCAGAGAGCAGAACAATGTAGCCATGAGATGAAGAGAGTCCACGAGCCAGCAACCTTTGGAGATGAAGGAAAATGCCTCCTGGGGAACTTCATGAAACAGGAAGCCAGGAGAAGGCGCTAGCAGATGACGCTGTATTCGCCATGTGCCCTTCCAGCCGAGAGAGAAGCCCTGAACTTTATCGGCCTTCTTGAACAAAGGTATCTTTCCCTGGATGCCTTTGATTGGACATTTCTATAGACTTGTTGTAATTGGGACATTTTCTCAGCCTTAGAACTGTAAACTAGCAACTCATTAAATTCCCCTTTTTAAAAAGCCATTCCATTTCTGGTATATTGCGTTCCAGCAGCTAGCAAACTAGAACAGAGAGATAAGAGGAAAGGGAGGTGATTTGGATTAGGGGTTTGTAGTAACAGGAACAAGGGGGTTCTGACAAGATCACTGATGAGGGAAGACTCCCAGTCAGGAATGGAACCAAGAAAGGACCCGAAGAAGGGCTTTTATCTGCCCTGAGGGGTGCACTCGCAGCGTGGGAAACAGGGAGCACTCCCAGCTTTGGTCGCACCCTCCCGTCCCCCAGAGCTGACCTTGACCCGGAACTCCCAGACCAGGCGCCAGAAGTCTAGCAGGGTGTGAGGCAGTGGTCCTTGTGTGGCAATGTAGGACAGGCTTCCGTCCACGCCCTGGCAAAGACCTGGTGGTTCACTACCGGGATTCCACTGCCCACCAGCCTCCCTGGCCCCGTCCCTGGCCCCCAGCCTGACCCGAATGGAGTTGCCATTGATGAGGTCGCCGTGTCCCTCCTCCTGGAGTAGGGAGAGGATCACCCTTGTGTGGTCATCTGTCAGCAGGACAGGTGAGAAACATGGAGTCTGGGGGTCACAAGGGCATTAAGGCCCTGCAACACCCTGGGCAAAGCACAGTCGGGGGATGGAGCACCCAGCAGGGGCATGGCAAAGGCCAGCTATCCTGTGGAGGTGCCTTCGTAGGCGCTTAGGAGAAGCGCAGGCACTTCAAGTCTGGCACTGGGAGAGGGTGCCAGGGAGCACAGCAGCAGGGGGGGCACGCTGACTCCTGAACTGCTGCCCGGGGCCGAGCTCTCTAGGGCACCCACCCCCTCTGGTAGCACCCCACCACCATCCGCGACTTATAGGGTAGCACATCTTTGTAGCGGTTCTTCCTCACGTTCCCTGGCTGGCTGCCAGCTTCGGTGGAGAAGATACCCTCAGTCTTCCAGGCGGCTTAGAGGGCCCAGATATCCTGGCAGGAGGCACAGTGAGCCAAACAGGGAGAAGGAAGGAGAAAGAGACGATCCAGGTCAGAATCCTGGGGACACGGAGGCAGTCACAGGGAAAAGAAGGCAAGTGGCCTGGGCAGGTAAGTGCAGGCCCCAGGTCAGCAGAGGGCCTGGCTAATAATAATGATGCTATGTAAAAAGGACCCAGGGGGTGCAAGGATAGTTCAGTGGAGTAATTCTCACCTGCCATACAGGAGACCTGGGTTGGATTCCTGGTCCATGCACTTCTCAAAAAACAAACAAGCAAAAAATAAATAAATAAAACAATTCAACAAATGGTGCTGCAATAACAGGATACTCACATGGAGAAATAATGAAATGTGACCCCGCCATACAGCATACAAAAAAAAAGCGACTAAGAGCGTAAGGCTCTGCTTCCTCACATACGGGCATGACATCATATACCACGAGTATATGTTCACATATATTGTGTACATTTTCATATTGCAAAAGTTATTATGTTTCTCATATATTATAGTTTATTTGATTTATTATGTATTCCCTCTATTTTTTATTTGTATAAATTACGGATTTATTTTATACCTTTATCTGTTTCATATTTACTTATGAATTGATTAATAATTTTCCTCCTTTTTATTATAATTTTTGTTTTGTTTATGAAGTTATATAATGCATTATATAAATTATTATAGCATATTTATCTTTATGTATTCACTATATTTTTCATATTCATTAATAAAATTATTTTCTAAATTTGGTTGCTACCTATTTTTACTGTACTTGATGATATAGTTGTTTACTATATAAAGTATTATTTTATACATGTATTTGTATTTGTCAATTTTTAAATATTTTTATTTTATAAAGTTGCTACACGCGTTTATATAAATTATATCCATACTTCTATTTGATTACAAGTTTATTATATATTTTATATGCATTATTTGTAGCTAATATCTTGCACATATATCTATTTTACATGCATTTTTGCAGCTATTATATTGACATATATCTAAACTTGATATCTAAATCATGTTGTGTTTACATTTTTGTATATTATGTTTCTACATTTGTTAAGTAAATTATATTTTACTCAGTTCATTACATATATAGTACGTCATGCCTAGGGCACCGCAATAGCATCAGTTCGCATGGCTTGAACCGGTTTGCAATGTTTAGAATCTTTTATAACTAGTGACAAAGACTTCTTCAAAGTGAGCGCTCAAACTGTACTAAGTGATTTTACTAATAGCAGTCATTTAATCCTCAAAGCAGTTTGGTCATTAAGATCCCTTGTCGCCAAAGGAGAAACCCACGCAGATTCCAGCCTGGTGGCTGTTTACACCGTCCCCATGGCCCTACCTCGTGCTGGTTCCTCTTTCTCCTGCTCACACCTCCTTCCTCTTCATTACCACAGAGGTGACCGCCGAGTCACCTGAACGGCCAAGGAACGCGGGGGAAGGGGCAGCCAGGTGTGCACCCATCAGCCCTTCCCACCCAGCCCCGCGCACCCCATCAGTCCAGATGGATTGCTCTGGGAGGGTCTGGAGAGCGCGGAAATCCCGAGGGCGTGCGGGGTGCGCGCGGCCGGACGAGGGGACTTCGCCCCTTGGGGTCTTGCGAGCAAGGAATGAAGATAGAGACAGAAAGATGCTGGGTAGAAAAACTCAGAGACCCAGAGTCGGAGAGACAACCCCCAGTCACCAAGAGAAAGAAGACCGAATTGAGCGCGCCGAAGGGACAGGTGTCCGGAACGTCCAGGTACAAAGCCCGAGCGCGCCGCGCGGCAGACCTCGTCAACCACTCCCGCTGAACTCGCCGGCGAGGACCGCTGCCTCCCGGCCGCCTCGCGCCTCCGGCTGCTGCAGGAAGCTCCGCGCAACGTCCAGGCTGCGGCTCATGGTGCTGCGAGCCAGTAACGTCCAAGTCTGGCCAGGTGCTGGCGATTGCAGAGTACGGAGAACGCAGGAGGCCGGGCCTGGTGCGGGCCTCCTCGCCCCCTTTCTATCCAGCCAATGGAAGCGCACAGAGACCCGCAGGGCGCGCCCCTCAGCCAATGACATTCGGAGCCTGCCCACAGACCCGCCCACAGCTCCCCGCGGGACGGCGCGGCTGGAGCCCCGGGGCCCCGCAGTCTGGAACTAGGGGATGAGTCCACCGCTGCTGCTTCCCCTTTCCCGGGACAAATCCGCACAGCCCCACGGCCGCTTTCTCCGCGAGGTCCGGGCTCCGCTCTAGGCTCCATGCCCCCGGGCTCGCGGCTGAATAGGGCTAATCTCCTGAGTTGGATGGTCTCCCGGGGCTTGGCGTGGGAGTCCCGCGCTGTAGCGCCTCCGCCCAGGTGGGCACAGATGCGCTTCGGCGAACCTCATGGCGCGGCAGGGTGTGGAGACAGACAGGGGATTCGGCCCTGTAACCCGCGGGAGAAATGGGGGTCTAGCTATTTGCGCTCCAGAGGAGGCACCCTGGACACCGGGCCCACTACATATAACTTTCGAGGGCGGCGCGGCAACCTCGGCCGGGAAGAAAAGACACCTGATTACCCATACTGTAGAAAAGAACAATTAAAGCAGTGCTTCTTCATCTGTTATTTCCTGTGTGTTCCTGGAAAAGCCCTGGTACTGGTTGGGAAGGGCTCTGGGCACCAGAGTCCAGTCCTATTTGAGGATCTGAACCTAAGTAAACCTCCTGGGAAACTAAGAATCGAGGCATTGGAATTGAAAGAGTTTAAGGAAATTCTCTTTTCTTCTGCTCCACAACACCCCTCCTCCCACCCGTACACCTTATCTTCAGGGAGCATCCAGAACCAGGCCAGAAGAGATGCTGTTTCCTGGCCCCAGGGTCACTAAGGGGAGGCTGGAGAGAGTGGACCCGCTCCGGGAGGCTGCCAAGGATGGAACCCAGATAGGTGGACGAACCTGCTCCTCACCAGGGTCAAGAAAGGAATTTCGGAGGGCAGTGTCATTGTAGGGTGTGTCAGTGGAGTCCAGTTTAAGATCACTGAGGTGTTGAAGGGTGTTCATTGGAGCCTGGAGGTGTGCTTTAAATCATTAAGGGGTCATTGGTCTCACATTGCCAATTTAATTCATTAAGAGGTTGGGGGTGGGGCGGGCCACGGTGGCTCAGCAGGCAAGAATGCTTGCCTGCCATGCCAGAAGATTTGGGTTCGATTCCCGGTGCCCATTCATGCAAAAAAAAAAGAGGTTTGGGGGTGGTGGTGAATTGTGTCCCCTGACCCCATGAATGTGACTTTATTTGGAAATAGGGTCTTTGAAAATATGATCACTGTACTTAATATGAGGCCGAACTGGATTAGGGTGGGCCCCAATCCAATATGACTGCTGTCCTTATTACTGTAAAGGCAGTACTTCCATCATTTTGCCTTTAGGATTTTATATGTCATATCTAAATTTTTTCTCTTTTTACCTTTACTGATAGTCTTCATTTCCACACTCTTCACCACACCTCTCTCTCCTGTCTTTTCCTATCTGTCTCTAGTGCTCCCTTTAGTATTTCTTGCAGAGCCAGTCTTGATCATGAATTTCCTCAGTGATTTTGTCAGAAAATTTTAAAATTTCCCCCTCATTGTTGCAGGACAATTTTGCTGGATATAGAATTCTTGCTTTGAAGTTTTTCTCTTTTACAATCTTAGATAAATCATACCACTGTCTTCTCACCTCCATAGTTTCTGCTTATTGGGCTTTCCATGAATCTGGTGGATTGCTTTTCTCTTGCTGCTTTCAAGATCCTCTCTTTCTCTTTGACCTCTGACACTCTAACTAGTAAGTGTCTTGGAGAACGCCTATTTGGGTCTATTCTCTTTGGGGTGCGCTGCACTTCTTGGATCTGTAATTTTAGGTCTTTCATAAGAGTTGGGAACTTTTCAGTGATAATTTCTTCCATTAGTTTTTCTCCTTCTTTTCCCTTCTCTTCTCCTTCCGGGACACCCACAACCCATATATTTGTGTGCTTCATATTATCATTCAATTCCGAGTCCCTGCTCATATTTTTCCATTTTTTTCCCTATAGTTTCTGTTTCTTGTCGGATTTCAGATGTTCCATCCTCCAGTTCACTAATCCTAACCTCTGTCTCTTGAAATCTACCATTGTAGATTTCCATTTTTTTTTCATCTCTTCTACTGTACCTTTCATTCCCATAAGTTCTGCAATTTTTTTCAGACTTTCCATTTCTTCTTTTTGGTCATTCCTTGCCTTCTTCATATCCTCCCTCAATTCATTGATTTGGTTTTTGATGAGGTTTTCCATGTCTGTTCGTATATTCTGAATTAATTGTTTCAGCTCCTGTATCTCATTTGAACTATTGGTTTGTTCCTTTGACTGGGCCATATCTTCAGTTTTCCTGGTGTGATTTGTTATTTTTTGCTGGTGTCTAGATATTTAATTACCTTTATCAGTTTATTCTGGAGATTGCTTTCACTTCTCTTACCTAGGGTTTTCTTGCTAAACGAATTTGTTGTCTATCTGTTCTTTGACCTTCAGTTCAGCTTTTTCTGGACCTCTAGCTTAGGTTTTGTTTAACAGAGGCTAATTTTTCAGTTCTTGTTTTCTTGTTTCTCGTCCTGCTTGTATGGTGCCTTTTCCCTCCCCACCCTTAGGAGGGTCTACGTAGGTATTATAGACTCCAACTGGGTTTTCCCAGACTAAACTGGCCTCCTATCAGGAGGAAGGAGTCACCTGCATCAGTCTTCCCTGAGGGTGAGACCCAGCAGGTTGAAAGACTTTCCTGTGAAGTCTCTGGGCTCTGTTTTTCTTATCCTGCCCAGTATGTGGTGCTTGTCTGACTGCAGGTCCCACCAGCAAAAGATGTTGCAGCACCTTTAGCTTTGGCTGGGGGCGTGGTGGAGACAGAGGAGAGGTTGTAGGCTGGTTTCAATGGCTTCAAATTGCGAAGCCCTGGTGTCTGAATTCCTTGAGAGAGGGATTCCACCTGAGTTGGGCTTCACCCCTCCCCTGGGGAAGGCGCAGGCTGGAGACAAGCCCTGAAAGCAGCCCGTTTCTGCCTATACCTGGGGCAGTTGCAGCCTGCCCAATGAGCGACCTCCACCTTGACTAGGTTCACCTGAGCTGGGGGCCTATTTTTAGTAGTCAGAATTTGTTAATTAATTCTACAATTGGCGTTTAATTGTGCTCAGTCCCTGCTGCTGGTAAATTTCCTTTCCTTTCCCCTCTGGGAAGCAGCCTGTGGGGGAAGGGCGCCGGCCGCGGCAGCTTGGGGAACTCATGGTACTGGGGGAGCTCACAGCCGGTTCAGCTGGTCCAGACTGGGGTATGCTGTGTGTCTGGTCACTGATGTGGCTCCGGGAGCTGTTCTGTACTGTTTCTGGATATTTAGTAGTTGTTCTGGAGGACGAACTAAAACGCGCACATTGCTAAGCCGCCATACTGGCCACACACACCCCTAAATCTGCTTTAAATGTTCAGTAGAATTCAGCAGTCAAACCATCTAGTCCTGGACTTTTCTTTGTTGGGAGGCTTCTGGTTACTGATTCAATCTCTGTACTTGTTGTTACAGGTCTGTTGAGATTTTTTATTTACTCTTGCACCAGCTTAGACAATTTGCATGTTTCTGGGAATTGCCCATTTTCATCTAGCTTTTCTAACTCGCTGGCATATAATTGTTCACAGTACCCTCTTATAATCCTTTTTAATTCCGTAAGGTCGATAGTAATGTCCCCACTCTCATTCCTGATTTGTTATTTATATCCTCTTTCTTTGTCATTCTGGCTAAAAGGATGTCAATTTTGTTGATATTTTCAAAAACCAACTTTTGGTTTTGTTGATTCTATATACTGTTTCTTGGTTCTGTATATCATTTTATTTACTATTTATTTCTCCTACTAACTTTGGGTTTAGTTTGCTCTTCTTGTGCTAGTACCTTTAGATGTGAAATTAGGCCATTGATTTGTGATCTTTCTTTTTATTTTTTTTTAAATATAGACATTTAGAGCTATAAATTTCCCTTGAGTACTGCCTTTGCTGCATAACTTGTTTTAATATGTAGTGTTTTTCTTTTCACTAATTTCAAGATGTTTCCTAATTTCCCTTTTGAATTCTTCTTTGACCCACTGGTTGTTAAACAGCATATTGTTTAATTCTGACATACTTCTAAATTTTCCAATTTTCCTTCTGTTATTGATTTCTAGCTTCACTCCACTGTGGTCCTAGTGCTGCCAGAGTGCAGATCAGAAGTGAACTGGCTTTTACAAAGGGAATTTATTTGGTTACATATTTATAGTCCTAAGGCCATGAAAATGTCGAAATTAAGGCATCAACAAGATGATGCCCAACCTCTGAAGAAAGGCTGCTAGCATCTAGAACCCCCTGTCAGTTGGGAAGGCACATGGCTGGCGTCTGCTGGTCCTTGATCCCGGTTTGTTGCTTTCAGCTTCTGATTCCAGGGTCCTCCCCTAACGTCTACTGGGGCAAACTCTGGATTTCATCTCTTAGTTTAGCATTTCCTGGGACATCACTTCTGTCTTCAAGCTTCCGTGCTTTCTCCAAAATGTCCTCCTCTGAAAGGACTCTAGTAAACAGATTAACACCCACCTCGAATGGGTGGGGCCACATCTCCACAGAAACAACCCAATCAAAAGGTCCCACCCAAATCTGCCCCCACAAGATTGGATTAAAAGAACATGGCTTTTCTGGGGATGCAAAACAATTTCAAACCAACACATGGTCCAAAAATATATTTTGCATGATTTCGGTATTTTTAAATTTACTAAGACTTGATTTGTGGCCTAATGTGTGGTTTATCCTGGATGTTCCAAGGTACTTGAGAAATGTATTCTGTTGTACGATGACATGTTCTGTCTATGACCATTAGATCCAACTGGGTAATAGTGTTATTCAAGCTCTCTATTCCTTCTTCATCTCCTGCTTATATGTTCCATCAACTATCGGAAGTAGGTGTTGAAGTCTCTGCTATTGCAGAACTGTCTACTTCTCCCTTCAGTTCTGTCCGATTTGCTTCATGTGTTTTTGGGGCTCTCTTGTGAAGTGTGTGTTTGTTAATAATTGTGATATCTTCTTGCTGGACTGACTCTTTTCTCAATATTTAATATCCTTTGTCTTCTCTAATCTTTTTAGACTGAATTACTGCTTTTTTTTTTTGTATTTATTTGCTCTTTTCTGGTGCCCCAATTTGATTTCCGTTTTCTCTCCTTTTCTATTTTTATTCATTTTCTTAGTGGTTACTCAGTAATTACAGTGAGCATCTTGAACTAGTAACACCCTCCTTCCACTAGTGCCAGCCTGGTTTCAGACTACACCAGCTCTCCACTCCTACTTACTGCCCTCCCTCCCCCTTTACATCTGTATTGTCTAAGACCATATCTTTGTAGTCTGCCAATTAACATAGGTTCTAAGTGTTATTTTATACATTTTCTATAAGGAGGAAAAAGACAATTACAATTCCAAAAGTACAATGATAACAGGATTTTGTATTTGCCTATGAAATTACTTTTAAACCCTATTAATTAGGGTTCTCTAGAGAAACAGAATCAACAGGGAATGCTCGCAAATATAAAATTTATAAAAGTGTCTCACATGACCACGGGAACACAGAGTCCAAAATCCACAGGGCAGACTGAAGCCGACGATTCTGATGGAGGGTCTGGATGAACTCCACAGGAGAGGCTCGCTGGCTGAAGCAGGAAGAGCCTGTCTTCTCTAAATCCTCCTTAAAAGGCTTCAGTGATTAGATTAAGCATCACTCATTGAAGAAGACACGCCCCTTGGCCGATTACAAATGGAATCAGCTGTGGATGCAGTTGACGTGATCATGATTTAGTCTATGAAATGTCCTCATCGCAACAGACAGGCCAGCACTTGCCCAACCAGACAAACAGGCACTACCACCTGGCCAAGGTGACACATGAACCTGACCATGACACCAACATTTTTTATTTCTTCAGGTGGCTTTGAGTTGCTGTGTCCTTTGTTTCAGCCTGAAGGACTCCCTTAGCATTTCTTGTAGAGCAGGTCTTCTGCTAATGAACTTTCAGCTTCTGTTCATCTGTAAATGTCTTAATTTCTCCTTTATTTTTGAAAGGTAATCTTGCCAGATACAGAATTCCTGGTTGATGGTTTTTTCTTTAAGGAGGTGAAATATACCATCCTACTGTTTTCTGGCCTGCATGGATTCTGATGAAAATTCTACTCTTAATCTTTTGGGGATCCCTTGTATGTCATTATCTCTGGCTACTTCCAGCCTCCTCCCCTTGTCTCTGGATTTTTGTGTTTCACTATTACCGTGTCTGGTGAGGACCTGAGCGTCTGTCCTGCTTGGAGGTCACTGAGCTTCCTCCTTGTGGTGGTCATGTCTTTCATCAGATTGGACTGTGGGCCATCATGTCTCCAAACCCCTTCTCTGCCCCTTTCTCTCTCTCTGCCCCCGCAACTCCTAGGAAGTGTACATGGCCATGCCCGACGGTGACCCACGGGCCCCTCAGTCTTGGTTTGTTTCTTGTCATGATGCTCCTCACACTGAATAGTTTCCATGGTCTTGTCTTCAAGTTTGGAAGACAAACTGGAACCAGCTTTGAGGCGTGCCCCACCCCCACCCCAAAGGTCACTGGAATGGCCCTAGTGCCTCCAGAGGAGCCTCAGTGTGGAAAATAAATAAGCACCACAGCCTTTGTGTCCGAAACCAACCTGGCCAAGGAAAAGGAACGCTGTCTAAGCGCCACGTGGGCCCCACAGGGCTTGGAAGCCGGAGCCCCTCTCTTCACTGCCATCAAGGCTGGTCGAGGTGTGGCTTTTCTCACCCCTCTGTTACCTTGCTCTCAGCTGCCCACACCCCCAACAAGGGCAGTCCTGATTGCCCCCCACCCACACGTGACAGCAGGGATCCTTCATCCCTCACCCTCACTCCCCTCTGGACACTGGCTCAACCACAGGAGACAAACGTCTCTGCCCATGACCTGGAACAGATGCCCCTGGTGATCAGCTGCCCCTGGTGTCATGTAGATGGACATATCCATCTCTGCGACACCCCAGCTTCCTCCACCTCACTTCCCGTGGAAAAATGCGCCGCTTCCCCTGGCCTCAAAGCTGCGCAAGGGTCTCCTTCAGTGCCCCAGGCCCGCTGCGCTGGTGCTACAGTTGCTCCCGGTGCCCTGGTGGGACCTTGTTATTAGCAGCACGTCCTCACGCTGCGGGCAGGCCTCCCAAGTGTCCCCGCATGGCCTCGGGCTGGGCGGGGACAGCAGCCAGCACCACCCCAGGAAGGCGGCGGATCCCAGGCAGCCCCTGCGGGCAGCAGCCCCTGCTCCGTCCAGTCCTCCTGGAAGAAGTTTGGGCAGCCTGTCGCCAGCATGACCGCGTGCGGGACTTCTGGACATTTTTAGCTCTGATAGAATTTTCAGACCCTGAATACCTTCTTCCCGGCTTTTACTGGTCTTTTGGGAGACACGTAGGAATTCCAGCACCACGCACGGTTGAACACCGGCTTGCTGTGTCTCACGTGACTTGCAGCCGCAGTTCTGACCTGCTCTCTCTCGTGTCCATTCCCAGTTGGAGAAGAAGCAGGCCCTCCCCCCCTTCCAGCCGCAGATAACGAACGACTATGGCTTGGACAACTTCGACACGCAGTTCACCAGCGAGCCTGTGCAGCTGACCCCGGACGACGAGTGAGTCCGGCCACACGGCCGCAGCCCCTCCTGGCCCGCGCCACCCGCCGGGTCCCTCGCGTGGGTATAGTGTGCAGCGTGCCAGTGAGCTGAGAGCCCACGGTGCCTCCCCCTCCCCCCTTAGGAACATCATCAAGCGGATAAACCAGTCTGAGTTCGAGGGTTTCGACTACATCAACCTGCTGCTGCTGTCCACGGAGGAGTCCGCGTGAGGTCCGGCGGGACAGACACACGGGCAGCTCTGCAGCTTTACCCTTCACCGTGGTGTGTGCATGCCAGGCCAGGCACTAGGCAGGCGGGCCGGCCGGACGCTCGCTGCCACGGGGAGGAGGCCCCACCGGGCCCGGGCGGGCTGCACGCCCAGGAAGCCGCCCTGCGTCGGGGAGAGGACGCCCGCGGCCCGGAGGCAGGATTCGCGGTGCCGGCGCACACCAGGGCTACCGTGTAATGTCCTAAGGAATAAAGTGTACCTATGTCGAAGCTTCCTTTCGATGCCTTTTTTCCACAAGTGTCCCTGCTGACGAGCCCGCACTGGCTGGGTCCGATGAACGAGCAGTCGGGATGTAGGCTGGGGGACAGGAGCCTAAGTGCCTGAGGGGACACGTGCAGCGAAGGAGTCTTGCAGATGCGGGGTGCTTCCCAGGCCCGGTAAGACCCCGTGGTGGCTCCTCGCCAAGCGCCTCCCTCGCCGCCGGCTGGGGCTGCACCAGGAGTTGGCGCGGGGACGTTGACGCGTTGCTTCACCAAAGCACCGGAGACCATAAAGAGAAAACTTATGCTAAAGCTGCACAAAATATATTTCTGAAAACATTAAGCAGTGCCTACATGATATCTTATGTTACATACCAGAACCTGTCGGATGTTGTCGCGAGTGGTGCAGCACCAGAATCTGGGCTCGGGAGGGGCCGTGACAGGCCTGGCCTCCATGCAGAGGTGACTCCCCATCGCGGCTGCGTGTCCTGAGGGAGCTCACTCCCTGCCTCTGGCACCCGCGTGGGGCCGCAGGCCACTTAGGTCAGGGACGGCTTGGCGTGGCCAGCCCGTGGGGTTCCAGATGGAGGTCCCTTCAGTGCAGGTGGGAGGGGCTCACCTGGGAGGGGCCGCCCCACACACCGCCCATGCTCAGCTTCTGGGCCTGGCCCCACTGGCAGCCAGTGGAGGCGGGAGATGCGGTGAGGACGTGGGCACCGCACCACCGTGCCACAGACGGGGCCACCCATGCCAGGTCGTAGTGCCCAGGTGCCAGCCGAGAGACCCCCCCAAGCCAGGCGTGTTTACCAGCCCTCCTCATCTTAACCAGCATGCTTGTCACCACGCCCAAAGGACCCCACATTGGCACTGAGAGGTGACTGGCTCTCACGAGGGTGTCAAAGCCCAGCCTGGGGGCGTCTGGGGGACCCGAGGCCCCAGAGTGCAGTCCCTTGGGCTGGTGGCCGGAAAAGGGCGCAGAGCCCGGGGCGTCTGCTCGGGGAACACGTGCAAACAGAAGGCGCTTACCTACAAGCTGCTCGTGTACACACGTGGGACTCACGCTCTCTTCACCGTGGGGGGATTTTTACATGAAGACATTTGTTTTATAAATCAAAGTAACTGAACGATGTAATTATACATGGTTTGAAAATAAGAAATCCTCACACTGGCAACTAGCTGCTGACCAGTCTGTCTCTGCAGTCCTCGAAGGCTGGGGCGAGGGGTCCCCTCCGTGGGGAGGGCGCCGAGGTCAGTGGGTGAGGGGACGAGGGGCGCCTCTACTAAAGCTCCCTGCAACGCCTGTGCTGCCGCCACGGGCACAACGGGAGGCCTCTCCGTAAGGCAAAGGTTTGGAAGCTGTTTTGGAAGGACGCGTTAACCTTGGCTTTCCACATTATGCCTGGTCTCCCCGCCCCTACCAGGTCTGAAGACTGCCCGCATCACCCCAGCCAGCCAATGGCTGCCCCCCAGCCCCCAAGGGCTTTCCTTGGGTAAGTCCCTGTTCCAGGACACGCTGCCGTAGAACTGCCAGTCGAGGACAGGAAAGTGCCTCCGTGCCAAACACCTGAGCCGCAGGCCAGCCTCAGGGCACATGGGGGATATGCGGCCACGACGCGGGGGCCACCCCGACCTGCCCAGCAACTCACTGCCCAGCAAGTCACTGACCAGTGCGTCTGCTCGCAGCCGGGGGCTCCTGTGCCCTCGAGCAGACGTGAGAAAGGACCCAATGTAAGACAGACGACCTCTGTGTCCGACAGGCACCTTTAATGGACACGTCTCCACGCAACAGCCATGGTGCACAGAGAACCAGGCCACGTGGGCACAGGGACAGACGAGGGGAGAGATGAGGGCCAGGCAGGCAGTGTCCACGGGCTCCACTTCACCATGCCACGTCCTCGGCGCTTTCAGCCAAGCACTGAGCAAGGTGGCCATCAACGTCCAGCTGGGACATCCTGCGGGTGGGGACAGCTGGTCACCCACTCGCTGGGGAGAGACACGCCCTCACCCTTCCCTCTGGACACTGACCCCAACTGCCCCCGCAGAGAGCGCTGACTGCTGCCCCCTCCCACGAGTGTCCCTCACCCGCCCTGGTGCCCTGCTGTAGGGCCAATGCTGATGTAGGTGGAAATCGGGGTGAACCCACAACACCCCAACCAGCTGCAGCTGAGAAAGGGGTCTGGGGACCACAGGCAAACAGCTCAACCCCCAGGCTGTACGGACTTCCTGGGCTACCCCAGCCGAACGTCCAATCAAGCTGCTGCTTTAGTGTCCTTGTAGATTCCTTGCAGTGGGCTGGGAAACACGGGGCACTTGCTAGGGATGCGACTTCTACCCCAGACCACCTGCATGGGATGGGGGCGTGAAACCAGCCCTCCGGGCCCCGGGAACCCCGCTTCCTGGCAGATCTGCCCGTCCCACCAGCCTCGAGCAATAGCTGCAGGCAAAGACCATAACAGAAGCAGAGACCACAAGCGCAGGCACTGTGGGATGCAGTGGGCTGAGGCCGGGTAGGTCCCCACTGCCCCTCGCACCCTGGCTGTCATCGGGGTCCAGGCTGTGGTGAGGCCGGCAACAGCTTTCCCACCCCTGGCAGATGCTGCTCTGAGTGCAAATTCCCAAGGCCACCGGGCATCCTCAGAATCAGTGTCCTGGCACATCCCCAGGCCAGCAGAGGGGTCACTGCCCAGTCGTTGTGGTGGTGGCCCTGGTGGGAAGCCCCTGGAAAGCGTCCGGCCATCCTCCCTGCTCCGGCCTGCTCTGCTCCCTGTCTTAGTGCTCGGCCAGTGGGTGAGTCCTGAACTCGGGGTGGCAGCCGAGTTCCCCACACTGTGGTGGCTTCGGGACTGAGTCTCGATCAGCACCCAGGCCTCCTGCCACCCAGAAGGGAACGGAGCACAGGTTCCGCCTCCCCTAGGAAACCCACAGCCTGTCCCGCCTGCCCCCCCGCCGGCTGCTGGAGAGGAGCTGGGCGGCCCCTGTTAGGTGACCAAGGGGCGGTGGGACCTGAGCTTGGTCTGTCTGCTCCAGCGTTCCCAGCTGCGGGCAAGCCCCTGGGGTTCAGCGCTGCACCCGTCCCCTTGTCGGAAAGCCCCAAGAACAGGCCAAAGTGAACCGTTTTCGGGGTGGCTGCCAGATGCCATCACAGCCACTAACAGGGGCCCCTCCCAATTCCTCTAGCCCAAGGTTCCTGCCGTGCCCCGCCCTGCACCAGCGCAGAAACAGGCGTCCCTGATGGCATGGGGCACGCCTTCTCCCCGGCCACCTCTGCACCCCAGGGGCCGGGGTCCGACCGAGGTGTTCGCGGAGCCAGGCTGCGCTGGATGGCCCAGCTCGAGGGCCTCAGCCAGAACTCGAGCTGCTCAAGCAACTGCTCCACAGGTCGAGGCCAGGCTGGTCTTCCTGTCTCAGGAGTCTTTTCAGCCTACCTGGAAACGCAGGTGACCCAAAGACAGGAAGTCCCCAGGGAACAGGAGAGGGGCAGTGTGGGCCTCTGCAAGGCGCCCCCGCAAAGCCCAGCTCCGCCCTGGGCGCCCTCACATCCCCTAGACTGCCCCTGGGACAAGGCTGCGTGCTGGGCAGGACACCAGACGTGGGGGCCTGTGGGGCCCTGTGGGCATCGTTGGGCACTGCCTCCCTGCGCCCAGGACTGGCAGCTGCGTCAGGTAAAATTTAAATCAGGAGGATCACGGCCGCGCGCCCTGGTGCACGAAGCATGGTGTCGCTGGCACAGCGCAGGCCGAGGGCCCTCAGGGGCACGTGGCCTTCCCACCCCTGACCTCGGGGCTTGGCGCTGGGAGCGCCGGGCAGTGTGGGGGAGCCCCGCACCCGACTTCAGAACCCGAGTCTCGCAGCTGGAAAAGGCGCTGTCTGAGCAGTTCCCGGGAGGACTCGGGACCGGGTGTCCTGACAGCAGCCGGGTCTGCTCCCGGAGCCCGCGGCGCCCCGAGGAATCTGCACCACCCGAGGAACCTAACCCGCATGCCCAGGGACGGCCGCGCCGAGCTGCTAAGGGCCTCTCGCAGCCTGCGGGTCACTCGCTGGGGCTCAGGCTCCTGGCACGCGGGATGGGCAGGCCCACAGCCCCATGCTGCACAGCGGGCGTCTAGCTCCTTGGCAGAATCAGGGTCCAACCCTCGGACTCAGAAGACAACGCCTGAACGTCTCCATTGGGTCCACTAAGGACGAAGTGCCTCGGTACCAGCGACGGGGACTTTTCTCTTAAGAGTCGACAACCCGAGCGCTGGGAGCCCAGCACACCTGGGGCCATTGGGGCCGCCTCTGCTGGGGGGCGTGGGGCCAGGGCAGTCTAGGCCCCCGCAGTCCTGGGGAAGGCAGGCGGCTGGCAGCCAGGCCATGGGCCACCGGAAAGCGGGCAGCAGCATGAGCCCTGCCCTTCGGCCCATTCTATCCCTAAAACGTTACCTCAAGGGGTCACAACTGGGCAGCGCTGAGCAGGTGGAGGGCCTTGGCCTGTGGACGAGGGCTGTGGCTTCAACAGGGTTGAATCACCCAGGGAGCCTGGTGGGGACACTCACGTGGACCCGAAGGGGGCCTGGCACATGGGACAGCTCTCCAGGGCCGGCGGCTCCTCCCCCGACGGCGGCTCCTCCCCCGACGGCAGCTCCTCAGCACTGGGGTCTGCGGGCGGCTCAGGCGTGGGGTGAAGGCGGGGCGACGAAGCCGAAGACGCCGACAGGGCACCCGGGTGCCGCCCCGCCGCGCAAGGCAGCGAGTAGGAGGGGGCCAGGCCCCCTGCGGCCCCTGGAGCCGGTGGCAGGGGCGTCCAGAGAAAGGCCCGGGGACCCACCGTGAAGACTTCCGGGGGTGCCTCGCACTCCGGGCCGGGCCGGGGATCCTGCGAAACGGCTAGGTCGTCGGGGCCCGCCCCCCACCGCGGCCTGCCCGCCCCGCCGCCTCGGGCTCGCGCCCCCGCCCCGGAGGCCCCACGTGGCCCCACCTGGCCCGGCGCGGCGGGCAGCGGCGGCAGCGGGTCCCCCGCCGGGCTCGGGTCGGCGCCCGCGGCGCGCAGCAGCGCGATCCACAGCTGGTCCCGCTCGCTCGCGGCGTCGCCGAGGAACCACGACGGGTCCCGAGGGCGCCTGGGGGGGGTCGAGCGGGGGGCTCAGCGGGGGCGCCCACGAGGGCGGGGCGCGGGCGGCGCGGAGGCACCGGCGTGGGGAGCGTGGGGCGAGCACCCACCCCGCGCCCCCGGCCCGTCTCACCCGTCGCCCGCGGGTGGCCTCCGGCGGCTCAGCCTGGGCCGCGGCGTGCGCACCGCCCCCGGCGCCTCCATCGGCCGCCTCCGCCCCGCGCGCACGCGTCCGGCGGAAGGGGAGGGAGACCCGCCCCGGCCCGCCCCGGCCCGCCCCGGCCCGCCCGCGCACGGCCTCCAGCCGCCCGCGGAGATCCCGACCCTGGGGGACGCCTACCCCAGCCTGGCCCCTCGCCGCCCTGCGCCCCAGGCGCGCGTGACCGTTGGAGCGGAAGGCCCCCGGAGCCCACTCTTTGGGGAAACTGAGGCTGGGCGGCTTCCGTCGCCGCCGCGGAGGCGGGGCAAGGGCGCGGAGGCCATTTTCCAGCGGGGCGGGGGCGGCTGCCCTCCCAGAAGAGCGTCGGGGTCTCCCACCCCCAGGGGCCCCTTCCCTCCTCCGGAGCCCTGCGGTAGGCCTCGAAGGAGGAGGAGCAGGAAGTGGGGCTGCTGGAGGTTCAGGGGCCCCACTTTCCGCCCCGCGGCGTCCGGCCCTGGCGGAGTCCCTAAGGAAGAGAGGCAACCCGAGCTTGAGGGAGGGAGTGGGCGCCATGGGGGAGCCCAGGGACGCCCCGGCAGGCCCCTCCCCTCCGGGACGTGGAGGCTCAGCACGCGGTGGCAGCAAACGCTCAGGCACCCCCACGCCCCTCCCGGGCCTGCAGCCCTGGGCACAGCTGCCCCTGCAGGGGCCTCCCGCGCCACCCCCAGCCTTCCGGGGCCTGGGTCTTTGGGAGGGGGGGTGCCACAGGCAGATGTCACTCCCCTGTGGGGCCTGCTCGGACAGGTCCCCCCACCCAGGCCTACCACCTCGGCCTCTCTGAGCACCCCTCATTCAGGGCTCTGGGAAGGGGGCCCGGGAGCTGGAAACGCAGGGTGGCCTGGGGTCCCCTGGAGGTGTGGGGCCCCCAGGCCCTCCTGCACACTTGAGCCCTGGAGTCTTGGGCCAGCGAGGGGCGCCCCACTTTGCTTTGGTGTTCACCATCTGGATGCTCATTCACCCCCAGGCCCAAGGGGACAGGGCCTGGACCCTGGGCCAATCTGGCACCAGCTGACCAGACTGAGAGCACCGGGCAGCCGTCTGGACAGCACAGCCCTGGGGCTGGGCCTCCTGGTCTCCTGACTGCTTTGGCCAATCCCCCTCTGGTCAGCACACGGCCCCAGGAAAGGCGGGGGACTGGAGGCCTCCGGTGCAGAGGAGAGCCGCGGTGACCCTGCACTGGGGAGCAGGCACGGCAGGTGCCAGCATGTGTCAGGAAGCCCCACCCCTCCCCTAATCCCGCCCGCCCGCTGGCCGCCCGGCCCCCCCCCCCCACCCCCCCCCCCCCCCCCCCCCCCCCAGGCCCAGACAGAAAGTCTCCTGCGGCCTTTAGGAGATGCGCTTGGGGCACCCCCACCTCCGACTCCCCCAGCTGCTGTGGAAAACGGCCCGACGGGGCGGCCAGAGTGACTGGAGAGTTGAACTTGGTTAAAGTCATACTTCTCCAGAGCCATCTAGGAAGTTTAGCGTTATTGGGAAGTTATTTCTCTTGGTATCTTGCTCTGCAGAAACCATTTTTTTAGGACCCTCAAATCAAGTAGTCATGTTTATAAAAGAATATTCCAGTGCTTTGGAGTGGACACCTCTGGGTGATTGTGGTCGCTGTGGGGGGGGGTCCTCGGCTCAGCTGAGAAGTGCAGAGGGAGTCAGGGGTCGGTCTCCGAGGCCGTGTCATTCTTTGTTCCCTTGGGCCCATTGGAAAATGGTGCTTTTGTGGACAGCAAAGCGGACCCCTCCTCAGCTCCAAAGAGCCTCCTCCAGAGCCTGGCGCTGTCTGCTGGGCACTGGCACCTTCCCCTCCAGGGCCCCTGGCATCCCTGGAGTGGCTGTGCCTGGCCTCTCCGAGGTGGGGGTGGTGATAACACCACCACCCCCGGCCTCTGGGCCTTTCTGGAACATTCCCATCCGATTTCTCGCAGGCAGCCTCTGCCCCGCGGCCGCCCTGCTTGCTGGGTTTCCATGCAGCACCCCTGGAGGCACGTGCGCTCTTGGGCCACAAGGGGCAGCCCAGCACCCCTACAGGTGAGAGTGGCGTCAGGGGGGCGGGACTCCATTTCCAAGCCCCCACCCAGGGTGGTTGGTACAGGCAACAGGGCTGCCCCCGGGGACAGGGTCCTCAGGTCCTACCTGCCTTTGGGTCTTCGAGAAGCTGAGACCATGCAGCAGCCCTCAGCCTGGGTCACGGCAAACTCCCCGAGCCCCATGTTTTCAGGTGCCTGCTTCTCAGGTCCAGCTCTTGGACCTCGGGACTCAGAGGTGGGCACTGCCCCCAGCCATGCCGTCCTGCCACCGCCTGGCCGCCTGCCTCAGGCCACAGGGGAAGTGGCAGCTGCCTTGTGCCCTGTCACCCAACCTCAGGCCCACATCTCACAGTGGGGCTCAGATGTGGCCGGCAGCGGACAGGTGCCCCATGGTTCTCCACGGTCTCCCCAAGTCTTCTCTGACCGCTGCCCCCTCCCCACCCCTCCTCCCTGGGCTTCCAACTCTACAGTCTACAGGTGACAGGGCCTGGCTGCCAGCGGGAGGGTCTGGCTGGGGTCAGCAACTGGGGCCATGGTCCCTGTGGCAACCTCCAGGCCCACGCGAAGCAGTGGGGGGGGCTGGGGAAGAAGGAGGTACGGGAAGGTGAGAGACCCCCAGCGACAAGGGAGGTGAAGAGGCAACGGGAGGGGCCAAGGGGCAGGGGTCAGGGACAAGGAGGAAGGGCCTGGGGTGCCCTCAGGGTACAGCCACCTTCCCAGGCCACTGCAGCCAAAGCTGGGAAAGGCCCCCAACCCGTCTCACCATCTACAGCCCCTCCCGGTGTGGCTGAACTCCCCCTGATTCACCTCCCCAGTCGGTGTCTGGGGAGCACCCAAAGCTAGGGTTTCTGCGGGGCACCCCACCACCGTCCTCACTCAGGCCAGCCTGGTGCTGACCTGTCCACGCCTTCAGCTGGGAGGTCTCCAATCCCCCACTGGGTTCAGCCACCCAAGCTGCGGAGGGGCCCAGCTGACCCCGGCCCACCCTGGTTCCTGCACCCAGCGTCCCTCCCCCACCCCCACAAGCTGACCCCCAGCGACTCCCCAGGGTCCACACATGTACCCCACAGTTGGCAAGGGCAGCCGGGTCTGGGCACAGTGCCCGTGAGTGGATGGTGCTGCTGCCGTGTGGGGCCTGCCAGGCCGTGAGTGGGGCGGGCCGTGGCCTGGAGTCCGGGCCTGGCACGTCCTGAATGGACTCGCACGAAGAAAGGCTGCCCTTGACTCTCAAACACCTCCTCTGAGGAATCTGTCCATGCCGGATGGGCTCCAGGACAGCCAGTTCCCCCCAAGAGCAGCATCTGAGGTCTGCGGAACAGCCGTGTGGGGGGGGGGGATGGGCAAGGGGGTGGCCGGGCCCGCGGCCTCCTGCCGCCTGTGGGGTCCCCCACCTCAGTCTGCATGCCCAGGAGTGAGGGGTGCAGGGAAGAGAATGGGGGTGGCTGCCCTGGGCCCGCTGCCCCTGGCCCCTCAGGAATGGTGGGTGACAGGCCTGTGCTAAGGTGGCTAACAGGCCATGGGGGCGGCGAGCCCCCAATTGTGGATTTTAAGATACAGTTCCATGTTCCCAGATACCAGTGCTTCCTTTGTTTCTCACCCGAGACCTCAAAAGCAAGTGTGGTGACAAAAAGGGGGAAGAGAAATGAGATAAAGTTTCAGTGGCTGAGAGATTTCCGACAAAGTGGGGAGGTTATCCTGGAGGTTATTCTTATACATTATATAGATATCCCTTTTTAGTTTATGGTGGTTTGGAGTGGCTGGAGGGAAATATCTGAAACTAGTGAGCTGTGTTCCAGTAGCCTTGATTCTTGAACATGGTTGTATAAAGATATAACTTTTTACAATGTGACTGTGTGATTGTGACACCTGAGTCCAGTCACTGCAGGGCTCACAGGGTCCTGGCCTCCTCGTGCAAGCCTATCAGGAAGCCAGATGGAGGCTCGGCCATGGCTCCCCCTTTGCAGAGCACTTTGGTGGGGGGCTGGCTGCTCCCGTGTGCCTGATGCCTGCCCTGCCAGGTCCCAGCACTGGGAGATCCTTCCATCCCAGCAAGGGGCAGGTCAGGAGCACACACAGGGACAGGGCCCAGGCTGAGGAACCCCTTTCCCCATCTACCTCCCCCCACCCTGGTCCAGGCTGGTGTGTGGGCTTGCAGAGGGCAGCCCTGGAGAGGAATAGGGCAGAGGGCATGGGACCTGGGAATGCTCAACCCACTGTGCTGTTGCCCTGACGAAGAGGGGCTGCTGCCTGAAGCTTCTAATAATTGCATTTATGAGACCTCAGGGTCTTTGACTCACCGGAAGGACTCACGGGACTCAGCACAGCCTCCTTGGGATGACAGTTGATACAGTGAAAGGACATGGATTAAAGTCAGCACAGGGAAGGGCGTCTGGAGAGCCCAGAAGAGGGTGGGGCAAGCTTCCAGGGCCCCCAGTGGGTCACAGACAGCTTCATGCCTCCCAGCACCAGGGACAGGCAGCATGCACGTCCTTCGGCATCCAGGGACTTACAGGGAGACGGCCACAGTCACCACTGACCGCCTGCATGGCTGACCGCCGACCCGGGCCCTCCAGAGCCTGGCTATTAGCACAAGCAACCCTGTCCAGCCAGAGGCCAGCTGGACAGAGACTGTTCCATCAGGGGTGGGGGGGGGTGCGGCAGTGCAGGGGCTCCGACACCACACCCTAGGCCACGTGGTCCCCACATGGTGCCTCCAGGCTGTGTGGTGATGGGGAGTGTGCTGCGGGGGGCTGCTCATCCCAGCCATCCTTGTGGAGTAGAGGGAGGCGACAATCACACAGGGGTTCTTTAAAGCCTCTGCCCCCCGCCCCAGAGATCCCAGTGTATGACCCTGGGCAAAGCTTTGCTGGGGTCTCTGAAGGCAGCCCCTGCTGAGACCCCTGTTGCAGAAGTGCAGGGGGAGCTACTGATCACAGACGTGAATCCTTCCAGCTCCAAGCCCACCCCTCACTGCTCCACCCGTGAAATGGAGCAGGTTGCCCCCACGTGTGGGACCCCTGGGGTCAGATTGTTGACGGAGTCCCACAGGGGCCTGCAGTGCCCAAAAACATGGCACTGTTGGGCATTCCCCAAGAGGGCCAAGACCGAGGGCCCTGGAGACCTCCCAGAGCCGAGGGTTTTCCAGCCCAAGCTGCTCCTTGTCAGACCCCCAGAAATCAGACCCAAGACTCCCAAACTCCTGGGGCCTCTGATTCACCTGGGGACTTTGCTCAACTCTAAGAACTGCTGCTGGGACTGCCCTCCTCAGTGGCCTCCCCATGCCCACAGGGAAGGGGACTGTCTGCTTCTTTACTAAAACTTCAAAACCATAAGCATGCCCTTCATGCCCCAAGGGCTGCAAAACTCGCATGTCTGGGGCTGAAGTGAAGACGACTAGTGTGCACCAGCAGCTCATTCGCTCCCCAGCCACCGTGCTCCTTGGGTTTTCTCGAGGCAAGGGCAAGGGCAGCCACAGGAGCAGGTCCCTGCTGGCCCAGCCAAGGGTGTATCTCCTGGGGTGTGGCTCAGGGAACCCCTGCTGGCTGGAGCCGCAGATACCCCAAGAGGCAGCAGGTGCCCTCTGACCTGCACGGGCGTTTTCTTCCAGGGTCCAGCATCACTCTCCTGGTGCCAGCTCCAGGCCCCCCACTCACCTTCAGACCCACCAACCAACTGAGGAATTAATGGCGTTTCCTCTGAAGGATGCGTGTGTCCCCATTTCCTGGCCCTCTTCCACCTATAATGGTTCTCCTGGGGAAGGCTCCATCACGGGATGGCTGGGAAGAAACTCCTGAGGATGAGAAACATCCTTCTCCAACCTTTCAGCTCCTGATGTTTTCAGGACATGACTTTCAGTGCTACAGCTCCATGAGGGAGGCTGGAAAGGCTGATTCTGTTGAGAAGATGTTGCCTCCAAGGGAAATGTCCACTGGCTTTTTTTTTTTTCTTTTTTACTTTTTAAATGTGTAATATAACATACACAAAGCAAAAAAATAAAAAAACAATAGTTTTCAGAGAACTTTTCACCAAATACTTACAAGACCAATCCCAGAGTTGGTCACAGGCTATCATAACATCCTCTCAGATCTTTCCTTCTAGCTGCTCCAGAATAAAGGAAACTAGAAAGCAAAAATATATTTTTATCACCACAATTAATCTTTTTTCTTTATTGTACAAAGTAGCTTATACACAAAAAAAGCAATAAATTTCAAAGCACAGCCCCACAACTAGCTGTAGCGCTAATTAGAATAGTTAGATAACTAGAAATAGTTAATTAGAATAGTTAGATAATTAGAAATAGTTCATTAGAATTCATTCACATCGTTGCATGCCTCACCCATTGGCTTTCAATTCTTTAAAATCCTCTAAGTGGCAGACATGTTTATTTAGAAAATAAACTAGAACAGAAGGTTTGTACCTTTTTTCTCAATAAGCGGCTTTCTCCCTTGGTTCTAACTTCAAGAGATGCGATGGAGGCATGGGAGAAACTAAGAGGCTATGACTTAACCCAAACCTCAGCTCACAGCTCACACCTGGGCTGCTCAACCCGGCAGGACCTGTACCCCTCCACGGAGGGTGGCATGGCCCCCCAGCCCACCAGAACCCCTCACGCATTGCCCACACTTAGTCAGCCACTAGCATGAGTTTGAGTCCAGGGGGACAGGAGAGCGTCATCTCCATGCTGTGTGCAGCAGCTGCCTAATAATGTGGGCTGCAGGGGGGAGGGGGGCAGCCAGGCGGCCCACCCACCTCCTTACCTTCAGGTTTCTGCGGACATTCATGCCCTGGGACTCTCTTCTAGGACAATTGTGTGTCCTGGGATGGCTAAGAAAATCGCCAAAGAAAGACGGAGGCTGTGGAGCTCACACAGGGGCTGGACCAACATGCCCACCCCTGCCAGGGATTCTGGAGCCCAGCCCACAGTGGGACGAGCAGTCCTGCAGTGAGAGTGCCCCATCTTCACCAACATCCATGAAGAATGCAGGAGCCCAGCTCCTCCCCGCAAGCTACTAGAGCCCAGGGCCTCAGGATGGCAGAAATCACCTCCCCCTGCCCAAGCCAGAAAGCCATGGACGCATCTGTCCTCCTTCCACAAGCCACCCCATCAACCCGCACCAGCGTGGACAAGTCCTCCAGGCTGTATGGGATGCCCCTTTGCACTCCAGTGCAATCTGGGAGGCAGCTCGTCAGTTCATGCAAAAAGACTGGAGACTTCTATGGGAAGCTGTGCGCAACCCATAAATGTTCTTTACCAAGTTGAGGGACTTTCCTTCTATTCCTCATTTGCTTACAGATGCTGTTTTTGAGTGTTTTATGAATGGTTATTAAAACCATATCAAATCCTTCTACCACATGTATTGATAGATTCACACTTTTTTTTTGTTGTTATCCCTTTATCCATTTTTAGATGGTGAATTACATTGATTGAATTTCAAATGCATTCCCAGGACAATCCCTACTTGATTGGGGCACATCATCACCAGTA
This sequence comes from Tamandua tetradactyla, assembly GCF_023851605.1. Taxonomy (NCBI): domain Eukaryota; kingdom Metazoa; phylum Chordata; class Mammalia; order Pilosa; family Myrmecophagidae; genus Tamandua; species Tamandua tetradactyla. The sequence continues at coordinate 978,225 of NC_135350.1, forward strand.
CAGATCAATTTTATATTAAAAAAAAGATTAAAATAGGTTCCTCACCAAAATGTCAGCAGCAGTGAACTCCAGAAGGTAGAACCACGGACACTTACAAGGTGGAAAGTGAATGGTGAAAGTCTCATGCTGCAATCATATAAATCTCAGCTAAAATGCATTCTCTGGCTCCTTCCAGCATCGGTTGCCAAGTGCTCTATATTCAAAGCTTGTCCATTAGACTCAGATATCACAGCACAGAAGGAATGCATCTCACTCACCATGCAGTGACCCAAGATGCACCGAAGGCACCAAGCCTTCACTTCTCAGGCAAACAGGGGCATTTCCCACCTGGCTCCCACATGGCCAAGGGCAGCTGTGCCCTGAGAACAAGGAACCCCTCCCTAATGGTTCCCACCCCTGCATCACCGGGCTGTGCTTTGGGGTGTGAGGCCACATCACATTCTATCCCTGCGAGGTGCAACGTCCAGCCGACCAATTTTTATTCTTTTATCATTGGTGCCTTTTGTGTCTTGTCTTAGAAATTATTGCCTACCTCAGGGTCAGTCCACTGCTGCCCATGGCACAGGCACCTGTTTTTGTAAATAAAGTTTTACCAGCACACCCACTCATTATGCAGCATCCGCAACTCTCTGGGACAAGGGCCAAGCTGCACAGCTGCCCGACCTTCAGGCCAGGAAGCCTGCAGTAGTCACGGTCTGGTCTCCCTCTAGCCTATTCAAGGTCATGATGACTTTTTTCCTTCACTTTCTTCCAGAAGTTTTGCAGTTTTAGTCTTGTTGAGTTCATTTTTGATGGTTTGTCGAATTTGCACCTGCTCTGGTCCCTGCCACCTGGTTGTGGTTACTGAAATGAGCTCTGATTCTTTTCTGCATGAGCTGTCTTCAGGCCCTGATGGTCTCATTGGCACATTGCTTCTCAATGCCAGAACTGGGTGTTCAAAAGGCAGGAGTTGCATGTGGGTTCTCTGCTGGAGGTCATGACAGGTGGAGGGGGGACCCCCTGTCCTCTGAGCTTCCTCAGCACCTGCTGCAGGTAGCATTGCTTATGGCAGGGTATGTCACTGAAAGGAGAAATAGGCATGACTCGGTGCCCACCCTACAATGGACAAAGCATTCTGACAAAATTGACCAAGAGTGGGCACTGCAGAAAGAAGTGTGGTGTAGAAGGGAGCCAAGGGAAAATAAGTGGGAAGCTCAAAAGTAGGGGCATGCTGAGAGGTGTCTAATACTGCATTGAGGCAAGGCAGACAGCTGATCAGTCTGGTTCTGGGCTCACTGAGTGCTTATGGGGACTGTCAGGTAAACCAAGGCAAGAATTTTCCGAAAGAGGCAAATCAGGAAATCCTCAAAGTGAGAGGGCTGTTGGCAGTGCTGTGCCAATGGGGCATGGGGTGGGACATAGGGTTGCCCCTGTGGGGAGAAAGGATAAAGCACAGGTGGACTGAGGAGTCCATAAGCAGGTGGCTGTGATGCACTGGTCTTCTGAAAAACCTGGGAGATAAAGATGGGTCAGCTTCCAGCAGCCCTCAAGTGGGGATGCAGGCTGAGCCTGGCAGCCCAGCAGGAGGACCAGGTAGACCTCCCTGGAGGGAGATGAGGGCTACAGCAGCAGACAGCCTGGAGAATTGTCAGGCAGTGGATCAAGAGGTGGGTTGGACCAGACACCCCAGAAGCTGTGACTTCTCTTTCTCAAGGGACTTGTTGGGGGCCCCTGCCCAGAGCCAGCTCCCATCTCACACCTCCACCTGGCTCCACGTGCTGGTGGGGGAAGTGGTCATCTGAAAGGAGCTGCCCCTAGTCTCTAGAGCACTGGATACACTGAAAATAAGTGCAAATATTGACATATCATGAACTCATAGAAAAATGGCCAGGATTCTTAATCTGATCTGCTCAAATGGGTATTTTGGCACAGATATGAAAGGTGCCCTTTCTGCCTCTCCACTTCCAACTGCAGACCCAGAAATATAAATTGATTGAGTTATCTTTGAGACTAGCTTTGTCAGAGAGAGTGGACTGCTGCACACAGGTAATATTTAAAGCAGGTGGGAAGACCATTTTGAGCTGGTCTGAAGAATAGCTTCTAAGTCAGACCAGATGTATATGATGCTTCATGGCATAAAGCCACTGCTGCCAGCACTAGGAAATATCAATTATTTGTTTTAACAAAACCTGGGAGGATCAGATTCTGAGATGCACTCATCGAGAGCTTAAATATGCCATCAGCCACAGCTCTACAGAGAAACTGAGGAAACCCAATGCTGGGTGATGTTATTTACAAGAACTCGTGATAGATGCTGAAGTTTAGTGACATTTACCATGTAAATTTGAATTTTTTAAATAGTAACATCATCTGTAAATGGAAAGTGCTGAAATGTCTGTGATGTGTCAAATGTGATTATTAAGTTCTAGTCCTAACAGGTACCCGTGCAAGGCCATTAACAGATAATGATGGTGTCGGGTTCATGGAAGTTACTATCCTTGTTAAACTATTTGGATGTGTGTAATAGGAGTTGTGCACACATCTGCACTCCTGCAGGTTCCAGTGGCACCGCTGAGGGGAGGCATGTCCTAAATGTCCATGGAGGGCAGAGTGTTGCCCCCAGCATGCCCCAGACTGAGGTGCTTCTGGGGTGCCTGTGATGGGTGGAGGAGGGGGAGTAGCAGATGCCCCCACTTAATACTTTAAGTGGGGGTGGACAAATATGACTGCCTGGGGACACAGAGGGCACGCCTCACAGAGAAAGACAGGTGTTAACCTGATTGCAGGAAAACCACATGGTGGGCTTTAGGGGCACATATGCCTGATGGAGACATGTGCCATTTAGCATATGCATGTCTGCCAGGGACATATGTGCCCACCTTGAATGTGCGTGCCCACGTGAGACACGTGTATGTGTCTGGCAGGGGTGTGCCCACCTGGGGGACTTACATGCCCACGTGAGACATGTGCCCACCTGGAACGTGTGTATGCCCGCATGGGAAATGAATGCCTACCTGGGACATAACAGCCCACCTGGGACGTGAATGCTCACTTGGGGCATATGTGCCACCTGGGATGTGAGTGTGGACTTGGGAATCTATGCCCACTTGGGACATGAATTTCACCTAGGATGTGTGTCCACCTGGGACATGGGGGCCAACTGGGGCTACTGGACAGCCAAATTGACTTGGAGATCTGATTCGAGGGCACCACACAGTGTCCACAGATGGGTTGGTTCTTGGGGCACAGAGCAGGGAGGAGCAGGCAGGAGGGTGGGTTTGCAGGTGCAGGTGACAGATGTAAAGCAACGTCCCCTCCCTCATTGGCATGTATAGAGTTTCAGAGGCACAGGCCTTGTCTGAGGATTCCAAGATCCTCTGTTGTCTGACTGGAAAGCTAACTTCTAGAAGTTTTTCTAGTTTCTAGAAACCAAGACACTGTTTAGATATGGAGTTAGAGTGAAAAAGAGGAGGCAAATTCAACTAGCTTTAAAAGAAGACAAAACAGCCCCAGGAGTAAGCACAAAGCCTAGATGCTGAGATCAGGTAGGAAACCCTGCAATGACCAGTGCCCTGGGTCTTCCACACTGGAGCTGCTGTCCATGGAGGCCCTTCCCTGCTCTAGTGGCTGTGCTGCCCCCTTCCTGCAAGGCCAGTACCTCAACCCTGAGTCTGAACAGCTACCAGGCACTGCCATCCCAGAGCAGGCAATGACCACTGTGATAGCACCTGCTTCTAGGAGCAGCTGCCCTGGGGGGAGGTGCTAAGGGTTGCAACAGTGCCTGCCTCTCTCTATCCCACAAAGAGTGTAGAATATGGCATGAATTTAGTTTATCAACTCTACCAAGCATCAGCAGGTGTTGCAAGGATTGACCCCAATTTTGGAGGAAGTACTACTGTGGGTAAAATGCACATCAAACAGCATTGATGCTACAGAGGAATCTTTCATGAAAGGAAAAGTCAATGTGACAAACTTCAGTGATGCCTTATTTTAAGAAATTGCCACAGTCACCCCCACCTTCAGCTACCAACCCCTTGATCTGTCAGTAGATATCAACATCAAAGGGAAGACTCTCCACCAGTAAAAAGATTGATTCACTTAAGACCATATGATATTTAGTATTTTTCAGCAATGTATTTTTTATTTCATAATTTTTTATTGATGCCATTTATACCATGGTCTAATAAACATGGCTTTAATATTAAACGTCCTTACTATCCCAAACCCCAAGTCCCTACGTGAGACATGACTCCCATGTGCATAAACCTCCCTGGCAATGTGGGACAGAACTCCCGGGATTCTCTGGGATCCAGCATCATGGAATTGAGAAAGCTTCTTAACCAAAAGGAATAAGAGAGAAATGAGACAAAATAGCATTTCAGTGGCAAGATTTCAGAGTCCAAAGGCCATCCTGGATGTTATTCTTATGCATTATATAGCTATCCCTTTTAGCTTATCATATTTTGGAGTGGCTGGAGGGAAGTATGTGAAGTTGTTGACCTGTATTCCAGTAGCCATGCTTCTTGAAGAAAACTGTGCAATGATAAAGCTTTTACAATGTGACTTTGTGATTGTGAAAATCTGTGTCTGATGTTCTTTTTATCTAGGATATAGACAGATGAGTATAAAAATATGGATAAAATAAATAAACAATAGGGGAATAAGGGGAAATATATACTGTGTAGATAAAAATATTAGCGCTTTCCCCGCCGGACCGCCGCGCGGCGCACGCGCCCCGCAGCAGCCGAGCCGCCCGACCTCCCTACCCCCTCTCTTTCCCCGCCGGACCGCCGCGCGGCGCACGCGCCCCGCAGCAGCCGAGCCGCCCGACCTCCCTACCCCCTCTCTTTCTCCCCCGGACCGCCGCGCGGCGCACGCGCCCCGCAGCAGCCGAGCCGCCCGACCTCCCTACCCCCCCTCTTTCCCCGCCGGACCGCCGCGCGGCGCACGCGCCCCGCAGCAGCCGAGCCGCCCGACCTCCCTACCCCCCCTCTTTCCCCGCCGGACCGCCGCGCGGCGCACGCGCCCCGCAGCAGCCGAGCCGCCCGACCTCCCTACCCCCCCTCTTTCCCCGCCGGACCGCCGCGCGGCGCACGCGCCCCGCAGCAGCCGAGCCGCCCGACCTCCCTACCCCCCCTCTTTCCCCGCCGGACCGCCGCGCGGCGCACGCGCCCCGCAGCAGCCGAGCCGCCCGACCTCCCTACCCCCCCTCTTTCCCCGCCGGACCGCCGCGCGGCGCACGCGCCCCGCAGCAGCCGAGCCGCCCGACCTCCCTACCCCCCCTCTTTCCCCGCCTGCTCCGGCTGCTCTCCAACCAACACGGTGCCCTCTTCCCCCGCCTTCACCGTGCTCCTCCGCCACCAGCCTCGACAGCCTTGCCGCCCTCACCTTTCCTCCTCCAGAACAACTACTGGGGGAGTGGAGATAATACAGAGCAGCTCCCGGAGCCACAAGGGAGATCAAAGGGACAGCGTACCCCATCCTGGAACGGCTGACTATCTGGGAGAACCAGCTCCGGTGAGATCACCAAGGGGCACGGGCTTTCCTGGGAGGGACAGCAAGCGACCGGAGTCCCTCCCTTCCACCTTCCCAGGCCAGCTGGTAGAATTGGACAGGCGGTCCCCTTAGGCCGCGGCGGCTGGTGCCCCCACCACACGAGGCCCCCCGGAACAACTGAGATAGTTGGGTCGGAAATCCCCAGACTGCGGAGAACAGTGACCGGGGGATCCCTTCCAAACACGTGACTCCCCCGTCGGCTGGGAGCAGTGCACTCTCCCGGGCTGCGACAGCTGGCGCCCTCCCGCCACGCTTGGTGCCCCGGGCCGACTAGCTAATTTGGCCGGACGCTCTCCTGTGCTGCGACAGCCGGCGACCCTCCCCGCGTTTGGAACCCCGGGCCGGCTGGCATTCTTCCAAGACGCTTCGGTTGCCGAACCTCCCCTACGGCGAGAGTTTTCCAGAGTTGAGGGACCCACAGCAACTTTCGCTGGTGGAACCCACAGACAGGCGTGTGCCACGTGCGCCACCTACTGGGCAGGATAGGAAGAACAGAACCCAGAGACTGCGCAGAAAAATCTTTCAACCTGTGGGGTCGAACACCCGGGGAAATCTGACTAAATGCCCAGACGCCAGCAGAAGATAACGGATCACGCTCAGAAAATTGAACATATGGCCCAGTCAAACGAAGAAACCAATAGTTCAAATGAGATACAGGAGCTGAAACAACTAATGCTGAATATACGAACAGAAATGGAAAACCTCTTCAAAAACGAAATCGATAAATTGAGGGAGGACATGAAGAAGACATGGGCTGAACATAAAGAAGAAATAGAAAAACTGAAAAAACAAATCACAGAACTTATGGAAGTGAAAGATAAAGTAGAAAAGATGGAAAAAACAATGGATACCTACAATGACAGATTTAAAGAAACAGAAGATAGAATTAGTGATTTGGAGGATGAAACATCTGAACTCCAAAAAGAAACAGAAACTATCCGGAAAAGAATGGAAAAATTTGAACAAGGTATCAGGGAACTCAAGGACAATGTGAACCGTACAAATATACGTGTAGTGGGTATCCCAGAAGGAGAAGAGAAGGGAAAAGGAGGAGAAAAACTAATGGAAGAAATTATCACTGAAAATTTCCCAACTCTTATGAAAGACCTAAAATTACAGATCCAAGAAGTGCAGCGCACCCCAAAGAGATTAGACACAAATAGGCGTTCCCCAAGACACTTACTAGTTAGAATGTCAGAGGTCAAAGAGAAAGAGAGGATCTTGAAGGCAGCGAGAGAAAAACAATCCGTCACATACAAGGGAAACCCAATAAGACTATGTGTAGATTTCTCAGCAGAAACCATGGAAGCTAGAAGGCAGTGGGATGATATATTTAAGTTACTAAAAGAGAAAAACTGCCAGCCAAGACTCCTATATCCAGCAAAATTGTCCTTCAAAAATGAGGGAGAATTTAAAACATTCTCAGACAAAAAGTCACTAAGAGAATTTGTGACCAAGAGACCAGCTTTGCAAGAAATACTAAAGGAAGCACTAGAGTCAGATACAAAAAGACAGAAGAGAGAGACATGGAGAAAAGTGTAGAAAGAAGGAAAGACAGATATGATATATATAATACAAAAGGCAAAATGGTAGAGGAAAATATTATCCAAACAGTAATAACTCTAAATGTCAATGGACTGAATTCCCCAATTAAAAGACATAGACTGGCAGAATGGATTAAAAAACAGGATCCTTCTATATGCTGTCTACAGGAAACACATCTTAGACCCAAAGATAAATATAGGTTGAAAGTGAAAGGTTGGGAAAAGATATTTCATGCAAACAACAACCAGAAAAGAGCAGGAGTGGCTATACTAATATCCAACAAATTAGACTTCAAATGTAAAACAGTTAAAAGAGACAAAGAAGGACACTATATACTAATAAAAGGAACAATTAAACAAGAAGACATAACAATCATAAATATTTACGCACCGAACCAGAATGCCCCAAAATACGTGAGGAATACACTGCAAACACTGAAAAGGGAAATAGACACATATACCATAATAGTTGGAGACTTCAATTCACCACTCTCATCAATGGACAGAACATCTACACAGAGGATCAATAAAGAAATAGAAAACCTGAATATTACTATAAATGAACTTGACTTAACAGACATTTATAGGACATTACATCCCACAACAGCAGGATACACCTTTTTTTCAAGTGCTCATGGATCATTCTCAAAGATAGACCATATGCTGGGTCACAAAGCAAGTCTTAACAAATTTAAAAAGATTGAAATCATACACAACACTTTCTCGGATCATAAAGGAATGAAGTTGGAAATCAATAATAGGCGGAGTGCCAGAAAATTCATAAATACATGGAGGCTCAACAACACACTCTTAAACAACAAGTGGGTCAAAGAAGAAATTGCAAGAGAAATTAGTAAATACCTAGAGGCAAATGAAAATGAAGACACAACATATCAAAACTTATGGGACGCAGCAAAGGCAGTGCTAAGAGGGAAATTTATTGCCCTAAATGCCTTTATCAGAAAAGAAGAAAAGGCAAAAATGCAGGAATTAACTGTCCACTTGGAAGAACTGGAGAAAGAACAGCAAACTAATCCCAAAGCAAGCAAAAGGAAAGAAATAACAAAGATTAGAGCAGAAATAAATGAAATTGAAAACATGAAAACAATAGAGATAATCAATAAGACCAGAAGTTGGTTCTATGAGAAAATCAACAAGATTGATGGGCCCTTAGCAAGATTGACAAAAAGAAGAAGAGAGAGGATGCAAATAAATAAGATTAGAAATGAAAGAGGAGACATAACTACTGACCTCACAGAAATAAAGGAGGTAATAACAGGATACTATGAACAACTTTACGCTAATAAATACAACAATTTAGAAGAAATGGACAGGTTCCTGGAAAGACAGGAACAACCAACTTTGACTCAAGAAGAAATAGACGACCTCAACAAACCAATCACAAGTAAAGAGATTGAATTAGTTATTCAAAACCTCCCTAAAAAGAAAAGTCCAGGACCAGACGGCTTCACATGTGAATTCTATCAAACATTCCAGAAAGAATTAGTACCTACTCTCCTCAAACTCTTCAACATAATCGAAGTGGAGGGAAAACTACCTAATTCATTCTATGAAGCCAACATCACCCTCATACCAAAACCAGGCAAAGATATTACAAAAAAAGAAAACTACAGACCAATCTCCCTAATGAATACAGATGCAAAAATCCTCAATAAAATTCTAGCAAATCGTATCCAACAACACATTAAAAGAATTATACATCATGACCAAGTAGGATTCATCCCAGGTATGCAAGGATGGTTCAACATAAGAAAATCAATTAATGTAATACACCATATCAACAAATCAAAGCAGAAAAATCACATGATCATCTCAATTGATGCAGAGAAGGCATTTGACAAGATTCAACATCCTTTCCTGCTGAAAACACTTCAAAAGATAGGAATACAAGGGAACTTCCTTAAAATGATAGAGGGAATATATGAAAAACCCACAGCTAATATCATCCTCAATGGGGAAAAATTGAAAACTTTCCCCCTAAGATCAGGAACAAGACAAGGATGTCCACTATCACCACTATTATTCAACATTGTGTTGGAAGTTCTAGCCAGAGCAATTAGGCAAGAAAAAGAAATACAAGGCATCAAAATTGGAAAGGAAGAAGTAAAACTATCACTGTTTGCAGACGATATGATACTATATGTAGAAAACCCAGAAAAATCCACAACAAAATTACTAGAGCTAATAAATGAGTACAGCAAAGTAGCAGGCTACAAGATCAACATTCAAAAATCTGTAGCTTTTCTATACACTAGTAATGAACAAGCTGAGGTAGAAATCAAGAAACGAATCCCATTTACAATCGCAACTAAAAGAATAAAATACCTAGGAATAAATTTAACCAAAGAGACAAAAAACCTATATAAAGAAAACTACAAAAAACTGTTAAAAGAAATCACAGAAGACCTAAATAGATGGAAGGGCGTACCGTGTTCATGGATTGGAAGACTAAATATAGTTAAGATGTCAATCCTACCTAAATTGATTTACAGATTCAATGCAATACCAATCAAAATCCCAACAACTTATTTTTCAGAAATAGAAAAACCAATAAGCAAATTTATCTGGAAGGGCAGGGTACCCCGAATTGCTAAAAACATCTTGAGGAAAAAAAACGAAGCTGGAGGTCTCGCGCTGCCTGACTTTAAGGCATATTATGAAGCCACAGTGGTCAAAACAGCATGGTATTGGCATAAAGATAGATATATCGACCAATGGAATCGAATAGAGTGCTCAGATATAGACCCTCTCATCTATGGACATTTGATCTTTGATAAGGCAGTCAAGCCAACTCACCTGGGACAGAACAGTCTCTTCAATAAATGGTGCCTAGAGAACTGGATATCCATATGCAAAAGAATGAAAGAAGACCCATCTCTCACACCCTATACAAAAGTTAACTCAAAATGGATCAAAGATCTAAACATTAGGTCTAAGACCATAAAACAGTTAGAGGAAAATGTTGGGAGATATCTTATGGATCTTACAACTGGAGGTGGTTTTATGGACCTTAAACCTAAAGCAAGAACACTGAAGAAGGAAATAAATAAATGGGAGCTTCTCAAAATTAAACACTTTTGTGCATCAGAGAACTTCATCAAGAAAGTAGAAAGACAGCCTACACAATGGGAGACAATATTTGGAAATGACATATCAGATAAGGGTCTAGTATCCAGAATTTATAAAGAGATTATTCAACTCAACAACAAAAAGACAGCCAACCCAATTACAAAATGGGAAAAAGACTTAAACAGACACCTACCAGAAGAAGAAATACGGATGGCCAAGAGGCACATGAAGAGATGCTCAATGTCCCTGGCCATTAGAGAAATGCAAATCAAAACCACAATGAGATATCATCTCACACCCACCAGAATGGCCATTATCAACAAAACAGAAAATGACAAGTGCTGGAGAGGATGCGGAGAAAGAGGCACACTTATTCACTGTTGGTGGGAATGTCAAAGGGTGCAACCACTGTGGAAGGCAGTTTGGCGGTTCCTCAAAAAGCTGAATATAGAATTGCCATACGACCCAGCAATACCATTGCTAGGTATCTACTCAAAGGACTTAAGGGCAAAGACACAAACGGACATTTGCACACCAATGTTTATAGCAGCGTTATTTACAATTGCAAAGAGATGGAAACAGCCAAAATCTCCATCAACAGAAGAGTGGCTAAACAAACTGTGGTATATACATACGATGGAATATTATGCAGCTTTAAGACAAGATAAACTTGTGAACCATGTAATAACATGGATGGACCTAGAGAATATTATGCTGAGTGAATCCAGCCAAAAACTAAAGGACAAATACTGTATGGTCCCACTGTTGTGAACGGACATTCGAGAATAAACTTGAAATATGTCATTGGTAACAGAGTTCAGCAGGAGTTAGAAACAGGGTAAGACAATGGGTAATTGAAGCTGAAGGGATACAGATTGTGCAACAGGACTAGATACAAAAACTCAAAAATGGACAGCACAATAATACCTAATTGTAAAGTAATCATGTTAAAATACTGAATGAAGCTGCATCTGAGCTATAGGGTTTTTTTTTGTTTTTGTTTGCTTGTTGGTTTGTTTGTTGTTGTTGTTTTTTACTATTACTACTACTTTTATTTCTTTTCTTTATATTAACATTTTATATCTTTTTCTGTTGTGTTGCTAGCTCCTCTAAACTGATGCAAATGTACTAAGAAACAAAGATCATGCATCTATGTGATGATGTTAAGAATTACTGAGTGCATATGTAGAATGGTATGATTTCTAAATGTTGTGTTAATTTCTTTTTTTTCTTTCCGTTAATAAAAAAAATAAATAAATAAATAAATAAATAAATACTGGTTAAATAAAAAAAAAAAAATATTAGCAACCAATGAGAGGGAGGGCTAAGGAGTAAGGTATTTAAAAGTTTTTTCTCTTTGTTTTTTATTTCTTTTTCTGAATTGATGCAAATATTCGAAAAGTGATCATGGTGATGAACACACAAATATGTGATGAAATTGTGAGGTATTTTTCATACACTATATATGGACTGTATATGTATCAAGATTTTTCAATAAAAACATTTTTTAAAAAAACCAAGTCATCATGTCCATTTCAGTATATATAAAAACGTATGCTTAATACTTTGTACAATACTGATTTTTGTCCAAATAGAATTGGATCAGAAAAGCCAATAAACTCATGTCAACAATACTCAGTTTAAAAAAAAACAAACTTCCAAATGGATTAAGGCAACTTTGAATAATGAGATTTACATAATAAGATCTGAGATAAGACTAAAAAACAACAAATTTCCAGCACAAAATTAAAATTTCAAGTTCAGGATTTATTTTATGCCAAAAAAGTATAGAAACAAATAGTATTTACAAATTTTATAATAAAACAATGAAAAAAGCAAGGTAGGTGATAATCATAAGGAGAATATAGAAATAGCATGTAATTATTAAACTGAGAACTAGATGTATCTAACAAGTCCTGTGCATGGACCAGTCTTAATCAGGCTTCTTCTATCAGAAAATTTTAGTGCCCCACGTACCCAACTCACTCACTTCACACATACACAGCATAAACTCAGCATGGAAATCATTCATTTTAGCACCCTCTACGGAATACAAAACTCCTCAAACATAACTACAACTTCAAAGACTTCCATAATGCATGTCAATGCTTACTAATGGTGCAAAGTGGCTTTATACAAAGTCACTCAGGTTTGGCCTCTATTCCTGTGTACATTCAAAACTCCTCAAACATAACTACAACTTCAAAGACTTCCATAATGCATGTCAATGCTTACTAATGGTGCAAAGTGGTTTTATACAAAGTCATTCAGGTTTGGCCTCTATTCCTGTGTACAGTCAGAACAGGTAGAATATGCTGGATCATATGATATTCTTGCTGAAGAATCAATCATCAGTCCAGCTATTTCTTAAAGGGGTGAGGTAGGGCTGGAGGGTTTCTATAAAGAAAGAGCAAGAAGGAAAATCCCCAAATTAAAGGTGTCCATAGGCAGATCCGACTTCAGATAACTCAGCACATAGTACAATCCCTTATCTGAACGCAAGACATCAGCTCTTGTTAATAAAACTATTGGGTATAAAACCACTGTGAATTTATTTCCTGCATCTAACAGCAGTCTTTATCTTGCAAGCAGAAGCTGAAGTTCCAGAAAAGAAAACATATGTTTCCCAGTTGACCCCATTGTAAATGCTGCTTGAGACTGGTTAAATAGAAATCCTTCTGAGCCGAAGGCTGGGCTAGGTCTACAGGTGTGGCAGATTTGCACCAAATGTGAACACTCCTAATGGATTATTGTTTGTGAAGTTGAAATTTGTAGTGCTGCTGCCAAGGTGGAAAACCAAACTGGAATTAGGAGTTGTTTCAGAGCCAAATGCAGACTGACTAGGCTGTTATGCAAACATAGGAGGCTGGTTACTGCTTGACACTGTGTCAAAAGTAGGTGGTGGGTCAGGCATTATTAGAAATGCAGCCTATTGGACACTCCCAAGATTCTGTGGGTTTTTTGAACTCATCTCTAAATCCTAAGGTACCAGTGGTCACAGGGCAGCTAGAAGATGGAGCAGTCATATTTATAGACTTTTTGAAGCCATTGGAAATGTAAGGAACCACTTAACACCAGTTCCAAGTTTGGGTGTTTCACAAGCAACACATCTTATTACTTCAGGTTTGTTGTGCACTAAACAGGTATCACAATCCCAAGTTTCTACTGCTGGCTTACATTTGCGTCCAAAGCCTGTCCCCGATGCAGAGACAGTTGGTTTGCCATTTATATTTGATGTCCCACTTCCAGTCTGTTTAGCAGCACCTCTTGATGGCAATTTTGAAGCTTGACAGGCCATGCACTTCTCATCTGTATCTTTGTTCTGGAGCAGACATGTATCACACTGCCATGATGATTGAGCTTTTAAACTTTCCCCAAGTCCAATTACACTAGGAGTAAAGCTACTTATTGCTGGTTTTGTATCAACTACCTGGCTTGTCGTAGTAGGCTGAGAAGCAAAAGGATCTACCTTCGGTGATATGAAACCAGGGTTTTCCACAAAATCTAGGACATTTCCTTCTTTCACAGATTTTGCATGGCTAAAAAGGCCTTCACAAACTTCATCTGGTTTCTTCTTACAGCTTGTATTATTCACAGAAGTGATATCTTCAGCTGAAGTATTTATCACTGGGTCTGAAGTACTAGTGGTGTCAGAGATTCCTGCTTTTGCAGCAGGCACACTAGATGGTGGAGATTGTATATCTGCCTCAGTGACTTTTACAACTGGAGATGAAACTCTAAACTCAGGACCGCCAGTGCTGCTTGGAGAGGTCATTTGTCCCTTATTTGTTAATGGTTGTGAAAGACTGATGGGTGATGGAGAGGAAGGTGTGATCACAGAGGAACTAAAACTGCAGGCAGGCAGTGAAGAACTGGTGATTGGTGGAGAGATTTTTGATAATACCAGTACTTCCATTTCCTTCTCCTTTGGCAATTTAGATGCAGTGAAGTGTGTTCTCTCTCATCTTGTTTTGCTGCCTCCATTCCCTATTCCAGAAGATAATCCATTGACTGCAGGTGGACTGAAATTTGGGCATGGAAATCCACTTTCTTGCTGTCTATTTTGTCCTGGTGTCACACTATTTTCATTTGTGCTTGTACTTGTCAGCTATTCTTTGATTATTCTTTCTCAATTTATGAGAAAAGGTCACAGATGGTTTAAAATGAACAGCGTGATTTGTTGCTATGGGAACTGGCTTTGGGATCAAAAGTCCCTTAACAGGGGGATATTGAGAGTCCACCTTAACTGTTTTAGCCTGAAAATCTGTGGAATATATATCACTTCTATCAAGATAATTCACAGGTGAAGAAACAACAAAAGGTATTTTTTTTTCATCCTGTAGAGGGCTGGACATCTTCTCTGAGGATTGTAATATTCACCGAGCTGCCAAACTAATCACTCCAAGAGATTGTGTATTGAGTTGCTTAGCTTTCATCTGTCTTCTAACTGGTGCCTGATGAGATGTACTTGGTAGTTGAGACTGTCCTGCAGGAGCTGCTGCCCCACCATATGTTGTTTTTCCAGGATAAAAAGGAGAATCTCTAAACTGTTTTGTTTTAAGGATCGAAGAACTCCCAAGTGAAGAGGAAAGTGTTCCAAAGGCAGCCAAGTTGAATGCTGGTTTTTTTGAGCTGGTGGCAATGTGCTGTGGGACTGCAAGAGAAGGCTCAGGCTCTATGGACCACAGATGTGGGACTGAAGTATTCTTTGCAGCAGCTATATCTTTATCAGAAGCTCTTGAAGAAAAACCACTGGTAGTTGAACTGTTATCATCATGCTGAGAAGCAGAATCTTTAACTTCCTTTACAAGGGAAAATGCAGAACTGCTAGTTGTCAATGCCAAGGACATGGACAGTTGGTGGTGTAAGACAGGGGATTCCAACATGGAGACGCGCAGATGGCGCTGATGAAGAGAAGGCCTTGTTGGCACATCTGCATGACTTGAAGCAGTACTAGTTGCTGAGGGTTCTTCTGTATTATCAACTGTTGGTGCAGGAGTGATCCTCCCATCACTAGTACTGGAGCTCTCCTCAGTGGCCTGCGTGAGACACTCCTCTTCTCTATTTTCCTGCCCACGTGGTACCTCCCCTGTGTCTGCTGAGCACCTGTGCACATCTTCATTCCTGTTGAAGTATCTCTGCAGCCATCCTGGCACAATATTCCTTATGGATTCTGTAAGCCTGCTAAGGATGCCCCCATGCCTCGGTCGCCACTGCATATAAAGCTTAATCAGCCCTTCGTGGACAGTTTGTGTCTGGATCTTGCCCCCGCCCTTTCCCAGTCCTCCGGCTCCGGAGGCCATGGCGAGGCTCTGCAGCTCCTGGTCAGCCGGGACTGGGCCGGTAACGGGGCAGGTGAGAGGGGCTGGAGAGCCGGAGGCGGGACCTTGGGGCAATCCACCACCCGGGCTTGGCCCAGATGTCCGCGGGATGGGGACACAGCACCCTGGGGACTGCGAGGTTGAGAACACGAGTAGAGCAACAGTGCGAGCTGGCAGAGGGGGGGCTTGGCGGCGGAGAGACCGTGAAGCTGGCTCGTGTCCGGTGGTCCCCCGAGGAGCCCCCGTCTGTGACGTCACGGTCTCCATGGAAATGCCCCGCAGAGAAAGGCGCGGGAGGCTCCTCGCGCTGCTGAGTTCCAGCTGGACCCACAGCCGGTTCTTTCCCGTTGCTCGGGTGGTCGCTGCTGCCGGCGCCGCCCGCCTTCCTGACCCCTTTGTGCACAGCGCCTGCTTCCGCCGCGATGGACAGCGCAGCCCTGCCTATTCCGTTGTTTTTTATGAAGGGATGGTCACGCTTTTTATAACATAATTCTACTGGACACTTGATATACTACAGCACGCTGTGAACATAACTTTTACGTGCACCGGGAAACCAAACACAACGTGGTATTATTGCAGTGTTTCCAGAATTGCAATAGTCTGGAACCAAACCCTCAATATCTGGGACCCCCTGGATGAAGATTACAGGCTGCCTAGGGGTTAGTTTAGGGGGCTAAATAGTTCTAAAATTCTTTGTTAAGAAAACACCACCACCATATGCTTCACCCCATGTCCTTCTCCCACAGGAAACCATTTTGATTGTTTTACACTTTTTCCTGGGTGTACCATCTCCATTTCATCCCTAACTGGTAGATCGCCTTCTTATGCCTGAGCCCTGCCATGTCTACATTTGTGTCATGTTTGTAGAGGTTATGACTTCATTTAGTTTAGTCCTTTTGGAGCCAAACTTTCCTTTTCATTGTATATTTCATTTGTTCTGATGACTTTGTTTTCTCCTGTGCCCTACACAAATGTTTTTTTTTCTTTTCCTCTCTATTGTGCTCTTACCTTTAATAATTTTTCTTAGTATTACTTGAGTTATCGTGCAGCAGTTTTTTGAAACAGATACTTATTTCTACCATAAACAATGAAATGTCAGATGTCCTAGAGCTGTGCTCTCAAATGTGGTATCTAAGAGCTAAAATACAAAGGCTTTTTCAACTGAAATTTTAGTTAAACTAAAACTTGAGTTCTACAGTTGGATTAGCAATATTTCAAGGAAATATTTAAGAACATCTAATATAATCAAATAATTAATTATCAAAGAGTAGTTCATTCATCAGCTTATAAATAGTAGAAGAGCACCCACACTTACTTCTTTCACCCCCAGAAATTAATGTCTATCTTTAATTTAATGTTTAGCAATTATTTATTTTTCTTGAGAAGTTGATCATATTTTTAAATCCACAAACAATGTAGTCAATTTTTAACTTATCTTCTAACTTACCCATATATTGTTTCCTGCTTTAAGTCTTTGGAGCCTTGATTTTATTGCTGAAGATTTGCTTTTTTCAGTTTTGTATAGTATTCCTGGAGTTAGTTTGCCACAATCTCTTTTTCCATTTTTTAAATATATTTTAGCAGTTTTCAGGTTTCATTAATACAACAGTAATCCAAACAATGCTTATACATCAGACCAGTCCATATATCCCCTGGCTCAATTGCAATAAAAAGAATTTCTGGACCTTAAGGAGGCCACTGTTGTAGTTTGCTAGCTGCCAGAATGTGATACACCAGAAGTGGAGTTGTTTTTTAAAAAGGGGACTTTAATAAGTTGCAAGTTTACAGTTCTAAGGCCACAAAAATGTCCCATTTAAAGCACGTCTATAAAAATGTCCAAATAAAGGCACCAACAAGAGGTTACCTTCACTCAAGAAAGGCTGGTGAAGTTCAGGTTTCTCTCTCAACTTGAAATGCATGTGGCGAACATGGCAACATCTGCTGGCTGTCTCTCCAGGATTCGTGTTTCATGAAGCTCCCCCAGGGATGTCTTCCTTATCTCTAAATATCTTTGGTAGCGTGGGGTCTCTGCTTCGTGGCTCTGCTGTCATTCTCCCATGTCTCTTACATCTCTTTCAAAAATGCTTCCTCTTTTAAAGGATTCTGATAACCAAATCAAGACCTGCTTGGAAGGGGTGAGGTCACATCTCCCTCTAATCAAAGGCTAATATCCACAATTGGGTGTGTCACATCTCCATGGAGATAATCTAATCAAATTTGCAACACACAATGCTGAATAGGGTTTACAGAAATGGCTGCCTCCACATTATGGATCAGGATTAAAACAACCTTTACTAGGGTACATAATCCTTTCAAACCAGCACATCCTCTATAGAGCTGTACAAACTGAAATCAAACTGAATTTAAACTGAAATCAAACTGAATTTAAAGAGTTTTGCAGTGATGTACACCTTCAACCTTAGTGTAATAAAACATACTTTATAACATTAAAAACACTTGCTCTAGCTTATGTTTTATTCTTTACTTTTCACCAGCCATCATCAATGAGTGATTTTTCCTTTTTCTTCCATCACATGGCTGCCTGCATTAAAGTTCTATATCAACAGATCGAAGGTATGCGTCCCTTTATCCCTTCTTTTTGTTTCTTTCTCAGGTGTGAAGTCCAAAGAATCTCCCATTGAAGACCATCCCAATTGCTGCCACCCATTTAAGGAAGGAGTTTTGGTCATATATCTCAAGATGTCACCCACTTCCTCAAAAACTACTAGGAGATTGTGCTGATATCTGATTCCTCCTGCCTTTTGTCTCCCCCTTTCCCCATGCCTGTGTTCACTTTTAAACATAAACCTATGAAGCAGAATTCCATAATTTTCTTAATTTAATAAGATTGATTTCATTTGTTCACCATTTTTTCTGGTTGCTTTGTTGATTTTGGAGAAAATAAGTCAAAGTGCTAAATTTATGCCACTATCTCCAATTTGTAACATCTTGGGTTGACATTTTGAAAAACTAGATATATCTGCCCAATCCCAGATCAGACTGCAATATTTCCAACTATGGCTCTGAAGCATATATATTTTTGTAAATGTCTCCAATTGATTCTGATATGCAGCCTAGTTTGACAGCCAATGTCTGTCTCTTCTTAATTCAAATAATCTGTTTTTTTTTTCTCATGGGCAGGCACTGATCTCTGTTATTTTTAATTGGAAAATGATCATTTAATACTTAGAAAACATAATGCTGTTCTCAAGTATTTTTATGTTAAAGAATTGATTTACATTCCTAAGTTGTACTCAAATCTTTATGTATGTAAAACTTGTTTTTTATTTATTCTTTGCAGGTTGCACATTTCATTATGTACTTGGGATCTCTCCAATTCATAATTTATTTTCATATACTCATGTTCTCGCATGTGTCAGAATTTCTTTCCTTTTTATGGCTGCACAATCTCCCATTGTATGGATATGCCAAGGTTGGTTTATGCAATCATCTGTGGATAAACACTTAAGATGTTTCCACCTTTAAGCTATTGTAAATAATACTGTTACTAGTATTGACCTGCAATTATCTATTTGAGTCTATTTTCAATAAGAATAGAATTCTTGGGTCATATTATGATTTTATGTGAATTTTATAAGGAGCTGCTAAACTGTTTTCTACAATGGCTACCACATTTGCTATTCCCACCAGCAACACATGAGCTTTTCAATTGCTCCTTATTAATGCCAAAACTCATTTTTGGCAAAATATTGCCAAAATAATTGGCATTATTATTTCCTTCAAATTTCAAAAAGAAATCCATTATTTCCTTCAAAACAACCAAATCCTCTCCCTCTGTGAATATATACTTATTCTATGAATGCACACATATGTAATATACATATATACAGTTTTCTCTGCACCATTTGTGGAAGACACAATTCTCTCTTCTTTGTATGTACCTAGCACCGTTTTTTGAAAACAAACTTGTCCTAGAGCTGTGGGTGTATTCCTGGCTTTTCATGTCTGTTCCCTTGATCTATTTGCCTGTGTTTATGTCAGCAGTAAACTATTTTGATTACTGCAGCTTTGTAATAAAATTTTGAAATCAGAAAGTGTAAGATTTCCAATGTTGTTCTTCTTTCTCAGAATCGTCTTGGTTATTCGTAGCCACTTACAGTTCCATATAAACCTGAGGGTTGTTTTTTTTCCATTCTGCAAACCAAGCTGCTGGAATTTTGATAGGAATTGATCAAATTTGTATATCACTTTGGATAATATTGACATCCTAATGATATTAACTCTTCTAATCCATGAACATGATGTCTTGCCAGTTTTAGGCCTTCATTATTTTCCTTCAGCAATGTTTTTTAGTTTTCAGTGTAGAAGTCTTTTTTTTTTTACTTAAAACTCATTTTTTTTTTACTCTTCTCTATAACAATATGGTATTTCTAGTTCTGACATTTCATAGGTCTTAATTAGAAAAGACACATGGATATAGAATAAATGTTTTATTTTTTTAAACATTTTCTAAAATTTGAGTCATTTGGAAACATCTTATTTTCCACAGTACACTTTGAATTGTAGTTTTAGTTTTATGAAATAAAATGTCTATGCCTACCAGATAGTGTAAAATAATGAGTGTTTGACATCATCCCCACATGGAAAAATATGGCAGGCTGGAAATCTACTTTTTATCTTAGTTACTTATATTTAATTCCCATTAAATTTTTTATCAAAAATGTACTTTATGGAAGGCGAGCTTTCTACCATTGAACCACCCATGTACCCTTAGTCAAGTGGTTGCATCTGAGTGATGGAAAGAGCTCCCATGAGTCCCTTCCTGCACAATTATTACTATTGCAAAATAGTTGCATGTGAAAACACAGTTGGCATCCCTTGCATATGAAACGACCATTAAAGGTACCAGATATGAAAGTACTTTGACATAAATTACATCTAATCATTAGAGTATTAGGTGACTTTCTGATAATTTTACCTGAATTGATAAGCAAAAGGAGTTGTCCTTTTACTAATTCCAGGGTGATATCATCTCCAGTTCTTCCTTCTCTGTGAAATAGAATCCCATCACTCTGCCTTGTTTTAAATTTCAAAGAAATGACATCTTTTACTGGACTTATGGTATTTTGAATAAATCTGTAAAGCAAAGAGTTTTCTCCATCAAGATCCATCACCTCCGAACCTACAGAAAATATAATAAAATATAATTAAATTCTAAATATGTGCATGTGCCTCATGAATGTTTTTAAATGTGTAGAGTCTTGCATACCCACCTGCATGCACACACATAGAGGCTCATGGACACACGTGTGCACACACAGGCACACACGCACACACACAGGCACTCAGGCCTACAGGCACACATACACATGGGCACACATGCACACAGGCACATATGCACATATACACATATGCACACAGGCACACATCCACACACACATAAGTGTTCCATATCTGGCCTGGTATCAGGTGTCCATGGTCCTCACTTCTATCATTAGCCTTTCCTAACATTTTTGTCAAAATTCATTTATAGAAATACTCTTAACACATTTTGAGTGGCTAAGGTCTCCTTCATAGGTTATTCCTTCTCGTCGTGGTTAATACAAACTTGTAGCTTACTTCCACCTCCTATCTTAGCAGTAGCCTTGAGAATTTTGAGGCTTTCCAACCACAGCTGAAAACTAAAATCTCTCAAGGAAAAAAAATGTTCTCTAGCCCCTCAGCTGGTGGATGTGACTTCTCCTAATTCCTGCATATTGGCCCTGTTAAAGACCTGTCCCTGCTACGGGCCTCACACCAAGATTTGCTCACCCCTGAGGTCCATGCACAGCCTCCAGGCAGAGGTCCAGGCCTTCCCCAGAATGACCCCTTTGTCTGCTCTGGTCAAGGGGGAGTGCTCATGGGGGCTTTGGGCCCAGTTTACCTGGTGGCCTGGGGCTGCCTGGCCAAAGGCCTTGGGAAGCGGCCCTGGAACAGCCTCGCTGAGGACCACCCACCATGCCCCGCAGTGTTCAGCATGGTTTACCTGGCCCTGCCCAGGTCACAGGCTTTAATTTCCTGGGGGGAGAAAACATCATGAGATCCCCTTATATGAAAACAACTGCCCTATGATCCAGAAGGTACTTCAGTCTTTTTAACTGTGCACCTTTAAAAAAAAGGGGGGGAAAGGGGATTACTCTTGAAAACTACACTTGTGTGCTCTGCTCAGGGCAGCAGAGAATCCCAGGCATTCTCAGAGGAGGGCGACCCCAGGAGGTTGTATCTGCAAAGCTCTGTTTTAGGGACCCCTGGGCTAGTGCAAGTAGAGGGATGGGGAAGGGAGAGGGTGGGTTGGGATCTGTGAGGGAAAGCTGGAGGGGGATGTTCAGAGGATGGAGAGAGAGATCTGGGGGACTGTCCAGAGGCTCAGTGGTCATTGGGAATGGATGTAGCTGGAAGGAGAGAGCTGCAGGTGGGTAGGGTGTCCAGAGGCACAGTGGTCATTCCAGTGGGATCTGGCTGGAGGAAGAGAGCTGGAGGGGTATCAGGGGTTGGGTCGTCCTGAGGCTGGAGGGAGAGAGCTGGGGTGAGATGTTGAAAGGTTGGAGGAAGAGAGATGGGGATGTGTCCAGAGGCTCAGGGTTATTTGAAAGGGACACGGCTGGAGGAAGAGAATCGGCGGATGTCCACAGAAGCAGTGATGTTTCAGAAGGACATGGCTGTGAGTTGGTCATGGGGAGCAGTCATGTGATTCATAGGAGATCATGGGCCACAGGGTATAAATTCAACCCCTGGAGGGCCTGGGAAGTGAGGCCAGCCTCACCAGTGGTCAGCCACACCCATGGAGGGCCCCAGGAGAAACTCCAGGTCCAGAGGCGTGGGTGAGTCTGGCTGGGAAGGCCTCACGCCTGTGACCACACGTAGCTCTTGGAGGAACCCGCTCTGTGGCAGGCTCCACCAGGAGGGCAGCCCTGGCATGGACCGTCCCTGTTGACCTTAACCTTCATGCTTTCACGGTAATAGACAATAACCGTGAGAATGTAACAGCCCTGCAGGGCTCTGAGAGCCCTTCCAGTGAGTCACTGGACCTGGGAGTGAACCTCTCGACCTTGAGCAAAGGATGGATTTTACCTGGCATGGCCCTGCCAGGTGTCCTGGCCCATGTGGCCTATCTGTGGAGAACTTAAAAATGCAACCATGGCACCAGCCAACAGAAAAGAAACTTAACTACACATCACAGCTTTTTGATAGTAAAGGTACTGATTATCTTAAATGGCTAGTAGACTTTCAAAACAAATAATGTAAAGGTTTTTTTTAAAAAATCACATTCAGTGAAAAAGCTCATTTGGATATAATTATTTCCATTCAGGGGTTCCTGAAAACTGACAACTATTTCAAGGATTCCTCCTGGGTAAAATATAGAGAACTACTCTAAAGTCTTCTGTTTGAAGCATTCCCATTAGGCAACATGGAGTAGTCAGCATATCAATGAACCCTCTCTCTTTTAAACCATGTCTAGACTTCTGCAGTGAGTGTATCCACTGCAATTGAGAAATGTGTCTGTCTGTTAATTATCAGGTTAGTCTGTATCACATTGTTTGCTCCTGACTTTTCAAACCCAATAGTAATAACATCCCTCCACTTGAGGCTATTATTAAAATATCCGTTAAATGCTTCAAAAATGTTATGCTGCTTGATTTATCTTCCAGCTCCTGAACTGGCATCTGATACAGATCTCCTATGAGATCTTACAGCTCAGCATCTTTTCAGATGACAAAGGACCTTGATTAACTCTTCTCTTATCAAGGTGGTTTGCTCTCCCTTGCATGCTGTTTTATTTCCTAGTAATGTGTCTTAAATAAAAACCTGCTAAGAACAGATCCAGTGTCAGGCAGCAAGAACTTCTGTCTGTGGCTCCTTCTCTCGCTTATTTTTATTTTGGCACATTTTCTCATTAAAAAAATACAGCAATGATAAATCATTGACTCCATCAGAGAGCTCAGTGTAACACATTTTTCCTGTTAATTGGTTAATATTTAACCAGATAATTGTAACACCTTAAGACTGCCAGTTTGTCCCACTCTGAGCTCACCATCCCTCCTTCCTTCTGGTCTCAGACGCTACCCTGAGAATGGGAAGCCCATCCTCAGCTCAGCACCTCTGCCCCTGTTACTCCATATTCCTGATAATGCATCATTTATTCATTTATTTTTCCCACCAATAGATTAATAAGCAAATGATTACAACAGAGCCCCACGATGGCTCCGGTTGTCATGGAGACAGAGCCAGCTACCATGGGAGAGTACCAGCAGACCCCTGACTTGGGCCACTGCTTTCCTAGGAAGTTACCAGAAAAGAGCATGACCTGGGGGCAGAGTAAGACTTCTTTTCTGACCAAGGAGTGTGGGGCCAAAGAAGCTAGGCAAAAAGGACTGAAGACTGAAGTGTTCATTGATTTAAAATTAAAAAAAATCAACAACAGGAAAGAATTAGCGGTGACTGTGTTACACATAGGCAGCAGTCACGATGAGGGTGCAGGGTTAGTTGGAACCTGGAAAAATTAATGTTGGTTAAAAGTTTATTAAAAAAATAAGTAGCTAAAGAACATAGCAATGGCAATAGTCTTATATCCTTCAACTATAGTTTCTTCTTGGTATCTGAAGTTCCTTTGTAAGCTCTTACTGAAATCCTGTTTTGAGTTTCCCACAAAAGCCAGATCTAGTCTACATCTTGCCTCAGACTATGGGATTCCAAGAGAAAGGAGTTCACACCCCATGGCTGAGAACTTAAGATCATGAAGCTCTGCACATAAGTAACCCTGAGAAAACAAAATGGGACCAAAGAATCCCCAAAACAAGACATAATAAAATCAGAGGCTGAGATCAAACAATCATGATTACATGGCTATGTCTTAGTTTAATTTAACCAGACACCCCTTCCTCTACCTAACTCACATCCTCACTTTGGACCTGGTTTTAGGAAGATTCCTCCAGTTCCTTGCCTGTGCACTCGCAATAAATCACCTTCTCACTGAGAGATGTTTCTCCTTTGAAGTGCCGGACCCTGTGACCCTTTCTTCTGGAAAAGCCATGCTAGCAGTGTCCACAGGGGGAGTTTGGGGGGTGGGGGTGGGTCGTGCTGTTTTGTGATCTGGGAGCTGTGGGCACAGTTTGCGAAAACTTACACAACTATGCAGCTATTATTTGTGTGCTTTTCTGTATGTTTGTCACATTTCAAAAAATGTGTCTAAGACTAAGACTGGTCTATAGGTCTGAGTTCCAAAAAGAGGAGTGCTCTCACCAGGAGACACAACAGTGATTCTATTGAACTGGAAGTTAAGACTCCCACCTGGCCACTTTGGGCTCCTCATGCCTCTGAATTAACAGGCAAGGAAGAGGATTACTGTTCTGTCTAGGGTGATTGATCCTGATCATCAGAGGGAAATCGGACTGCAACTACACAAAGGAGATAGAGAAGAATTTTCCTGGAATATAGGAGATCCCCTAGGACATCTCTTAGTCTTACCCTGTGATTAAAATCAATGGAAACTGCAACAACCCAATCCAGACAGGACTGCCAATGGCCCAGAAACTCCAGGATTGAAGGTTTGGTTCTCCCCACCAGGCAAAGAACCACAGCCAGCTGAGGTGCTCACTGAGGGGAAAGGGAACATGGTAGTGGAACAAGGTAGTGATAAACATGAGCTACATCTGCATGGCCAATTGCAGAAATGAGGACTGTAGTTGTTGAATAGTTCTTCCTTAATTTGCCAAGAATATGTTTGTATATATGTATTAATCAAATATTTTTATTTCCTTTGCTCTTTTACTCATTATCACCCAACCATTGATAATAGCTACTTTTTATCATATTTATGAAGTTCAATCAAAGAGGAAGAGTGAAACTCACTGAAGGACTTTGCATCCTCTTCTGTGGGAAGCATTAGCATGTTTTGGGGTTGCACATAGGATAGTTGTGTCATGTGTGACAACAGTTAAATCTCTGCTGTTGCCTTTATTTGGAGATAAATAAAGGAGATGTGTCAGTGTCCAGATGACAAGGAGTGGACTGGTGATGTTTTCAATGTGTCAGCTTGACTAGACTAAGTTCCCAGTTATACAACCAAATACTAATTTACGTGGTTTTGTAACTGTACTTGTAGATGTCCATAACCGATTGACTTCAAGCAAGGGAGATTATCCTGCATAATCTTTGTGGACTTGATTCATTCAGTTTTAAAGGCAGCAGGCCAGGGGCAGTGGGGACCATAGGCCCCTGAAGCTGGTTGGCTAAGGCAGGCATGTAGTGTTGGGCAAACTAAGAAGGAAACTGAGCTTACAGAATGCCCATCTTTGTAAACCACATACAAACTAAAATAAAATATGGTGTTTTAGTGTGAAGACACCTGGCACTGGAGATGCTGTGGAGTTACAGCTGGGTCACTGCGATGCTTAGCACACCCAGTGCTGTAAAGAGGCAGAGCACCGCATGCCCTCTCTGATCTGCCCTGGCCTGAGGCTGCCACACCCGTGTGCAAGTGAAAGGTGGGCCCTGCTCTAACGAAGCTTTAATGGGGACACTGAAAGTTGAATTATATATATATATTTTTACTGTCAGAAGCATCCCTCTTTTTAAATTTCTTAATCATTCTTCATTCATGGACCACAACAAAACAGATGGTGATGTGGCCTCAGGCTGTAGTTTGTGGACCAGTCATCTAAAGATATTAAGTTTGCAAGAGGTCATGACCTTGATGCAGAATTTATATCACAAATACTAAATACAGATTATGAAGAGAAGTAAGCCCATGATGGGTAAAATGCACACACTTTTGAAACAAGAACAGTGCTGATCTGTGGGCACGCTCCCCATCTCTCCCACGTTCCCTCGCTTTCTGGGGCAGGTACAAACATGGTGCCTTGGTGCACCCTGCTCAGGACCCTCCCTCCCAGGCTGGCAAACAGAACAGGGAAATGCACCAGGAGGCCAGGGAGGAGCCCCTATAGGCCTCCGCCCCACCCCCATCTTTGCGCCTGCTGGACTCTCTTTATCCATCTTGGCTGCACTGCCCAAGTGCCTGCGGTGACAGAGAAATACAAGGAAGAGCAAATCTACCTCTCCAGCTCCTAAAAATCACTCTTCAATGATCAAACACTCAAGAAACACGAAGACCTGGAGACGGCTCTCCTTCCTAGGATGGCAGGACATATCCCATGAGCTCATCTAGGAGGAAAGATGTTTTCAGTAAATATTAGCACCTTCTGTGTCAGCCCAGTCTTTGCTTTCCTGACTCAGAAAATCTGATCTGCCCATAAAAAAATCAAATTTTCATGTTCTAATGTAAATTTAAGGGATTCATATAAGAATGGTTTTCATTAGAAATCCTCTGATTGTCACCAGCAGGGTGGACCACGGGCCCCAAGGCCACAGGCTGTGCCCCGTCTCCCCTTCAGCAGCTGGCTTTGGTCTAACGCTCCAGACCAGGCTGTTGAAAGCAGGCCATGCCTCACCTCCCAGCCATTGCACCTGGTAATGGCAGCAACGGTTCGGAAGCACGTGTAGGAAAAGCTAATGAGTGACCTCCTGGGGCCGGTGGTGACACTTCTGCCGGCACAAGCACAAGCCAGCTGGTGCCATCCTCAGCATTATCGCCAACCATGGGGAACATGGCCCTTCCTTTCTCCTTTATTATTGTCCCAACTGCTCCTCCCTCATTTCTCCAAATACCTTCCCAGGATAGTGTCAGTTCACAAACACTGCTCTTCCAGCAGCTTGAGACAAATTGTTTGCAATTTCCATATGGAGAATATCCACATTTATGTCTGTTCTCAGGAAATTCCTCAGACCAGCAACTGAGTAATAAAACCCTGTGTTTGCCTGGGGCTCACGGGGCTTGGCCAACTGCCTAACAAAGGTCTGAAGACAACTCTGCTTCCCAAATGGAGCTGCTTACCCACTACTAATATCACAACCGCCTGCCGCAGAGTCAGGCCAGGCCAGAGTTTTCTCTGGGAAAACAGCTGTCATCAGCATTGAGCTGCAGACGCTGGAGTGAAAGCTGCAGCAGCAGCCCCCAGGGTGGGGTCTCTGGGCCTCTGCACCCCAGTTAAGCAGGTCTGCTCAGAGTCACTGACTCCACGGTTGCTGCCTCGCTATACAGCATCCTCCCACATGCAGAGATGCTTCCAAACAGGCACCAGAGACTCAGCAGTCCATTTATTTCTCCTTCTGGAAGATCGCTGTTGAAGAAAATGCATACGATGTGTCTCCAGGACTTTCAGAAAGGTTCATATGCAGTTGGCTTCTTTACAAAACCAGATTTGCTCAGCCGGGAAACCCAGCCGCTTGGGTGGTAAAGCTGGCAGGACTGACAGAGAGATGTTTAAAAATGCAAGAGTGGGGGGGGGGGCAGTGTTCTCAAAACATAGCAGCCATTGCCACAGGTAGAGAAGGAAAAGGTGTAAAAGATCCATAGAACAAACAGGAGCTCACAGATGTGCATCTGGTCACCCCAGAGTTGCCTTTGTGTCAGCGCCATGGGCGGTGGCATTTCTGATCCGTGGTCAGGAAGGAGAAAGGCTCCCTGTGGATCTGAGCAAAGGAGGCGGAGATGGGGGGCACCTCGCACAGCTCGGCCCCAGGCTCCTCCACGCTGACCAGCCCTCCTGCCAGGGCTGGCCGTTTCATACACCAAGGAGCAAAAGGAGACTTGGCAGGAGCTGAAGACAGATCAGGAAGGGATCCAGGTGATTTCCTCTCAGGCGCGGGTGTCTGTGGGTTCACTGAGCACACAAGCTGCAGACCTAGTCCTTTCTATTTACATGTTTACAGGGCTGTGCGTGTCATGGTCAGTCCTGGTCATCTTGGCTCTCAGATGACAGTTTAATGCTGCTCCGAAACTGTGAGAAGGCAGAGTCACTCTCTCTAGATGGGAAGGAAAAAGCCAGGTCTCTAGAAAAAATGCTGGAGGGAAAAAGAGCTTCCTGGGGAATCAGATGCACATTTAATAAGGAAGCAAAAGAGACAGGTGTCTTTACACACATCTGATGAGCGTATGTGCTGATGGGAGGGAGAAATGAGAGCGGCTGGCAGGATCCTAACCCTGGATTTCCCTCCGAGTAATGGGCGGGACTCTCATTCTGTGTTCCTGGGGACTGCATGGGCCATGAAATCCAATAACAAGAATGGACTGGTGTTTACTTGTCAGCTCATAGATTGTGCTTCTGAGCTGGCATTTCAGCTACTGGATGATTCTCAGGTATAAAGAGAAGTATACGGTGGCCTAAAACTGATGCACAAGCAGGACACTGGCAGGTGCCCCATTGGACAACGGTTCTTACTGAATTGAAACTTATATTAATATATAATATCCTACTTTGTCTCTTGCAAAGTCTTTGTTTGACAATAATATAGCTACTCTGAGTGTCTAGTTTTAATGAATTACATCCAGACACCACATAAGCCATCCGAAGTATACAATCACTGGCTCACAGTATCATCACATAGTTGTGTACACATCCACGTGATCAATTTTAGAATATTTTCATTACTCCAGAAGAGAAATTAAAAAGGACACCCCAATACTCCCATATCCCTTATCCCCCCCCGATTATTGACCCATAATATTGGTATTACAATGCTTGTTACTGTGGATAAAAGAACAGCAAATATTATTGTAAACTGTAGTCCTAGTTCGCTAAAGGTGCTGTTTTTCCCATATACCTTTCTATTATTAACTCCTTGTAAAAGTGTTGTACATTTGTTCTAGTTCATGGAAGATCTTTTTTATATTTCTACAATTAATCAAAGATATTGTCCACCACGAGATTCACTGCGCTATACATTCCCATGTTTTAACCTCCAACTTGCCTTTTGGTGGTGTACATAGCTCTTGACTTTCCTTTTCTACCACACCACACACTTTTCAGCATGGTTTATTATTCGCAGAATAACGTGCTACCATCACCTCTGTCCATTTCCAGACATTTGCATTCAACCTGGATAAACACTCTGCATGTATGAAGCAGCTGCTCCCCATTCTTTAACCTCATTCTGTATCCTGGTAACCTGTATTCTATATTCTATGTCTATGACTTTATATGTTATGATTAATTCATATCAGTTAGATCATTCAATATTTGTACTTTTGTGTCTGAGTTATTTCACGTAACATAATGTCCTCAAGGTTCATCCATGTAATCGCATCCTTCGGTTCTTCATTCCTTCTTATTGATGAATAATATTCCAATAAAATATATATAACACATTTTGCTTGTCTATTCATCTGTTGATGGACACTTGGGTTGTTTCCATCTTTTGGAACAATTGTTCATTGTTGTATATGTCTATCATTATGTCAGTACCATACTGTTCTGACCACTGTGAATTTATAATAGGCTTTAAAGTCAGGAAGCATCATACCTACCACCTCATTCTTCTTTATCAAGAAGTTTTTTGCTATTCGAGGTCCCTTACCCTTCCAAATATAATGGATCATTAACTCCTCCACTTCTGCAAAGTAGTCTGTTGGAATTTTGATTGAAATTGCATTAGATCTGTAGATAAATTTGGGCATAATTGACATCTTAACGTCATTTGTCCTTCCACTCCATGAACACAGAATGTCTTTCCATTTATTTTAGTCTTCTTTGATTTCTATAGTAATATTTTGTAGTTTTCTGTATACAAATGCTTTACATCCTTCATTAAGTTTATTCCTAGATATTTGCTAATTTCTTTTATGCTGTTGTAAATGGAATCATTTCCTTGATTACCGCCTTTGGTAGCACTGATATTTGTGTGTTGAACTTGTATCCTGCCATTTTGCTGAATTTCTTTATTACCTGAAGTAGCTTTATCATTTTTCAGGATTTTAAAAATACAGGATCATGTCATCTGCAAATTGTGACAGTTTTACTTATTCTTTTCCAATGTGGGTGCCTTTTTTTCTCTTCCCTAATTGTTCTGGCTAGAACTTCTAATAACAGGGGGCCAGTGGGCATCCTTGTCTTGTTCCTGATCTCAGAGCAAAAGCTTTCAGTCTCTCACCCTTATGTATGATGTTAGCTTTCAGTTTCTAATATATGCCCTTTATCATGCTGAGGATGTTTCCTTTGATACCTACCTTTTGAAGTGTTTTTATCATAAAGGATGCTGATTTTTTTCAAATGACTTTTCTGTGTCAGTTGAGATTTTTTTTTCATCTGTTAACAGAGTGTTTCACAGTAATTGATTTTCTTGTGTTGAACCACCCTTGCACAACTGGAATAAAACTCCCTTGATCATGGTGTATAATTGTTTTAATATGCTGTTGGATTTGATTTGCAGGTATTTTGTTGAGCATTTCTGCATCTCTATTCATTAGAGAGATTGGACTGAAGTTTTCTTTACTTGTAATGTCTTTATCTGGCTTTGGTATTAGGTTAATGTTGGCTTCATAGAATAAGTTAGGAAGTATTCCCTCTTCTTTGATTTCTTGGGAGTTTGAGCAGGAATGTTATTAATTCTTCTTGGAATGCCTGATAAAATTCACTTGTGAAGCCCTCCAGTCCTGGGCTTTTCTTTGTTGGTAGGTTTTGTCGTGGTTTTGTAGCTGTTGTTGTTGTGGCATGGGCAGGCTCTGGGCATCAAACCCAGGTCTCTGGCATGGCAGGTGAGAACTCTGCCCTGAGCCTCCATTGCCCACCCTGTTGGTAGGTTTTCGATGACTGATTTAATTGCTTTTCTTGTGATTGGTTTGTTGAGATCTTCTAATTTCTTCTTGAGTCAGTGTAGATTGTTAGTGTGTTCCTAGGAAATTGTCCACTTCATCTAAGTTGTCTAGTTTGTTGGCATAGAGTTGTATGAAATCTTATAATCATTTCTACATATTCAGGGACTGTGGTAATGCCCACCCCCTCTCATTTCTGATTTTGGTTATGTGCAGCTTCTCTGTTTTCTCTTTGTCAGTCTAGTTAAGTGTTTGTCGATTGTATTTATATTCTCAAAGAACCAACTTTTAGTTAAGTGATTCTATTTTTTATTCTTCATTTCATAATTTCTGCTCTAATTTTTTTTATTTCTTTCCTGCTGCTTGCTTTGGGAATAGTTGGCAGTTCTTCAGTTTCTCCAGTTGTTCAAATAGGTCATTGGTTTCAGCTCTTTCTTCCATTTTAATGTAGGCATTTAAGTCTATAAATTTCCCTCTTCACACTGCCTGTACTGCATCCCATAAGTTTTAACACATTGTGATCTCATTTTCATTTGTCTCAAAATATTTACTGATTTCTTTTGCAATTTGTTCTCTGACCCGCTAATTGTTGAAAAGCATGTTGCTTAACCTCCATATATTTGTGTATTTTCCAGTTCTCTATTTGTTATTGATTTCTAGGTTCATTCCATTTGATCTGAGAAAGTGCTTTTTTATCATTTCTGCCTTGTTAAATATATTAAGTTGTGTTTTGTGCCCCAGTATAAGGTCTATCCTGGAACTATTTTGTAAGGACTTGAGAATAATGTATATTCTGCTGTTTTAGATTGTGCTCTCTATATATTGTTAAGTCTACTTCATTTATTATATTATTTAGGATCTTTGTTTCTTTATTAATCTTCTTTTTAGATTATCTACCTATTGGAAAGAGTGATGTGTTGAAGTCTCCCACTACTTTTTGGTAAAGTTGTCTTTTACTCCCTTCAGTTTTACCAATGTTTGCCTCATGTACTTTGGGGCATCTTGATTAGGTGTATAAATGTTTATGATTGTTATTAGTTCTTGGTGAATTTCCCCTTTTCTTAATATATAGAGTCCTTCTTCATATTTTATAACATTTTTGCATTTGAAGTCCATTTTGCCTGATATTAGTATAGCTATCTTAGCTTTTTTATTTGGTTACTGATTGTGTGGAGTATTTTTTCTATCCTTTCACTTTCAACTTATTTGCATCTTTGGGTCTAAAATGAGTCTCTTGCAAACAACATATAGAAGGGTCACATTTTAAAATCCATTCTACCAATCTGTGTCTTTTGCTTGGGGAAACATGCAAAGTTTACATGCAAAGTGATTAGTATAAAGGGCAACTGCAACCATTTTATTCATTGATTTTTATTTGTCAGATTTAATATTTTTCTCCTTTTATCCATTTGGTTGCCCTTAATAATACTACTTTATTCTATACCCTCCTCCAGACCTCTCCCTCCCATTATTTCCTTTCACCCTGCAGAAGTTCCTTTGGTAGTTCTGATAGAACTGGTCTCTTATGAATGAACTTGGTCAGCTCTATTTATCAGTGAATATTTTAAACTCTCCTTCATTTTTTAAAGATGACACTGCTGGATTGAGTATTCTTGGTTGTCAGTTTTCTCTTTCAGCACCTTTAATATAGTGTACCACTGCCTTCTCACATCCAGGTGTCCTCATTTGTCTTCCCTTGTATGTGCTGAATCACTTTTCCATTGATGATTTCAGAATTTTATCCTCCTCTTCAGCATTTAACAGTCTCATTAGTGTGTTTCTTGGATTTTATCTATTCAGATTTATTCCATTTGGGGTATGTTGGACTTCTTGGATTTTCATAATTATGTATTTTTAAAGGGTTGGGAACATTGTTCTTGGGGGAAGAGTTTGTCTTTTCTGTTTATATAAAAGGCATTGTCTTCAGCTAAGAATTTTATTCCATAAGTTCCTATTATGGAAATAGACACTCAGGCTTGCCAGGTCTTTAAAATTGCATACAATGTACATGAGAGGGCTATCTACTTGTTTCTGTGCAGGATGAGTGAGATCGGGCTAACCACATGAAGCAAATGGGTTTAATTTGATAAATTCCAAGTTTTAAAATGAGCTTTATCTCCTGTGAATGAGCCTGAATCTGCTCTGCTGGGACCTTCTAGTAATAACTCCCTAAAGAGGATAGAAAGGAAGAAACCCCAAGTAAAGGGATGCTGCAGAGCCTGCACAGAGCAGAGCGTGGGAAGCAGCTCAAGGATGGTGAGCAGGTGGTGTCTGTGAGTAAAAGCACGGCATCATGGCTTCATCCAGGGGCTGGTAATTAGCAAATAGCACCTTGAACGATCCTAAGGATGCTGCTAGGAATGCAGGTAATGTCCTGGGACCTCCTGCAGAATAATCAGAGGATAAATACATGATGCCCACACTGTAGAACGCTCTGAGATAAACACAACACCCCACTGACCAGATGAGACTGCCCCTACTCTCCCTGGCCCACATGTACCCAGCAACTTTGCTGGCTCAAAGGGTCTCTGGTTCCACCAAGCTGAAAAAGGTTGTCACCCCCCGAAAGCTTTCTATCTGGTTGTTGACATGAAAACAAGGCAGAAAACAAACTTAAAACAGATCAGTTCTTTCATTGAGCTTTACAAATGAACCTCTGCACAGGGCCCAGCTTGCAGGGACCCCTGAACCCCAAGGATTCCAGGCAGGAGAATTTCCAAACACAGAGCACACCTACCAAAGCTAGTTCATGTCCCCTCACAGGGAAACCCCATAACTGATGATGGGAGTTGGAACAGGGTCTGACCACAGCCCCTTCCTCTGTGTATACATGCAGTGCTCACAGGGAAATCCAGGCACCTGGAAATGGAGCAGGTGCCTATTTTCCACCCCAGCTAACACCCCTTGATGGGAGTTAGTAAATGTGTGTCCATGTTTCTAATTGTTACCAACATTCAACCAGAAACTGAACTAGGCATTCCTCGTCAGAAAACGGCAAGACACCTGATAGATGCCAACTTAGGGTTGGGCATGCACAGGTTGTTGAGCACAGGTGTGGCCTGGGCACGTCCTCCCTCCTTGTGGGCATATTTCCCTGCAGCCAGGACAGGCAGAAGGTGGAGGTGCTCAGATGTGCAGGGGGAAAGTACAGCCAGCCTGGCTCTGCTTGCTTCACCCCGGCTCTGCTTGCTTCACCCCTTTTTAGGTTTGTCACTCAATACCTGTTCTCTTTCAATTTTTATTTTGATGTTTTTTGTTTAAAATGTGGAATGCATTGAATTCTTACTTCCAAAGTGAAAATGGCCCCGTCCCAACAGCCTCCAGCAAGGGACGCTATTGCTAACGAAATGTCCAGGTGGGTATGGAAAGATTTGAGCTCTTCTGCACAGCCTGTGCAGCGAATCCTGGAGGACGATTATCAAGAGACAGACTCCAGGTCCAGCCTTCTGCTCATCATGGAGCCCACCCCACCCTGTGCCCTCTCAGGTCTGGACTTCCACAACCAGGGGCTGCCAGGGAACCGGTGCAAACTGCTGCTGGGGAAACAATGCAGTGGAGCTCCCTTTAGGCTCCATCCAACATCTGTATAGAAGGGGCAGCATGCTCACATGTCCAGGGACTGCCAGGGAACCGGTGCAAACTGCTGCTGGGGAAACAATGCAGTGGAACTCCCTTTAGGCTCCATCCAACATCTGTATAGAAGGGGCAGCATGCTCACATGTCCAGGGACTGCCAGGGAACCGGTGCAAACTGCTGCTGGGGAAACAATGCAGTGGAACTCCCTTTAGGCTCCATCCAACATCTGTATAGAAGGGGCAGCATGCTCACATGTCCAGGGACTGCAAGGGAACCGGTGCAAACTGCTGCTGGGGAAACAATGCAGTGGAACTCCCTTTAGGCTCCATCCAACATCTGTATAGAAGGGGCAGCATGCTCACATGTCCAGGGACTTCACCCTGGGAGCTGTGACCAGCCAGTGTAGGAACACCTCCCAGGACTGGCAGCTGCAGGCTGGAGTAACTGCCACGGCCCTTTGCCTCATGGGGCTGGAATTTGTGTAGTAAGTGTTTTGTTTTTCTTGTTCATTGGGTAACTCAAAGGACTTTAAAATAGGCGAATGACCACGAGTGAATTTTCTATTGACATCATTGCCGCTGCCAAGCTGTAATCATTTTAGCCAAAATTAGCAAAGTTAGTTATTTTCTCATAAGACATTCTCTGAGCTGATAAGGTGCTCTGTATTCTAAAGCTCTAGAAGTGTTTGTTATTAATGGGTGATCAACCAAAATTATTATACGACATTGATTTAATTGATGAAACAATGCAAAAATTATAGGCAGCTTTGTATCTTCTATGCTTGAGGCTGTCTGTTGAAAAATACTAAATAAAATAGATACAATTAGTTTGTGTGTTGTCATTTTACTTTTTTTTACTTTTCTCTTAAAACTTTGACATAACTGAAACTTCTTGCTTGTCTACTAACAGAAACAAATCATATTTTTTACGTAGTTCAAATAGAGGTAGAAGGCAATAGGATTTTAATAGCAAATTTTGGGTTTTAGTTTAGTTTATCATTTTATAGAAATACCAATTAATTATCTTGTGAATGGATGAGCTATATATAATGAAAGAGCTATGTATAACGAAACTTAAAAGCCACCTTTAGTGTCTGTGGAAAGGAGTTGTTTTCTTTTAAGTGTCTACATTGATTTGAGCTGCCAAAGGACTTCATGCCTGCTGTAAATGTAAATGGTATATAAGACAATGTTAGTGGCACCACACATGCATGCACACACCTCTGCGTGCCCACACAAGCACACACGTATGTAAGGCACCCAGTGAGGCAGGCGCCAACACATGTGCTTCCTAAACTAAGGGTGGACCCACCTGCTCTTTCCCAGCAGCTCAGTGCAGCTCTTGGACACACCCTGGGTGTATTCTGTGTCCTCGCGGTTCCTAACAAAAAAGTGAACTTGGATTAATCACTGCTAAATTTCGCATCAACTGATGTCAGGGGCTGTCTGAGCTACGGAGGAGCTAAAGGTCCCTGAAGGACAGCAGAGATGGAGGGGAGTGTGTAGAGAAGAAGGTGCCCACACTAACTCTGGGTTTGAGACATCAGGGGCTCCTGGGCTTAGGGAAGGTCAGTGCTGCAGAGTCATGTGGGGAGGTGTTTGAAGTGCAAGGCAGAGCCCCTGGTCCAGGACTGGAAACTGCAAAGGGAGGACAGGGTGGGAGGGAGGAGCATCAGAGAGTAGGTTCTCAGGAGATCCCAGGTGAGAATGCACCTTGATGGGGGGTGCTCCACAAGGTGCAACACTCTGGAAAACCAGGGGCCCCTGCACTGGGGCAAGATCAGTGAGGAAATGCCTGTTCGCATCCCTGCTTTGAGATCTGGGTATTTCTCCAGAGCAGGATTGCCAGGTCATAAGGCAACCCTATACTTAGCATCCTGAGGAACTGCCAAACCATCCTCCACAGGGTTGGACCATTTTACATTCCCACGAGCCATGAATGAAGGTTCCAACTTCTCCACATCCTCTCCAGCACCTTTAGTTTTGTTTCATAACAGCTTTGAAGACCAAGAATTCAGGCAGGCCTCAGCTCGGTGATTCTACTGTTCCTCCTAGGATTGACTGAGGCTATTTGGTGGTAGTCAGATGGTTAATGGTTTGCTTTAGAGAGTCCAAGACAGCTTTACTCACATGACTGGCATCATGGAGGGTTTAACTAGAAGAGTGCACTTAGCTGGGACTGCCAGCTGGAACCCTCTCCAGCATGGCAGGCTCATGTTAGTCAAACTTCTTACGTGGCAGCTCATAGCTCCCAGGGAATGTTCCAGTAGGCCCAAGTACAGATGCAAAGCTTCTTAAGGAGCTAGCTTTAAAATGCACAGAAAGTCTCTTCTACCATGTTCTACTGGGTAAACAAGACACTAAAGGCAGCTCAGATTCAAGGGGAAAGGAATTAGACTGTACACCTCAATGGGATGAGTAACAACATATTTGCAACTACTTTTAATCTACCATATTTTGTATCTCAAGAGTCATACATAATCTCAAAGAATTAAGATTATCAGATTGAGAGTTTAAAGACAACACTAGTGTATCTATTTTCTTTATCTTTAGGTCGAGATATACTCATCAACAGCTCTTTGCACACTCAAACAAATGTTATTTTCCTGATTTCAAAATCCATTATATTAAGAGCAAGGTGTTATGCTACTCATCTAAAATGGCAAATGCTTAATGTTTGAGTTTAAGTGTTAGGAATTTGAAACAGGCCTTGTGGACTTCTATGAGAATACATGACTTTCTTATTAAGAAAAACTATAAAAGTTATTTTTAAATGTCTGATTTTATGAGTATATACCTAAATCTTTACTAACAGTCTAAGGAAATGATGCAAATGCCAATTGAGTACAGGGCTGGATCAGAGGAAATTCCAAGTACCAGGCAAAGGGTGAGTGTTCTAAATAAAATAAATTTCAGGCTCTTGATATTTTCACGTGTTGCAACGTTTTGCTTTATGTTATAATTGCTAGCAGGAGTTTGCCAAGGAGTTATTAAAAGAAAATTTAACAGTAAGCAATGATTTTCACATCAACAGCTGTCTTCCAGCAAGCTTTCTTTTCATATGTCTTGAGTATGTGAAGCCACTGCTTATTTCAATGAATTATAGTCTGATATCCCTGACTTAATAATAAGTAGGGACTGTTAGAGTCTCACTTCTTGACTTTAGTGATTTCAAAGTCTCTAGTTTGCAGTCTACTATTTCATTTTGATATATACATTCCACATTTATTTTTCTTTTCCAAGGATGATTGTTAAAAGAAATTTTCTTTTAATTCGTTCCTTTTAAAACCTAGAGTG
The DNA here is from genome assembly GCF_023851605.1 of Tamandua tetradactyla. Classification (NCBI taxonomy): domain Eukaryota; kingdom Metazoa; phylum Chordata; class Mammalia; order Pilosa; family Myrmecophagidae; genus Tamandua; species Tamandua tetradactyla. The sequence continues at coordinate 1,016,236 of NC_135350.1, forward strand.
TCTCTCTAAGCCCAACTCTGCAAGTGAAATCATTGTCCTTCTCCTTACATAGGACATGACATACAGGGGTGAAAGTCTCCCCGGCAACATGAGAGACGACTCCCAGGGATGAATCCAGCCCTGGCACCATGGGATCAACAATTCCATCCTGACCAAAAAGGGGAAAAGAAGTATAACTAACAAAGTATCAGTGATCAGTGACAGAGATAGCTCAAATAGAGTCGAGAAGCTACTCTGGAGGTTGATCTTATGCAAGTTTTAATTAGACCTTGCTATGTATCATAACCTGCCAAACCCCAACCAGGACCATTCTAGCCAATTCTAAAGAACTAGGGCACTATATAAGGTTCCACAAGGGTTCCATGCACTAGAGTAACTTTCCAGAAACCTACCACCTCCAGATGGTTCCCTGATCCAGATAAGTTCTGAAACCTAGAGGGCCCACCCTCTCCAGAAGATCAGATAGTTCCATCTCCCTACCCCATATTAGTGACAGACCCTTTCAACATGAAAAAGTTAGAACTGCCATAGCCCAAACACCCCTAAAGAATGGGATGAAAAGATCAAAGGTGATGGTGGAGTTATACAGAGGAGATAGGATTTAACAAATGAATATGACTGATGAATCATAAATTGATATCTCTTTTAGTCTCTAGTATCTTAAAGCAGCTAGAAGTAAAAACCTAAAATTGTGGAATCGTAACCCATGTCAAACTCTGAAACATGCTCTACAAACTACAATGGCTGTGCTTTGAAATTTATTGCTTTTTTGTATATATGGTATTTTTCACGAAAAAAGAAGGAAAAAAGTCAACTGTGATGATAAAAAATATTTAAGCCTTCTAGCCACCTGTATTCTGGAGCAGCTAGAAGGAAACATCTGAGAGGATTATATGGTAGCCCATGACAAACTCTAGGATCTATCCTGTAACTACTTATTGAAGAGTGCTTTGAAAACTATTAACTATTGCTTTTTTCTTTCTTTGCTTTGCATATATATTATACTATACAATAAAAGAGTTAAAAAAAAAAAAACCTACAGTGTATCATCCCAGTTTAGGATAAAAAATTTAAGAGAGGCTGACAACTAAATCTAGGTTTTCTTCACATAAACTCAAATCCTCCTTCAACTTCTATTTTTCTCCATCATCATCATTAATATACATTCACTTAGGACCCACTATGTTCAAGGAACACTGGCCTATATATCATGATTACAAAATGATCTAAAAAACAATAGAAGAGCAGTGCAATGGTGGTTCAGTGACAGAGTTCTTGCCTCCATGCTGGAGACCCCGGTTCAGTTCCTGAAGCCTGCCCATGTATTAAAAACAAAAACAAAAAAACATAGAAAACAAAGCCCTACCTTCAAGAGTTTTCTAATCTTATTGAGGATGTGTAGCATGTACATTCAAAATAACAAAGTTGTTCAAAGTAGTTTGAGACCAAATGTCATAAGGACAGGTGTAGGATCCCTTGATTAATGTTCTCTAATCTAAGTAATTGTGACAGCGCCATTACTCCTTTATTTTCAGGGACCAATCTGGTACCTGGGCATTTTCTGGCCATCCACACACTGAGAAGTGTCTTGCAGGAAAACTGAACTCCTGCAAAGATTCAGACCTTATGGGTGAGTGCTGGTTTCCAATTCCCGAGACACCCACCACACAAAGAGTTTGCCTCTAATAAACAGGCTGTTGAAGGCAGCTGTTTCTTCAAAAAAAAATAAAAAGTCTAAGAGTTTAATATTAACAGGAAGTAGGAAACAAATGTCAGAGAGAAAACACATGCTAAAATGAAGCTAAAAACAATTTGGCTGAGGGTTAAAAAGTGCAGAAAGGGAGGAAAGGCTGGGACTAATAAGGGAGCAAATTTCCCCCATATTGTGGGAGTTATCTCTTGCCACCAGCATGATATGGAACAAATAACCAGAAAACCTTAGTGGCATGCCAGTGTCTGTTGCTTGCACATCTGGGGTGATCAGGCAGCTCTGTTGAGCTTGGCTAGGCTTGCTTACATGTTATCTGGGGAGAAGCTGGCTGCCAACTGACCTGGAATAGCCTGGCTGCTTTAGCTGGTGCTCCTTGGAGTGTATCACTTGCCCCTCATTTTCCAGTAGGCCAGCCTTGGCATGGTCTTTTCTTGGCAATGGTAAGTTAAAGGCAAGCAAATCCAATCACCCATACTGTCTATAAGACTCACCAGTAGCAACAGAGTTCGGAGCCAGAGAAGATCTGGAGAGAGTGCATTATCTTAAACCATTTAAAGGGCTTTCAGACATGTTAGTGAGGTCACTGGATGAGAGATTTAGGCCAATCTCAGCTAGATCTTAAAGGCAGAAAAAAAAGACAACTGGCACTCACTCTATTACCTTTCTATTGTGGCTATAACAAGTTGTCACAAATGTAGTAGCTTAAAACAACATAAATCTATTACCTCACAGCTATGTAGATTAGATGTCTAGGTTGGTTCAGCTGGTTTCTCTGCTCCAGGTTCCACAAGGTCAAAATCAAGACATAATTTGGCTGAGTTCTTATCAGGAGCCTCTGGGAAGAATCTTCTTCCCACATCATTCAGGTTGTTGGCAGAACCCAGTGCCTTATGGTTATAAGATTGAGGTCCCCATGTCCTTGTCAGCTGAGCATTGTTCTCAGCATCTACTGGTCATCCACATTCCTTGGCCCATGGCACTCTCCAGTCTCAAAGTCAACAACAGTGGGTCAAGTCCTTCCCACACTTCAAATTTCTCTGACCTCCCCTTCTGCCTCTTCTCTACTGCCTCCAACCAAAGAAAGTTCTTTGCTTATTTTAAGGGCTCAAGTTATTAGATTGGCCCCACCTGGATAATCCAGGATAGACTCCCATTTCTAAGGTCCCTAATATTAATTACATGTGCAAAATCCCTTTGCTCTGAAATGTAACATATTCACAGATTCCAAGAATTTGTGTGTGGACATTTTGCTTATTATACCTGGGAATGCATGGATCACAACTAATATCATCCCATGAATTAGCTTATGATAAATCTGAGAGTCCTAAATCCCCAGATAGTACAGTTCTAATTTTATGCCTTTGTCTGTTATCAGCCTATGTGCTATACCAGATACTCTCATTTGGGTTTCAAAAAAACATGATGGCTATAATCAGGGAGCATCTGTTCACCACATTATCACTCTGTGTTCGTACCACTGGAAAACATTCTTGGGCCAGAGGAATAGCTTTAGTCAGTAACTTAACTATTACCAGAACAATTCAACCTCAAACATAGCACCTCTTTCACCCCTAATACCAGCTCCGGATTCTCAAGTCAAGGATTCTAATTGATCTGCAGGTTTTAACATATGAAAATTTCCTTCAGGTGTTATATGTGAGAGAAAAATATCTCAGAACTTCCAGGCTATGCACAGAAATATAATCACATCAATTTCTATGCCAAATCATTAGGGTTCTTAGACTACATTTCTTTATGCAGAAAGTAAGCCCCATTCCCTGCTCTATCATCTCACAATATCACTATCTGTTTCTGGGAGTCCAAGTTTCTAATCTTGTATTTTTGTTTGACCAATCTTTTCTGTTTGTCTGCTCTGGCTTCTACGTCTGTATATCACCCTGCTGCTTCTGTTTCTGGTGCCCTCTGTGGGAGCATGGTCTGGTATGTCAACAGTCCCATATTAGTGGCTTCCTGAGCCTTCAGGCATCAACACAACACTGGGATCTGTGGCTGGGTGAGGAGATGGTGAAAGGACTGGGGATGGTCCTCTCATCAAATCTGTGCTGTAAGATATCTAATGGGGCCTGAGCAGCACTACTTGTATCCAGTGTCTCCAAATCTTTCATGACTACAATTCCTCCAGCTTCTAGCCATCATCTCTCTTTCCACTAGGTCTCAAAACCTATCCCAAAGGTCAGGATAGGAAAATTTCAATCTCCTCTTCTTCATTTGCTTCTTCTCTTCACCACACAACTTCCATAAAACTCCCTCCTTCTCCCCAAACAAAAGCTTAACAATTCCTGCACATAGAACCCTAAAGGGTCAACAGTCTGATTATTTCCTCAACTGTGCCCAGTAGATTTTCAACCCAATTACCATAAAACAGCTAATGAAAGTCAACAAAAGGAGAGGTTACTGTGAACAGGGTCAATTGAAGAAAATTAGAGGAGGTGAGATTTTAACAGGAAAGTGTGGGGTTTAGATAAATGGAAAGATAGAGTTTTGGATTTTTTTTTTTGCAAGAATGCAGGAAAGAAGCATCCCTAGCATGAGAGAAAAAATGGAGACATAAATTTGACTGATCCAAGGCTAAAGTGAGATGCATTTCACCCAGTCATCTATGATTCTTCACAGGTACGAGTATAAGAAATGAGCTTTAACTCAATTCACAAAAATCTGTGTTCACTTTCTCTTATTCTCTGAGATAATGTCTATATTCCTGGGGGAAATTTAGACAAAAATAAATTTTCCATTCTTTTAAGAATGGAAAATTTATTTTTAATCCAGATGACTCATCCAGGTTCTGTCTGCAGTGAGTAAATTCACTTCACTTCACTGTATCATTATTTTGGATTCTGTAGGGATCCCATGCCCTCCCATCAGATGAACTTGTTGTTCTTCATTTTTCTCCTAATCAGCACCACCACAACCTTCAAAAGCCCTCTTTCCAACTCTCTGAAACCTATATGGAGTATAAACATCTTTTTGCTTTCCTCGACTAACTCTGCTGAGCAACCTCAGTCTTGCTGATTAGAAGTCTCAGTGGCAGCTGAACAAAGCAGGCACCTGCTATTCACATTCAAGGTGGGGTGAGCTGTTTCTAGGAAAATCACGTCCTTTTCAACATTTCAGAAATCTCAAGACCACAAGGCCAAGGAATCTGGGTCACTGTGAATCCAAATTGGCTTCCATCCTCAGACTCTTATGTAATTGTGACAGCCACCATATGGGCTTGAGTTTATGCCAGCTGAGAGGCATGTGTGTGTGTATCTGTGTGTGTGTTCTATAGAGTGTATATGTACAAACACTTATTTTGCAGCAGAATACAGAGGTTGCACAGATATTAATCCCAGGGATTCTTTCCTTGTGGATGATTTTATGGTTGCGTGGCTGTGGGTTGGTCTCAGAAGAAACTGCTTTGGTGAACAGAGCTTGCTTAGAACTTAATTCTTCTAATCATTTAATGTATCAAATGTTCTTCCAAGAAAGGGAATGTTATTTGCTTGTTAGAAAAACAAGCAACAATGTTAGTTGACAAAATCCAACTGGAATTAGTTATGAAAGCTCTTATAAACAGACACATTTTTTTGGTGGAGGTTTTTAAAATGCACAAGGTCTCTCGATAGTAAAATAATCATGGTGGTAATAGAGCAGCATTACATGAGGGTGTATAATAGTCTGTTTAATTAACTCATGCTGAAAAGTTAATTCAATACACACGGATCTATTGCTGAAATACACTGAGGAAGGGATTTAATATGTTATATTTCAATCTTAATTTTCTTTTTGCAATCACAGAAATACACAGTTTAAAAAATAGTTATGGCAATCTGTGACCTTCACGGTTTTTTAAGTACAGCTGAATCCCACGTAAACCTTCCAAAAGATTTTTTTATAGTAGGTACTCCTTGGAACAAAATGACACATTCTTGGGAAGTGTTAACATTTTGTTTTGTTATATTGTGCAGCTACTGTAAGGAATTCATGTAAAGCTATAAAATATTGGCAGGAAAGCAACAACATTTTTCTGAAGGTATTCAATGTGTTGGGCACATTGTCATAAGAGAGCTTTAATTTTCACACCAATTTTCAGCATGGGTATTGTTTCAGTTTTACAGATTTGAAGCTAACATTTCAGTCAAAAGGACTTGCCCATGTAGGCTCATAAGTGACTGTGGTTATATTCCAAACTGTGTCTAAAATGCAAATTCTTCCTTACCTCAAGGCTTTTGCTCTGGGGCTCACTGGTCTGCAATGCTCCTCTCCTACCAGTCTCAGGCTGTGGCATCTCGTCAATGCCCTCTCAAAAGAAAGTTTCCTCTGCACGCCCTGCTCTATGACCCTGCCCTCTCTCAGAGCCTTGTTTCTTTCCCACGAAGCACAGGAGAGTGTTGTTTATTTGGTTTTTGACTTGTTTCAGGCCTGTCTCTTCCTCTAGAATATAAACTCCATGAGAACAGGAATTGCATCTCTCTTACTCAGTTTAGCACAGGCCTGTCATATAATAAACAATGCATTAATAATCTGTTGACTAAATGACTTCAGCTCTTTTCACTCACTACTTTGCCTCACAAGGGTCACTCAACTCTATTGAAACAATTTTGTTCATTAATTCCTGTGTCAATTTGAATCTGTGATGGACCCCAGAAAAGTCATGTCCCTTAATCCTCATTCAATATTGCTGACTGGGAGCTTTTCGATTGTTACCATGGAGATGTGACCCACCCAATTGTGGGTGATAACTTTTGATTAGATGATTTCCATGGAAGTGTGTCTCCACCCATTGAAGGTGGGGTTGCTTACTGGAATCCTTTGAAAGAGGAAACATTTTGGAGACAGCCCCTTTTTAGAGCCACAGGGAGGCCACAGAAAGCCACAGCAGAGCTGAGCAGAGCCATGGGGCTGAGAGGCCAAGCCACCAGAGACTTACTTTAATTGGGACATTTTCTGGGCCTTAGAACTGTAACTAGCAACTTATTAAATTCCCCCTTTATAAAAGCCATCCCATTTCTGGTATACTGCATTCCAGCTGCCAGCACACTAGAATAATTCCCAAAGTTAAAAAAAAAAAGTACATGAGACAGATATTGGCAAAACTGAAGGGAGTGTGTGCTGGTTTGAAAGGATGTATGTCCCCTAGAAAAGCCATGCTATAATCTAAATCCCATTTCATAAAGGCAGAATTATCCCTATTCAATACCGTATGTTTGAATCTGTAATTAGATCATCTCCCTGGAGATGTAACCCAATCAAGAGTGGTTGTTAAGCTGGGTTAGGTGATGACACATCCCCACCCATTTGGGTGGGTCTTGATTAGTTTCTGAAATCCTACACGAGGAAACATTTTGGAGAATGAGAGATTCAGAGAGAGCAGAGAATGCTGCAGCACCATAAAGTAGAGAGTCCACGAGCCAGAGACCTTTGGAGATGAAGAAAGAAAATGCCTCCTGGGGAGCTTCATGAAACCAGAAGCCTGGAGAGAAGAAGCTAGCAGATGATGCCGTGTTCACCTTGTGTCCTTCCAGATGAGAGAGGAACCCTGACCATGTTCACCGTGTGCTTTTCCAGATGAGGGAGAAACTCTGACTGTGCTTGCCATGTGCCCTTCCACTTAAGAGAGAAACCCTGAACTTCATCGACCTTCTTGAACCAAGGTATCTTTCCCTGGATGCCTTAGGTTGGACATTTCTATAGACTTGTTTAATTGGGACATTTTCTCGGCCTTAGAACTGTAAACTAGCAACTTATTAAATTCCCCCTTTTTAAAAGCCATTCTGTTCCTGGTGTATTGCATTCTGGGAGCTAGAAAACTAGAACACCCAGCCTTAATAAGCACTCATCCAATTCTGCCTCTATAGATTTATGTATGTTTACTTTAATACCAGTGGAGTCATACAATATGTATGTACTTTGTGTCTGGTTTCTTTCACTTAGTATAATACTTTAAAAATTGTTTTTTTTAATTAGATAAGTTGCAGGTTTACATAAAATTCAGGTAAAAAAAATAAAACAACCCTGTTTTGGTTGGCTGAAACTGTCAGAATACAATATACCAGAAATAGAGCTGCTTTTTAAAAGGGAATTTATTGTTACAAGTTTACAGTTCTCAGACCAAATTAAGGCATCAACAAGAGCTTATTTTCACTCAAGGAAGGCTGATCCTGTCAGAACACTTTTATCCACTGGGATAGCACGTACCTGGCATCTGCTGGTTGCTGGCTCCTTGACTCCCTCACTTTTCAGCTTCTGTTCCTGTGGGGGTTCCTCACTTGGCATCTGTGGGACTTCACTTAGTTCCTCTGGAATGCAACTCTGGGTTCTGGCTTCCTTAGCATCTCAGAGGAAGGTACATGGCAACATCTGCTGGACTCTGCCCATGTCTACACATCTGCTATCTCTGTTGGCTCTCCAAGCATCTCCAAATATCTGCTTCTCTGTCAGCTCTGAAGAAACTGTTCTCCTAGTGTCTGCTTCTGAGGTTTCTCCAAAATGTTCCCCCTCTTAAAGTACTCCAGTAAACTAATCAAGACCCACTTTGAATGGGTGGAGTCACAGCTCTATCTAATCAGAAGTCCACACCTACAATTCGGTGTGCCGCATCTTCATGGAAACAATCCAAGGTTTCCCACCCTAAACAATAGGTTTGGCCCCACAAGATTGGATTGAGATGAAAACATGGCTTTTCTGGGGCACAGTCCCCATACATCTCCCTACTGTTAACACTTTTATTTGGTGTGTTACTTTTGTTAAATACTAGAATATTAAAATAGTACTGTTAACTATAGTCTATGCTTTGCATTAGGTGTATTTTTACCATATCCCACCCTATTATTAAGACTTTGTAATAGTGACATACACTTGTTATAATTCATGAAAGAAAATTTTTATATTTTTACTATTAACCACAGTCGTCATCCACAACCAGCCGTGTTGTACAGTCACATGTTTTAACCTCTAACCTTCCTTCTACTGACATGCATGATTCTAAACTTCCTCTTTCAACTGCATGCACACACATAATTCACTGCTGTTAATTACACCCACAATAATGTGCTACCATCACCTCTTTGCATTTCCAAACATTTACAATCAACCTAATTAAAATTTCTGCACAAATTAAGCATCAGCTCCCCATTCTCTACCATCATTCTATTTCCTAAATTCTAACTCTATGATCTTGCTTATTATAATTAGTCATATTAGTGATATGAAACCATATCTGTCCTTTTGTGTCTGGCTTATTTCACTCAACATAATGTCTTCTATGTTCATCCATGTTGTTGCATACATCGGGATTTCATTCCTTCTTACAGCTGAATAATATTCCGTCAGGTGTAGTATTAGTCAGGGTTCTCTAGAGAAATAGAATTAACAGGAGATATCTCTAGATATGAGACTTATAAAGGTGCCTCACACAATCATGGGAATGGAAGAATCCAAAATCCGTAGGACAGGACATCAAGCTAGCAGTTCTGATGAAGAGTCTTGACAAACTCCACAGGAGAGGATCACTGGCTCTTTAATAAGCTTTGACCAATTGGATTATCTCTTTTCTGGGAGGCATGCCCTTAGTTGATTGCAGATGCAATCCGCTACAGCTGCCATAAGCTGATTGATGATATAATAAACAAGCCTTCTGGCTTAAAACCAGCCATGAAATATCCTTGTAGCAATGGTCAGGCCAGTGCTTGCCTGATCAGATGACTGGGCACATCATCTGGCCAAGCTGACGCCAGAACATAACCACCAGAGATGTACATAACACATTTTGTTTATCCCTTTATTGTTTGATGGACATTTGGTTGCTTCCATCTCCTGGCAATTGTGAATAATGCTGCTATGAGCATCAGTGTGTAAATATTTGTTTGAGTCCTTGCTTTCAGTTCTTCTAAATATATATCTAAGAGCAGGATTGCTGGATCATATGACAATTCTATCCTTAGCTTCCTGAGGAACTGCCAAACTGTCTTCCACAGAGACTGCACCATTTTACATTCCCATCAGCAGTGAATGAGTGTTCCTATTCTCCCCAACACTTGTAGTTTTCTATTTTTTGGATAATAGTCATTTTAGTTGGTGTGAAATGGTAGCTCACTGTGGTTTTGATTTGCATTTCTCTAATAGTTAGTGATGTTGAGCATCTTTTCATATATTTTTTTGGCATTTGTATTTCCTCTTTGGAAAAATATCTATTCAAGTCTTTTGATTGCTTCTAAATTGTTTTGGGGTTTTTTTCTGTCTTTTTATTGTTGAATTTTAAGAGTCTTTATATATTCTGGATTAAACTCTCATCAGATATGTGGTTTCCAAATATGTTCTCTTATTGAGTAGACTGCCTTTTCACTATTTTGATAAAGCCCTTTGGAGCACAGAAGTTTTCAATTTGGGGAGGACCCATTTATCTACTTTTTTTCTTTATTGCTTGTGTTGGCTGTAAAGCATTAAAAACCATTGCTTACCACCAGATCTTGAAGATGCTTCCCTGCATTTTCATCTAGGAGTTTTATGGTATTTGTTCTTATATTTAAGTCTTTGATTCATTTTGAGTTAACTTTTGTATTAGGTGTGAGATAGGAGTCCTCTTTCATTGTTTTGGATATGGATATCCAGTCCTCCCACAACCATTTGTTCAAGAGACTTCTCTTTCCCGGTTGAATGGACTTGACAGCCTTGTCAAATACCAATTAGCTATAGATATAAGGGTCTATTTCTGAACTCTCAATTTTATTCCATTGGTCAATATATCTATCTTTATCTAGTACCATGCTGTTTTGACCACTGTAGCTGTGTAATATGCTTTAATAGCAGGTGGTATGAGTCCTCCAACTTTGTTCTTCTTTTTCAAGTTGTTTTTGGCTGTTCAGGGCCCTGTACTCTTCCAAATCAATTTGATAATTTCCTTTTCCACGTCTACAAACTAGGGTGTGGAATTTTGATTGGGAATGTGTTGAATCTATAAATCAATTTGAGTAGCATTGACATCTTAATGATATTTAGTCTTCCCGTCCATGAACATGGAATGTCCTTCCATTTTATGTAGGTCCTCTTTGATTTCTTTTAGCAATATTTTGTAGTTTTCTGTGTGTAAGTCCTTTAAGCCTTAGATTTATTCCTAGATATTTGATTCTTTTAGTTTCTATTTTGAGTGGAATTTTTTTCTTGATTTCCTCCTCAGATTACTCATTATTAGTGTATAGAAAGACTGCTGATTTTTGCATGTTGATCTTGTATTCCACCACTTTGCTCAACTCATTTATTAGTCCAAGTAGCTTCATCATAGATTTTTCAGGATTTTCAATATATGTAGGATCAGTTCATCTGAAAATAGTGAAAGTTTCACTTCTTTCTTTCCAATTTGATGCCTTTTATTTCTTTTTCTTCCCTAACTACTCTGACTAGGACTTCCAGTGCTGTTGAATAACAAGTAGTGACAGTGGGCATGGCATCCTTGTCTTGTTCCAGATCTTAGAGGGAAAGGTTTCAGTCTTTCACCATTGAATACAATGTGGGTTTTTCATATATGCCCTTTATCATGTTGAAGAAGTTTCCTTATATTCCTGTCTTTTGAAGTGTTTTTATTAAGAAAGTATGCTGAATTTGTCAGTCTTTTTTACATCAATTGAGATTATTGTGTATTGTTTCCCCTTTGATTTTTTAATGTGGTGTACATTAATTGATTTTCTTGTGTTGGATCATCCTTGCAAGCTGGGATAAAACCTATTTAATCATGTTGTATAGTTATTTTATTTTTTTACATAATTTTTTTATTAATTAAAAAAATTACAAGAAAGAAACACAAACATCCTTAATATATGCTCATTCCATTCTACATATATAATCAGTAATTCACAATATCATCACATAGTTGCATATTCATCCTCATGATCATTTCTTAGAACACTTGCATCAATTCAGAAAAAGAAACAAAAAGACAACAGAAAAATAAAACAAAAACAGAAAGAAAAAAAGAATTTTACATACCATACTCCTTACCCCTCCCTTTCATTGATCACTAGCATTTCGAACTGAATTTATTTTAACATTTGTTCCCCTATTATTTATTTTTATTCCATATGTTCTTCTTGTCTGTTGACAAGGTAAATAAAAGAAGCATCAGACACAAGGTTTTCACAATCACACAGTCACATGTGTAGAGTTATTTTAATGTCCTTTTGAATTCGATTTTTCAAGCACGTTTCTCAGGATTTTTGCATTTATATTCATTAGAGAGATTGGACTGTAGTTTCCTTTTCTTGTAGTATCTTTATCAGGCTGTGGTATTAGGGTAATATTGGCTTCATATAGTGAGTTATGTGGTGTTGTCTCATCTTCAATTTCTGGAAGATTTTGAGATGTATTGGTATTAATTCTTCTTGGAATGATTGGTAGAATTCATCTGTGAAGACATCTGGTCTTGGACATTTATTTGTTGGGAGGTTTTTTACGACTGATTCAACTTCTTTACTTATAATTGGTCTATTGAAGGCTTCTATGTCTTCTAGATTTAGTGGAGGTTGTTCATGGTTTTCCTGGAATTTGTCCATTTCATTTAAGTTGTCTAAAATGTTGGCATACAGTTTTCATAGTATCTTCTTATGGTCGCATTTATTTCTATGGGATCAGTGGTAATGTACCCCACTCTTTCATTTTTATTTATTTACATCTTCTCTCTCTTTTTTTCCATCAGCCTATCTAGGTGTTTGTCAACTGTATTGATTCTTTCAAAGAACCAACATTTTTGTTTTGTTAATCATCTCTATTGTTTTTTATTCTCAATGTCATTTATTTACGCTCTAATCTTTATTATTTCTTTCTTTCAGTTTATTTTGGAATGAGTTTGCTGCTCTTTTTCCAGTTCCTCTGATGTGCAGTTAGGTCTTTGATTTTAGCTCTTCTTTTTTAATGTAGGCATTTAGGAATAATAATTTCCCTTTCCACACTGCCTAACTGCATCCCATAAATTTTGTCTTTTTCTTTTTTTTAATATTCCATAAGTTTTTATATGTTGTATTCTTATTTCCATTTTTTCTATATATTTACTGATTTCCCTTGCAATTTCTTCTTTGACCCATTGATTGGTTAAAAGTCTATTGTTTAACCTGTATATAGTTGTGAGTTTTCCCGTTCTCCACTTGTTGATTTCCAACTTCATTCCACTATGTTAAGAAAAAGTGATCTGTAGAATTTTAGCCTTTCTAAGTTTATTGAGACTTATTTCATGACCCAGCTTCTGGTCTATTTGGGAGAATTATCCATGTGCACTTGAAAGAATGTGTATCAAGCTGTTTTGGGGTGCAATGCTCTGTATATGTTCATTATGTCTAGTTTATCATATTATTCAAGTTCTCTGTTTCCTTATTGATTCTCTGTCTAGATGAACATCTAGATGTTCCATCTATTGATGAGAGTGGTATATTGAAGTCTCCAGCTATTATTGTAGAGACGGATTTCTCCCTTTGGTTTTGTCAGTGCTTGCTTCATGTATTTTGGGGCACCCTGGTTATGTGCATATATATTTATGATTGTTTTTTCTTCTTGCTTTGTTGCCCTTTGATTAAAATATAGTGTCCTTTTCTCTAATTTATAACAGATTTGTATTTAAAGTCTATTTTGACCTCTATTAATATAGCTGTTCACCTCTTTTTTGGTTACTGTTTGCATGGAACATCTTTTCCAAGCTATTTGTGTCCTGTATCTAATGTGAGTCTCTAGTAGATAGCAGATAGATAGATCATACTTTTTTTTAGCCATCCTGCCAATCTGTATCTTTTGATTGGGAAGTTAACCCATTAATATTCAACATTTTTACCATAATGGCAGCAGTTACTTCAATCATTTTATCTTTTAGTTTTATATGCCACATCTTATTGCCGTAGATATGGAGTAACATTTTTAAGATTGTACAATTTCTGCATTGTTTCTCCCCCAGCAGAATGCTTTCTTTCCTCTGTTCCTTCTCTAGGAATCTTGATGTGTTTTGTTTATTTTTGTTTTGCCTCTTTATTTATTTATTTAACCCTCATTTCCTTGCCTCTAGCAGCTTTTGCTTGGAAGGTAAATTCTGGAAGGTTTGTCACCCCAGAGAGGACATTCCCAAGTCAATATTTCCCAACTCAAACAGGGTTAGGAACTCATGAAGGAGCACAGATCAGTCCCAAACAGTTCTGAAGAGAGACTCAGGTAAAACCAAAAAACTTGTTTGGTGGCTCTCCAAAGTTGTACTTTTCCCATCCTAACCAGCACATGGCACTCTTTAGAAGACTGTTCCCTGGAACCCTAGGGAGGCCCTGCCCCACCACTGTGCTGGTTTGAAAGGATGTATGTCCCCTAGAAAAGCCATGTTTTAATCTAAATCCCATTTTGTAAAGGAAGAATTAATCTCTATTCAATGCTGTATGTTTGAATCTGTAATTAGATCATCTCCCTAGAGATGTAACCCAATCATTTGTTAAGCTGAATTAGGTGACTACATGTCTCCACCCATTTGGGGGGGTCTTGATTAGTTTCTGAAGTCCTATAAAAAAAGGAAGCATTTTGGAGAATGAGAGATTCAGAGAGAGCAGAGCAGAACGACATAACCACAAGAAGCAGAGTCCACAAGCCAGCGACCTTCGGAGATGAAGAAAGAAAATGCCTCCATGTGAGCTTTATGAAACAGGAAACCAGGAGAAGAAACTAGCAGATGACACCATGTTCCCCATGTGCCCTTCCAGATGAGAGAGGAACCCTGACCGTGTTCATCATGTGCCTTTCCAGATGAGAAACTCTGACTGTGTTCGCCATGTGCCCTTTCACTTGAGAAAGAAACCCAGAACTTCATTGGCCTTCTTGAACCAAGGTATCTTTCCCTGGATGCCTTTGGACATTTCTATAGACTTGTTTTAACTGGAACAATTTCTCAGCCTTAGTACTGTAAACTCGCAACTTGTTAAATTCCCCTTTTTAGAAAACCATTCCATTTCTGGTATATTGCATTCCAGCAGCTACCAAACTAGAATTGCCTTCCTCCCTTTCAGGGGTGGGGTTGAAACCACAGCCATGAAGTTCCTGCTTGGGGCACATTGAAACAACAGCTCAAATCCAGGATCCAGTGATTTAATTTCACCAATCAAAAGCTGTGGTCAGCCCTAAGCTGTGCCCCACCTTCCCCCACCCACTGTTCTTGGTGAAGAGGGCTTCCCTGTCCCTCTCCATCAGTAGCGGCCAGCCACTGTGCAGCTCTAAGTGGGGAATGGGCACTGGCAGTTTCTGCAGGGTGAGTTACTCACAGTTCTGCTCACTCTTTCTCAGCCTCTTCATCCTACTCTTCCCTGGAGGCTGTACAGTGCTCCTGAGGCCCCAGAGCAGTTGTGTCTACCTACTAGCTGTTTTTGCAAGAGGAGTGAATTCTGTAGCTCCACCATCTTCCCTAGAAGTTCTCCCCAGAGTTATGAGTTTCATGGAAGGCCCAGAGTTTTGTGTCCCATAGGATTACTTTTTATCTTTATCATGACAGAGGTTGGCAGAACTGTGTGTGCTATTAATATATGTGAAGTGACAATATATTGTTTTTGAGCAACTAAAATGAGCTAAACATTGTTCTCTGGCTGGAGATTCAAACATATCCCTAGGATATAACCCTTATCCTTAAGGAACTCACAGTTTAAAAAAGTCCACTTATGCTAGTTTTCATGTTTCTACCTACCTAATAAGATTAGCATTGATAGCCACTTATCCCACAGGCCTACTCAGTTTATAGTGTGGAAGACAGAGGAATGAGGAACTATCAATAGACCTACAGAACTTTACTTATTTATTCTTATTATTAGCTACAGTGCAGTGTATGTGCCATAGCTGATCTTAAAGGAAGAACTCAATTTGAGAGAATTTGCCTTGAGTTTCTCATTGTTTCTTATCACTGTTGCCTAGTCGTAGTCTAACTTTACTTAAAGTCCAAGGGAAGTTAAAAAAGCATATTTCATTTCTCAATCCATTAATGGTAGGGAAATGCAATGGGAAACTAGATGTAATAACATTTTCTGCCCAAAGTGCAAAAGATCCTACTCAGGTAGGAGCTTCACACATGTACAATCACATAGATCAAGTATCATCTTGAATTGAAGATGTACTTTAATTAGGCTTGCCCAGGTTAAGCAAATTTTACTGAACATTACTATCGAACATTTTATGGCATCTGAGTTTAGATTAAGTGCTTTTTTTTTGGTTTAACTCTGTATATATGGTATTTTATACTATTCTGGAGATAAAGAAAGCAGAGTTTCAGAGAAGCAAACATAGAAAGTGGTTCCACGTATTTATAGAATTTTGCAGTTACATTTGCTTGCCATTATAATTATACTGTCAAGAATGTTGTTTCCAAATATTAAGATCTTGATTGAAAAATGGCATTTACTAGCTGGAGAGGTAGTATTACCTGATCATTAACTCTGATCATACTATTAACAGAATCATTAACTGATCTGAACTATAGCCTGCAGTGATATTTCCCAATGCCTCCTTTCTTTTCTTCATTTTTCTCCTCTTTCTCCCCTTCATTTTTCTTTCTCCCTTCCTTCTTCTTTTCTCTTCTTTAATTTTTTTTATCTATATGAAGAAAATGTCAAACCATTTTTATAGTGACTAACCCAAAGCAGGTTGCTCTAGGGTTTGCCTTAGAGTTGACATTCAATTAAACTGCCGATGATGACACTCACTGGCCAAGTGACAAACTTCTGCCCTGGATTAGCAAACAGCCCTAATGGTCTATGAGTACTTGTGATTTTCTCCACCTTCTTACTGACACTCTGGTTGTGTGGAAAGTGTTTAGAGGCATGTTAACAGCTAAGGAGACTACCCAAGAACACCACATCAGAAAACCTTCTGTTTTAAGTTTTAGAAATACTACGCCTAAGATTATAAGTATATGCAGATAATAATGGCTATGGATTTTTGTAACAGGTTTAAGGTAAAGGACTAGAGTATAAGAGCATCACATTAGAGTAAGGCTTCCTGGTTCTCTCTCCATGAAGAGGTATCAGGAAAGTAACCTCAAAATTTTGTCAAGAACACGAGTTACTTAACTATATTCTCCTGTCTTTCCGTTCTCTTCCTTCCCTTCCTTTTCTCTTCCTCCTTAAATAGGTTTTATGACCAGAAAAAAAAGACATTGAGTTTTGTTGTTTACTTGGTATTATTTTTGCATCTCTTTTTCATTTATTTATGATAATCATTCTTTTTACTTCTTTTATTGCCATTTACCTGTTTAAACCTCATTTTCGTGCTTTTAAAATATTTCTTTTAGAATTTGATATTTTCTATTCTTTATTTTAGTTTTAACTTCTTAGTTTCTAATTTCTGTTCTTCAGCTTTAATTTTATCAATGTCTACATATGTAACTTTCTTTTCTCCACCTTCCTCCCCATTATTTCTGCCATGGGATGCAGATATTGCAGGTGTCCATCTCCTCCAGCTGCCAATCATGAGAAAAAAAAAGTCTGAAACTTTTTATTTAAATCAGTAATTATGAATATAAACTTTTAAATAAACTCCCCTAGAATTATACTAATTTGCGTGTGCCATTGCATCCTGTTGAGACGCTAACTGATGCATTGTATATATCCAAAATTATCTTTATTTCACCCTCACATTTGAAGGATAATTTGGTTAGTTTTAAAAGTCTTGATTTAAGGAAACCAAAGTTATTTTTTATCCAGAACTTTAAAGATAACATGTTGTTGTGTTTTTTGAACCTGCTGCTGCTGCTGCAAAGAACACTGATATTAAACAGATTCTCATTTCTTTGTAAATAATCTGTTTACTTTACAGGAATATTTAGGATTTTTCTTTATCTTTCATGTTCTAAAATTTCTTTTCCATTTAGGTAGGAATGTGTGTGTGTATTTAAAACATCTTACTCAGAAACCGGAAGTTTTCTTTATCTTAGGAACCATCTTTATTTCTGAGACTTTCTCTCTCTCTTATTTTCCTAAATATCACCTCCAGTCTCCCTGTTTTCTCTTTCTGACATTTGTTTTGAGAGATATTAGAACTTATAGTGCTATCATTCCATGCCTCAAGTTTTACATTTTTTCTTTTTAACCTCTTTTCAGCTGTGTACTATAATGTGTCATTTTCTTACACCTCCAGCTCAACAATGGCTCTCAGCTGTCTTAGTGCTGCTCTCCCAGAAACAGAGTGAGATTTTAATGCTAATATTATACCATATTTTTCACATTCAAATTCTCTAATTTTTCTAATGTATTTCTGAAACATATTCTTATTTCATAAATCCCTATTCTTATTGCTTAGTTATGATAGCTTTGCTTATAGCTCTTAGGATATGAGTGATATTTATTTTCATTCCCTGTACTGATATTTCTAAAGTCTGCTTCCTTGCTTAAGGTTTTCCTTTAAGTTGTGGTCTATCTTTCATGAGTACAGGCAGGGTACCCAGGGGTGTTTTGGACATGGCTCTCCCTGTGCTACCAGGGATGGAGCCAGTAACTGAAGACAAGGGTTTTTATTATCTACTTGAGTGTCCGCTCTCACTGTTCTGACTTTGAAGCACATATGCGGATGTTTGCTGCCTGGTTTGAGGGGAACGGAGAGGAGGGGTTGAAAAGCCAGATGTTGACCCGCCTGACTGCTCCACTGCAGCATCCCTGAAGAAATGCCCTGGGAGGTGCTCCTTAGAACCTGTCTGTGCTCCCGATGGTGTAAAGAACACCATCTCCAAACACTGCTATTCCATAGGTGCAGCAGGATGGTCCAGTGGCTGGTTCCTTTACCAGATCACGTGTTCGAAAATATTGGCTCTGAATCTCGTTATTACCAGAGTCTCGCCCTCCTCACAGATACGTGTAAGTGTATGCATTTGCACACACACACATTCAGGACTTGTTATATCTGTTTTTATGTATTAAAGAATCCCAGTTTTTGACATGGTATACTCCTAGAAAAATAGAAGTAGCATTGCTTTTAAAAATTTATATTTTCTTTGAATGTCTATATAAACATTTTAAATTTAAATATGATTATTAAAATTGCTTAAAATAAATATCATGCCAATGAACACATAATTTGTCACTTTCTTTGAATAACCTACAACTCTACGTATCATCAGTAGTCTGCACCTGAGCTTTCATTGAATTTTATTAAGGAAAGTGAAATGTCTTGTTTCGATTTGCCCTATGATGTTGTTAAGGAAACAAGCTATTACATTTTAAGGTAGTATTTTGGTACCAGGTATATTTTGCAAGTCTCCTGAGCAGAGGCCTTGTTTATATCTTAACGAATCTTGCAACTAATTCTATTTCCCACCTCTTCACACTGGCTGCTAGAAAGCTCTGAAGGCAATGGTCAGCCCATGCTGAGCAAATAGACAGAAATATGCAGCGAGTATTTATTACATTCTCTGACCTCTGAATTTGACTTGTTTTTCCATATTTTCACTTTACCTCAATTTCCTCAGTTTTTCTTTTCTTTTTAACATGGGCAACCACCAGGAATCAAATCCTGGCATGGCATGGAAGTCGAGAATTCTGCCACTGAGCCACCATCACACTGTCACACCATCCAGATTTTTTTCTTTTTTTTTTGTATTTTTTCTAAGTTGCCTGAAATCCTTGCCAAGACACCTTGGCAATTCCATTTATGACCAAAGTATTAGTTTTACTCTTCGTCCTAATACTTATAATACAATCATTGCCCTACTGCAAGGAGTCCTAGGGAAGACTTTTGTTCTTAACATACTGTTGATTCTTCTAAATATCCAAAAACACTGGGTAAATTCATAGGACCCTGAGTATCTCAGGTTCCCAAATTCCTGGGTATCACCTGGTCAGTAGAAGCAGTCCTTCCTTCTCTGTCTTATAAATAGAGATGTGTCTTATCTGATCTTCCTCTAATGACTTCATCTGAGCAGAATACCTTTCAATAGAAAGCCACATCTCCTCAGGGCCCACCCCTCCTAACTCCACTGCCCCAAATCAATTTCTGGAATCAAATTCTAATATGTCATGGTGGAGGATGTTACAAATTCTAATTCAAAAAATGACCAGCTTACACATAAAACCAATTTTGTTCTTTATAGTTTTTTAACCTTGGGGATATTGTGGAAATAGATTCTAATAGTACTAGGCCAGGAAGGATAGAGTAAAATTATACACCAGCAGGTGTTGTGATGGTGGCTCAGTGGCAGAATTCTCACCTGCTATGCCGGAGATCCGGGTTCTATTCCCAGTGCCTGCCCATGCAAAAAAAGAAAAAAAAATTATACACCAGGATGAATTGATAGACATGGATACAATTACCAGAGAATCTGGATCTAATATTGCAGCTGTAAAAGTTGGGAGTGGTTCTATTTGTTCAGTTGGTTGATTGACACCTGAACACAACAGTGGCCTGCAGTAAGTGAAATTGACATGCCCAAAATACATCGTAATACTGTTAAAGAAGGAATCCAAAGATTTAAAAAGAAAGCAAATTTAGAATAGATTTGCCATGTATAGTACATGCACTCATCCCTCTTTCCCCTGAGAGGGCCCAGTGCACACTCCCAGTTGCAGAGTCAAGCAACACTGAAGCACCACCTTCCATGAAAGCTTTGTCGCTCAGCAGAGACTGTCCTTCCTGGTTGAAAGATGCTGCTATTTAAACACTCCCTGATTCTGATGACCCAAATGAGGCATCATTTAACCAAGAGGAGCAAGAGAGACATGATGACCATGATGATCAGCAAGGCCAGAGCAGCTATCAGGATGTTTAACCTGCAGACATGTCTGCTATGGGGGAGGTTAGGGATGAAATAGATCAGCACTTTACTAGGTTTCTACTTGATTTGTTTAACAGCAGCAAAGCAAAAAAAAAAAAAAAACAAACAAGCAAACAAATCCTCTTACATCCGGTAAGACAGAGAACCGATGTGAGTGAGCATAAAAGAGTTATAGCATCTCCTGCAATTTCTATGCCTGAGTCATTAACTCCCAGCACCCGTAAATGAAGTTGAGACCAGAGAGACGGGAGAAGAAAAGTTGCAAAACACCACAAGTATGAATTCATCAGGGCAACTGTGTGTTGAGCAAAGGAAAATCTGTACAGTCAGTAATAATTAGATACTGATTCTGAGATGATAAGCCCCCAAAGACTCAGAATGCCATTGTGTTCTATGACTCAAAAAAGAAATATATAAGGGTCAGATGATAACTGGAGTTTTCATTCAACTCCTTCTCAAAGCAGACTATTGTGTCTAAGAATATACTTGTGGTTATTCCCTCAGTTCAATAGCACTCAGTTGAAATAGAGGTACTCAGTTACTGGCAGAGCCCCAACACTGGTTCCCTCAACTATGAAGAAAAGGCTATTATGGTAGAAACAACAAAATAGGACCCTCTGGACAATCTTCCCCAACAAAATAATAAATCAAATGCAATTTTGTACTCCTAAGGGAGTTTCAGGTATTAATGTCAACCTAAAGGACTTGAAAAACCCTGAGGTTGTAATTCTCATTACATCCCAGTTTGACTTGCTTATTTGGCCTTTGTAGAAACAAATTGGTCATGAAAAAGATCAACAGATGACTTTTAATTTGTTCAGGTCATGGCATGACTCATGGCTGTTGATTCACAGCTAGGTTCTTTCCTTTAGCAAATCAATACTGCCCTTGCTACTTCATATGCTCCAATTGCGTACACACACACACACACACACACACACACACACACACACACACACACACAGACATGCATTGTGCATTTGCTTTCAGCCAAAAAGGTCAGAAGGTTAAGGTCATCTGTTTTCCTCTTTAATGGTCTAACTCTGTGCCATAGTTTATTTTTCAAAAATTTGCCTCATCTTGTCCTTCCATATGCCGGCATGCTGACCCACTGTATTGATTAAATAAAGCTAATAGAATCTTACAGGCTGTGCTGGTTTGAAAGGGTATATGCCCCCTAAGAAAAGCCATGTTTTAATATAAATCTCATTTCTTAAAGGTAGAATAATCTCTATTCAATACTGTATATTTGAAACTGTAATGAGATCATCTCCCTGGTTGATGAGATTTAGTTAAGAACGGTTGTTAAACTGGATTAGGGGATGACATGCCTCCACCCATATGGGTGGGTCTTGATTGGTTTACTGGAATCCTATAAAAGAGGAAATATTTTGGAGAATGAGAGACTCAGAGAGGGCAGAGAATGCTGCAACACTACAAAGCCGAGAGTCCACCAGCCAGCGACCTTTGGAGATGAAGAAGGGAAATGCCTCCCGGGGAGCTTCATGAAACCAGAAGCCAGGAGAGTAAGCTAGCAGATGACGCCGTGTCTGCCATGTGCCCTTCCAGCTGAGAGAGAAGCCCTGACTGCGTTCGCCATGTGCCTTTCCAGATGAGAGAGAAACCCTGAACTTCATCGGCCTTCTTGAACCACGGTATCTTTCCCCGGATGCCTTTGATTGGACATTTCTATAGACTTGTTTTAATTGGGACATTTTCTTGGCCTTAGATCTGTAAACAAGCAACTCATTAAATTCCCCTTGTTAAAAGCCATTCCATTTCTGGTATACTGCATTCCGGCAGCTAGCAAACCAGGCAGAAAGTAGCGAGTAACCCTTGGTGGTAAACAGGCCGTAATAGGAACCCAAGGCTCATGGAGAGAGAGTTCAATGGAAAATCAAGTGTGCTTAGGGAACCCAGAGGCTGAGGCATGTCAGGATGTCCCCTATAAGAGGAAGACAAGGCACTGCACCTGGTTTCCTTATCACTAAAATCGATTTATGACATGTGGTGGGCTTTTTTGGATTTTTGGAAACAATTTTTGTACATGCTTCTTCAACTCATTAAATAAATCATTAGTAGTAAGTTTGCGAACTTACCACAGTGAGATTCTCCAACTAATCCAGATAGCAGGGCAAGCAGATTGGCCACTCTAATCCATCTTGGTCACCATAGTCCAGAGGATCAATTGGTAATCAAAGTGTCTATGGCAAAATGGACCGCTGCATTGATTGAAGATTCAAAGGCAGACCTCTAGGATTTTGGAGACATGCCAGTGCTTTCTATAGGGGACAGACATTCTCCTTTCACAAATAAATGCTTTCTTGCTACTAGCCTCCTTGAAGGAGACTGAGACTTAACTATAAGGTAACAAACAAAACGAGATGTAACTGTTCATTATAAACTGAGGGCTGTCTGATCCAGGGTGCCCCAAAGTTGGCATGAAAACTTAACCCACACAAGACTGAACTCTATCAGGTCCTACAAGCACTGGAAAGTTGCATGAGCACACGGCTCACTCTCCTGCTGTGCAGCTGCTTCTCCCCTCATGAATATCACTATGGCCTCTTAGGGATTTCCCTAGGGCCAGTTGACCAAGGAAAGGGAAAACTGAGACTGGATTGCAGAAGGAGCTGCATGATACGCCACACCAGCCAGAAGTGGCCTGCTGCAACATTAAATATTTTAAGCTCACACTCAAAACACAGAACCTCATGGAAGACAAAAAATATCACAGCAAAAGGAAAAGGAAAAATTGGAATGGTTCAACGGGAAGGTCAGAAAGAGATGCTTTGTGATGTACCCTCTGCTGCTCTCTCCCTTTATGCAGCGTATGAACTGATGGTAAGAAACAAAAAACAGAAATAAACAAATAATGAGGGGGAGGGTGGTATGGGATTTGTCATGATCAGGTTCATGCGTCAACTTGACCAGGTGGTGGTTCCTGTTTGTCTGGTGGTTCTCTGCTTAGATTTTTTTTAATGCAATTTTATTGAGATACATTATATATTCACATACCATATAATCATCCAAATTGTACAATCAGTGGTTCACAGAATCATCATATGGTTGTGCCTTCATGATCACAATAGATTTTTGAACATTTTCATTACTCCAAAAATTACAATAAGAATAAAAATAAAAATAAAAAAGAACACCCAAAACATTCTGTATTAGCTAGGGTTCTCTAGGGAAACACAATTAGCAGGAAATATTCATGGATATAAAATTTATAAAAGTGTCTCACATAACCATGGGAACGTAAAGTCCAAAATCCATAGGGCAGGCTGTGAAGCTGATGACTCTGATGAAGGGTCTGGATGAACTCCACAGGCGAGGCTCACCGGCTGAAGCAGGAAGAGAAACCGTCACTTCTGAATCCTCCTCAAAAGCCTTCCAGTGATTAGATTAAGCATCACTTATTGCAGAAGACACTCCCCTTGACTGATCACAAATGCAATCAGCTGTGGATACAGCCAACGCCACCATGATTTAATTCTATGAAATGTCCTCATAGCAGCAGACAGGCCAGCATGTGCTCACCAGACAAACAGGCACCACCACCTGGCCAAGTTGACACATGAACCTGATCATGACAAATCCCATACCACCCTCCCCCTCATTATTTATTTCTGTTTATTTTTTTTTTTCTTACCATCGGTTCATACGCTGTGTAAAGGGAGAGTCATTTACAAGGTTTTCACAATCACATAGTCACATCTACCTTAGAAGCTCTATAGTTATACAATCATTTCAATAACCTAGGCTTTTAAATTAAAGTTTAAGAGTTTCAAGCATTTCCCTCTAGCTACTCCAGTACACCAAAAACTTAAAACAAATATCTATACACTGCATAAGAATAATCTCCAAAAGGACCCCTCAATTCTATTTGAAACCTTCAGCCACTGAAACTTTATTTTGTTTCATTCTTCTACACCCTTTTGGTCAAGAAGTCTTTCTCAATCCCATGATTCCAGGGCCAGGCTCACACCTGGGAGCCATATCTCATGTTGCCAAGGAGATTTACGTCCCTGGGAGTCATGCTCCATGTATGAAGCAGGGCAGTGAGTTCACTGAGGAGTTGGCTTAGAGAGAGAGGCCACATCTGAGCAACAAAAGAGGTTCTCTGGGAGTGACTCTTAAGCAGAGTCATAAGAAGGCTTAGGTTCTCCTTTGCAGGAATAGATTTCATAAGGGTAAGCCCCAAGATTGAGGGCCTGGCTCATCAAATTGCCAGTCCCCAATGCTTGTGAGAATGCCAGGTCATCTCAAGGTGGAGAGTTTAATATTTTTAACTTTCCCCCCAGTCTCTTAAGAGGACTTTGCAAATACTTTTTAATCTTCTGCCCAGATTACTCTAGGATGTATCAGGACATCACACCAACCTGTACAAACCAACAAAATCTCACTCCCTATACAAGGAGTTATGGTGGTTTGAATAAGCTGACCATACAAGTTAGATTACGTAGTTTGCTACTATAAATATAAATTTTGCACCAAATAAACATTTCTTCTTTAGTCTCACAGAGAAGTTGAAGTTTTAAAATATAGTCAATATCATCCTTTATCCTTTAGTCTGATTTACTTTATTCCTACCCAGATTCGGCTTCATCCAAATTTCTAATTGAAGTTTGATCAATTTATCAGTGTTTTTAACAGTTGCTGTATGTATGGGATAATACTGACTTTCATAGCAGCAAAACTCTAGCTTTGAGTCTCAGATATCACACAAATACCTGAAGTTCTAGGGAATGACCAGGTTATACACAAAGAGGTCATCTCAGAATTTAGACATCACAGTTACAACTCTGGAATAGATGCAACTTCTGTGAGAGCTTACAGTCTAGGAGACTTTACAGTAGACCTTCACCTGATAGCCTATGCTTTCAAATTCAATTCTTAAAGTTTGCACATTATTGTTAGTGCATATTAGTGAGGTGTTATAGTATTAGTCCTTTCATTTCTGACTTATTTCATCCACCTCAAGGTTCATTCACCTAATTGCTTGTCTCACAACTTCATTCCATCTGCAGTGGCTCAATATTCCATTGTGTGTATACACCAAAGTTCCCTCTTCCACTCTTCAATTACGTACCCTATGCCATCTCCATCCATTGCAAAAAAGGAACCCTGTCACCATAAACACCAGTGTGTCCATTTGTATCCCTACTCTCAGTTCCTCTAAGTATACAACAAACTGCGTGGTTGCAGGATCATAAGGCAGCCCCACCCCTAGCCTCCTACAAAGCCACCACCTGCCCTTCAGAAGGTGTGCACTATTCCACTTCCCTACCACCAATGAATAGGTACATCTCTCCCTCCACATTTTCTCCAGCACTTGTATCTCTCTCTTAATTTTTAAACAGGTGTATTCACACATCATACAATTCAACCTAAGAAAAATTCATTGGTTCCTGGTATAATCCATAGCCATGCCTCCACCGCACAGTCTTCTGAGGACATTTCCATACCTTCCACAAAGAATCAAATACCTCTCCCTTATATCCCACAATTATTGACATTCACCTTTGGCGTATTGCCTTTGTTACATTAATGGAAACATATTACAATATTACTGTTAACTATAGACCCTAGTTTGCATAAGTTCTGTTTTTCCCCTGCGCACCATCCCATTTTCAACACTTTTCAATGTAGACATTGATTTCTTCTCCCTCATGCAAAAACATTCTTTATTTGTACATTTATTCATCACCATTGCCCACTTTAGGCATCATTAGTTATACCACTCCAGTCCTTACTTCTGTTTTACCTTTTGGTGACATTTATGCCTGCAGCCCCATCCTCACACTCAGCTTCATTCAGTATAGTTTAATGATACTACCATTAGATAATATTGTGCTATCCACTTCTGGATCTTTACAATCAGTCCTTTTGCACATTCTGTACTCCTTCAGCACCAAACACTCAATTTCTACCATATTTTTATCTCCTGATAGCCTGTGTTCTTAACTTTAGCTCTCAAAGTTTACTTATTAATATTAGTTCACATTAGTGAGACCATACAGTATTTGTCCTTTTGTTTCTGACTAATTTCACTCAGCATAATGTCCTCAAGTTTCATCCACGTTGTTCCATTCTTCATGACCTTATTCTGTGTTAGCAGCTGTATAAAATTCCATGATATGTATATACCACAGTTGTTTAGCCACTAACATTGATTGACATTTGGGTGTTTTCATCTCTTGTCCATCGTGAATAATGTTACTATAAACATCGGTATGCAAATGTCTGTTTGTGTCCCTGCCTTTAGGTCCTCCAAATACATACATAGGAATGGGATTACCGGATCATACGGCAATTCTGTACTTAGCTTCCTGAGGAACAGCCAAACTGCTTTCCAGAGTGTTTGCACCATTCTACATTCCCATTAAACATGAATAAGTGTGCCTCTTTCTCCACTTCTCTACAACACTTGTAGTTTTCTGGTTTTTTTCTTAATGGCCATTCTGGTGGGTGTGGAATGATATCACATTGTGGTTTTGATTTGCATTTCCCTAATAGCCAGTGAAGTTGAGCATCTTTTCATATGTTTTTGAGCCATTTGTATTTCCTCTTCTGAAAAATATCTGTCCATTTCAAATCGGATGTTTGTCTTTTTGTTATTGAGTTGTAGAATCTCTTTTTAAATTCTGGATATTAAATGCTTAATATCCAGATATTGTCTCCCATTGCATAAACTTCATTCTTACTTTCCTGACAAAGTCTTTAGATGCAAAAAAAAATGTTTAATTTTGAGAGGATCCCATTCATCTATTCCTTTTTTTCATTGCTTGTACTTTGGGTTTAAGGTCTGGGAAACCACTTCCTATCACAAGATCTATAAGATATTTCCCTACATTTTCTTCTAAAAGTTATATGGTCTTAGCTCTAATGTTTATATTTTTGATCCAATTTGACTTAATTTTTGTATAAGGTGTGAGATATGGGCCTTCTTGCATTCTTTTGGATATGGATATCCAGTTCTCCAAATATCATTTATTGAAGAGGATGTTCGTCCCACTGAAGTTGCTTTGACCACCTTATCAAAGATCAATTGTCTGCAGATGAGAGGGTCTATTTCCAAACATGTATTCAATTCCATTTGTCAGTATATACGTCTTTATGCCAATACCGTGCTGTTTTGGCCACTGCAGCTTGCTTTGTAATATGATTTAAACCAGGTAGTGTGAGACCTGTCACTGGATTTTTTTTCTCAAAACATTTTTTAGCAATTCTTGGCACCCTGCCCTTACAAATAAATTTGGTCATTGATTTTTGTGTCTCTGCAAAGTAAGTCATGGGGATTTTAAATGGTATTGCATTGGATCTATACATCAATTTGGGTAGAATTGACATCTTACCCATATTTAGTCTTCCATTCCATGAACACAGTATATCCTTTCATTCATTTATAATTCTTTGATTTATTTTAGCAATTTCTTGTGGTTTTCTGTGTATAGGTCTTTTCTGGCCTTAAATTTATTCTTAAATATTTGATTTTTTGATTGCTATTGTAAATGAAATTTTTAAAATTTCCTCCTCAGATGGCTCATTACTAGTGTGTAGAAATATGATTGATTTTTGGGTATACTCTTGTACCCTGCACTTTACTGTACTCATTTATTAGCTCTAGTAGTTTTGCTGTAGATTTTGGAGATTTTTGACATACAGGATCATGTCATCTGCAAACAGTGAAACTTTTGCTTCCTCATTTCCAATTTGGATGCCTTTTATTTTTTTTCTTGTATAATTGCTCTAGCTAGACCTTCCAGCATAATATTGAGTAACCATGGTGACAGTGGGCTTTTTTTTTTTTTTCTTGTGCCTGATCTCTGAGGGAAAGTTCTCAGTCTTTCCCCAATGAATATGATGTTAGCTGTGGGTTTTTCATATATTCCCTTTATCATATTATGGACGTTCCCTTCTATTCCTACACTTTTAAGTGTTTTCATCAGGAAAAGATGCTGAGTTTTATCAAATGCCTTTTCTGCATCAATCAAAATGATCATGTGTTTTTTTCTGCTTTGATTTATTAATGTGGTGTATTACATTAATTTCTTTTCTTGAATTATACCAGCCTTGCATACCTGGAAAAAACCACTTGGTCATGTTGTATAATTCTTTTAATGTGCTGCTGGCTTCAATTTGCAAGGATTTTGTTGAAGATTTTTACCTCTATATTCATTAAATAGATTGCTCTGTAATTTTCTTTTCCTGCAGTATCTTTTTCTGGTTTTCTTATTAGGGTGATGTTAGCTTCATAGAATGAGTTAGGTAACTTTTTCTCCTCTTCAATTATTTTGAAGAGTTTGAGCAGGATTGGTGTTAATTCTTTCTTGAATACTTGGTAGAATTCACATGTAAAACCATCTGGTCCTGGACTTTTCTTTTTGGGGAGCTTGTTGATAACTGATTCAATCTCTTTACTTACGAATGGTTTGTTGAGGTCTTCTATTTCTTCTCAGTGTTGGGTGTTCAATCTTTTCTAGGAAGCTATCCATTTTATCTACATTGTGTAGTTTATTAACATATAGTAGCTCATAGTAATCCTCTCACAGTCTCCTTTATTTCTGTGGGGCCAGTAGTTATGTCCCCTCTCCCATTTTTTATTTTATTTATTTGCATTTTCCTTCCTCACCATCAGCCAAGCTAAGAGTCCATCAATTTTACTGATTTCCTCAAAGAACCAACTTGTTGGGTTTTTTCTCCATTGCTTAATATTGTTTAATGTATTTTAATAGATTTGCTCTATTATATTCATGCTATTAATCTCATTTATTTCTGCTCTAATATCCGTTATTTCTTTCCTTCTGTTTGCTTTGGGGTTAGTTTGCTGTACTTTCTCTTGTTAGTACAGGTGAACAGTTGATTCCTCGATTTTTGCTCTCATTCTTTTTTTGTATAGGCATTTAGAGCAATAAATTTCCCTCTCAGCACCAGCTTTGCTGCATCCCATACATTTTGATATGTTGTGTTTTCATTTTCCTTTGCCTCGAGATACTTACTGATATCTCTTGTAAGTTTACTCCTTGACCAACTGGTTGCCAATGAGTGTGTTGTTTTGCTTCCATGTATTAGTGAATTTTTCAGCCTTCTGCCTGTTATTGGTTTCCAAGTTCATTCCATTATGATCTGAGAAAATGTTTTGTATAATTTCCATCTTTTTAAATTTACTGAGACTAGTTTTGTGACCCAACATGTGGTCTATCTTTGAGGATGATCCATGAGTACTTGAGAAAATGTGTATCCTGCTACTGTGAGGTGTAATATTCTGTAAATGTCTAGTAAGTCCATTCATTTGTCATATTATTCAAAATCTCTGTTTCCATTTTGATCCTCTGTTTATTATTCTATCCCTTGATGAAGCAGTCTATTGAAGTCTCCACCTACTTACAGAGGGGTCTACATCTCCCCTTCAATGTCCTCAGTGTGTGCTCATATATTCTGGGGCACTGTGCCTCAGTGCATAAATATTTATCATTGCTATGTCTTCTTGATGAATTTTTCTGTTTATTAATGCATAGTGTCATTCTTTGTCTCTTTTAAATGTTTTACATTTGAAGCCTAATTTGTCAGATATTAGTAGATCTACTCTCACCCTTCTGGTTTGCTTTCTGGTTATGGCTTGCATGAAATAGCTTTTTCCAACTTTTTACTTTCAATCTATTTTTATCATTGGGTCTAAATTGAGACTATTGTAGACAGCATATGGATAGATCCTGTTTATTAATCCACTGTGCCAGTCTATGTCTTTGATTAGGAAGTTTAGTCCATTACTATTTGATGTCATTATTGTAAAGGCAGTATTTTTTTCTACTATTTTGTCTTTTGAATTTTATATGTCATATCTTGTTTTTTTCTCTCCCTCTCTTTTTTTTTACCTTTACTCATATTCTTCATTTCTACACTCTTCTCCACATCATTCTCTTTTCTTTTCTATCAGCCTGTAGCACTCCTTTAGTATTTATTGTAGAGGCAATATCTTAGTTGCACACTCTTTCAGTGCCTATTTGAGAATATTTTAAAGTCCTCTCATTTTTGAAGGACATTTTTGCCAGATATAGAATTCATGATTGGTAATTTTTTTCTTTCAGTATCTTAAACATATGATACCACCACCTTCCCTTCTCCATGGTTTCTTCTGAGAAGTCCCCACATAATCTTATTGAGCTTCCCTTGTATGTGATGGATTGATTTCTCTTGCTGCTTTCAGAATTCTGTCTTTGTACTTGATATTTGACAATCTGAATAGTAAATGTCTTGGAGTAAGTTACTTGGATCTTTTCCTTTTGAGGTACACTACACTTCTTGGATCTGTAATTTTATGTCTTCCATAAGAGATGGGAAATTTTCAGTGATTATTTCCTGCATGATTCTTTCTTCCCTTTTTCCCTTCTTTTCTCCTTCTGGGACATCCATAACATGTATATTCATGCACTTCAAATTCTCATTTAATTCCCTGAGACTGTGCTCATATTTTTCTATTCTTTTCCCTGTCTTTTGTTTTGGAATAATATTTCAGGCTCCTGTCCTCTAATTCACTAATCCTTTATTTGGTCTCTTCAAAGTTGCTGTTGTATGTCTCCATTATGTTTTTTCATCTCTTCTATTTGTGCCTTTCATTCCCATAGGTTATGCCATTTGTTTTTTCAAGCTTTCAATTTCTTCTTTAAGGTCACCCAATGTCTTCTTTATATCCTTCATCTCTTTTGCCATATCTTCCTTCAACTTAATTTAGCATGTTTGAGTGAACATTAATTAGTTGTTGCAACTCAAGGCTCAGACCTGACCCTGGGCTTGAGGACTTGTTGAGTATTAGATCACAGTGAGCAGACTTCTCTTTCTCTCTCTCTTTTAATTTGCTTTTCCACTCAACCTGAATTATTTCTGAGATTCCCTGACCCACCACAACTAGGATAGAGATTAGAAGAAAAGAATCATCCCATACTTCCCCAGTGTGGTTGATACACTTTCCAAATGACTTCTTGATTCCTCCCTCAACCTTTGCCCAGTGGTTTCCTTCATAGTCTCCTTCTTCTATCATCTCATCTCCCTAAGAGGTAGCAGTCTTATGTGGTATCTTATCCTGGAAGTTCAAGCCTCACTGCCTTCCCCACATTTACTTGCCTTATAGGCTCTATCAAATGTTGGGAAAGTTGGCTTGCTCTTCTGCTGCCCTCTCTTCTGCTATCTTGGGCAGCTCCAGCATCACCCCCCTGCCCCCGCAGGACTTTCATTCACACTTTTTCCCACAGTCTTCTGCCCCAGACACAAAGGATGCATTTCAAGATCTCTCAAGAATTCTTACAGTGCTCCTCTCCTATATCTTTAAAGACATGAGCCCAAGTCTAACCAGTTCAAAAATACTCCAGTTGTGTAGGGAGAAGTCAGTGTTTCCTTTGTGTAAGAACCCCCTCAAGCTCTCAAAATATTTTTCTTGGTGTCCCTGCCTTCCTGACTTGAGATAAGGACAACTCCCCTAGGAAAAGAAAAAGAAAAGCCTACAACAGTACTTATTTCTATAAATTCTATTTCTTCAGTAAATTCTTCTTAACTTTTAGTTTTCTGCTTTTATAGGCTAGATGGTGAGGGGAGGTCCATGGACAAGTTTGGCAGCTCTTAGCAAGAAGGGCTGTATGGGTATTTGTCCAGCACCTCTCTTGCAAATGTGCAGGTACTTCAGGATCTATTGAATCCTGGGAAAATCTCCATTGAACATGCATATACTTAGCATTTATATAGTTATTAGGATAATATATTTAAATCTCTTTTCACATATATGCTGCTACCCACTAATATTTAATCCCATTTAGTCAGCAACTAGTGGATGCTATGACTCAAGAAGAGGAGGATACAGAAGTATATACAGAATAAGAGTCAATATTTTGGCATTTTGTAGAAAAAGCCCAAACATGAGGCAAAATCTTAGGAGAAGAAATCACCTGCCAGGACCATATCAAAGAAAGAAAAGAGTAAAAAGAAATGAGCCAGTATAGAAAGCTGGCCTCCATCCAGAACAGCAGCCCATCCCCTTGACACCACTCAGCCCCCCCAGAGCTCAGAGGGGACCCTACTCCTGAGAAGAGTGGGACCTCCCAAAATAAATTAAGTTCAGACACAAAAACTTAAGTTATGTATATGCACAACCAGAGGCTCAAATTGAAGTATATACCTAGTGTGTTTTAGAAGATGTCTGGAAAAAACGTGCCAAAAAAATCTGTTAACAGTGCTTATTTCTGTGGAGTAGAGCAAAGATACAGTAGTAGGGAATAAGAACTTTTGTTTCTAAAATCCTGGAATGTTTATATATTTTTGGAATTTATTTATTCAGCAAAGTATAAATTATTATTTATAAAAATACAGTTTATAATTAACAGAAAACATAATCACACAAAATACCTGTTGGAAAACTACTTAATACAAATTTTACTTAGTTCTATGAGAACGAAATACACACAAAGGAAAATTAAAGAAGATTTAGCAGGAAAAGAGAGCAATGGAGAAGAAGGTAAGAAAGAGACAGCAAGCCATAGAAAGACAGCAAGAGTCAAAGGGAAACTTTATCTTCTTGTGAGAGTAGCAAAAGGTCTATGAATTTGCTTCAAATAATGAGTGTATAGCCACCATACAATTAGGAAAACAATGCAAAATGGGAGCATACCCAAAAGAAGGCAATGAGGCTAACGAAGTTTCTGAAAGCCATATTATCTAAGGAAATCTGGCAATTGAATCTTTAAACATGAGATAAGTAGACTTGTGAATATATTTGCCTCCTTAAAATAAGTGAATACTTGAATGGCTGAAAATTTTAACTAAATTTTTGTCTCCAGAATAAGGAATTAAAGTTGAAGAATACAATTAAAAGGAAGGATAGTCATATTTTCTGAAAAGAAATAACTATTAAAATTAGACTCATTAATAAAAAAAATACTAGGCATCCCGAGGATATTGTTATGAACTGTAAATCCCTATGCTTTGCTCTGGATTTCATAGTAAAGGTAGGTGCATGTGTTAGATAGTTCCATATCTAACCTGCCTCATATCCCTCTCAGAGAATTCTGTCCCTTAATCGTAAGGGATGCGAATGGGGGCAGGTCAGTCTTCTGTAATTGATTTCTGCCGACAGAGGGGGCATTGTCCCTGCATATAATTGTAGTGAAATTATCTGGTTATCATATCTAATGATTTTTCTGGGAGGGAATGAAGATCTTTGCATCTTTCTTGTTCTGGTGTGACCCCTTGGTTTCTGTAGACATCTTTACAAGAGTATCCATTCTGTCATGACTCCTACTGGTACTGTCGAGGTATAGCATTCTAAGAGAGAGAAACAGGAAAATCCACAAAGCCAAGAAGAGCTAGGGTGGCTAACCCCTTTAAACAGAAAAGGATGTAGTGAAGATGGTATCTATTCTGGGTGGCAGAAACTTGAATAAAGTAAATGAGAGGACTTGGGACTCAGTGGACAATTGAGTGGCCTGGTCTTTAAGGGAGTTAATACCCTGTGTTATTTTTTAGCTCTGATTAACATAAAAACAGCAATCTTCTCCCAGGAATACACGTTATTCCATGGGCTACTGTAAGAGCATTTAGGGCTCATTGGTTTTGGAGTCTAATGCCAGTTAATGAATTTCCTTGGGATTTGAGAAGGCTTAAGGTGGAGGCTATTCATTCAATGCTAGTGGATAGTTTGAGGGAGAGACTATGATGGAGTAAACCCGCATGGGTTATTCCGATAGTAGCTACAGTTCTCCCAATCCTGATAGTAGCTAGAAGTGAGATTAGGGGCTGGACTGCTCTTTTATTCTGGTTTGGGTTGACAGGTTGGGAAGCTAGGAGTAGAAAAGTCTCATTTCCACTTTTTAGCTTGAATTCTAGGGCCACATATACTAAAGTGCATGTCCCAGACCACCACAGGGGTAGGCTAAGGTAGGTTTTATGCCCACAAAGCAAGAATACTCCCAAACAGGGTCTAGAGAGATAGTAAATGTTAGGCTACCTACTGATCTGGATGAGTTGCTGCTGGTTGCTGATGTAGTCAACTGGAATTTGATTCATTCATGGGTGATCTGTGCTCTATTACATGCTGAAAGACAGGCCCAAGGGAGCTGTCATGAGAATCAAACATTATGGCTAGAATTTTACCACAGACCATTCTTGACATTCCTATCAGGTGATCATGGAATTTGACATAAACATTGGACAAAGTCTGAAGATAATACAGGGGATTTGAATTTGTCCCCTAGCCAGCCCTGACAGAACTGGGTGACTCCTGGCAGGGATTAGGTTTTAGTAATTTAAAAGTTGTAGTTGTAGCTTAAATAGGTGAGCAGAGGCCCAGAGTTTCACATCAGTGACCACACCCTAAACTACTTACAATGAGTGACACATACTTAGAAGGATAGGTTAAAGAGATGAACTGCATATTGGACCACTCTAAGGTAAATAAGAGTAAAGAAAGGTAGAGGATGTATATAAAACTTAAGGTTTCTAAGAGATCCTTGCTTTGTAGAGCGGTTGAGCACCCAGGGACTATTAGGAACTCATGACTTATGAGAACATCTCCTAGTTTACAACTTAAGGGTGGCATGAAGATATGAGTTTTTGGATTTCCATTGACCCCTACCATAGTGCAAGTCTTTTGAGAATAGAGCTCCAGAGTGATGGTTAAGGACAGAGTAAGTAGTTCCCCATATCAGTTAACAAGGGAAAAATTTTACCCACTGCATCAAGGGTTACTTGAGGCTCTTGTGTGGTGATGGCCAGCTGTGAAGTAGAAGCCAATTGGGAATTTGGCCTCTTTCTGTCCTTACTTACAAGGCCATTACTGGTACAGATCTCCCCTTTTTCCCTTTGGGGTTGGAGACAGTCCCTTTTCCAGTGATTTTTTTTTTTTTTTTTTTGCATTGAAGACAAGTTCCCAGTGTCTTGTTCAGATCAGAACAATGTTTGCTCCAATTTCTTAACTTTCCACATTTGAAACAGCTGCCTTTCCATACCATTTGGCCTTTGGGGCAATCCTGAGGGCACAAGGCACTACTTACAATGACAGGAATTAAATGAATTGTCTCTTTTTTTCTGTTGCCGACCCCACTGGACCTCCTCCAGTTCTTCAGCTCTGTCTCTATTATTGAAAACACTAAAGGCAATGTCTAGCATTTTATTAAAGGGATTTTACAGTCCCATAGCCATTTTCTGCAATTTCCTCTGAATAACTGTGTATGATT
Source organism: Tamandua tetradactyla (assembly GCF_023851605.1). Taxonomy (NCBI): domain Eukaryota; kingdom Metazoa; phylum Chordata; class Mammalia; order Pilosa; family Myrmecophagidae; genus Tamandua; species Tamandua tetradactyla. Next base: position 1,051,922 of record NC_135350.1, read on the forward strand.
GGCTAATAAAATGAGTCTAATAAAATTTGCCCTTACAAGGAGTTAGGGTCTATGTTGATATATTTCCTTAAGGCTTTTACTAAATATCCTGGAATAGAGCAGGGGATTCTCATCTTTCCCCTGGGTACCCTTTAATTACATCATAATTTACTGGTTTATGGTGCTTTTTTTAAAAATTCTTCTTATAAGATAGGCAAACACAGATAAGGTCTCAGTGTCTTAAATCTGCCTACCCTCATTGGTAGTTCCAGTTGTGGTTGTTTTTTAGGGACTGCGGTAGCTCCTACCGGATACTGGTTTGCTTGGGCTGCTGCTAGGTTTATCTGCATGGGCTTGTGTTTCTGTCCATATGTGGAGTTTTTTCTCCAATGTGCAGCAGGTGGCTATGATAATGAGAACGTCTCTCCAGGTAAGATCAAAGAGAGTGGGAGAGCCTGGAATTCTTCAGTGAATTTGGCCAGGTCTTCAAAAAAGTGCTTTAATTTTTGTTTACATTGGACCAGTTGGTCATAGAAAATGGCACATGTACTTGGATGGTGTCAGCGTTTCCATCTGCCACCTCCCGGAGAGGGAGAAGTTTTGTAAGGAGGAGGGTGGTAGAAGGTCCCACTCCAGGTAATTCTGTCAGGACATCCCTGCCCCTGGACAGAGCTGGAAGATTGGTAAGGTGGTGGGTGGTGATCTACTGGGCCAGTGAGAGAGTGCCTGGCAGCCTTATGGAATGGTGAGTGGGCAGCCTTGGGGTTTGCAAGAGGGGCTCCATGCTAGCGGGAAGTGAGCTAAAGAGAGGATCCTCCAGAATGTCCATGGGACTATCATTAGAGACATAGGCATAAGGCAGGTCACAGGTCCCTCACAAGTTAGGATTAGGTAAAGGTCCATGAAGGCCTGGAGTATAGGGTCTCAATCTACTTCTCTTGTCTTCTGCATAAGGAGTCTAGTTGTAGTATAGTGCTAAACTTTAGGGTGATGTTTTTTGGCCAAACTTCTTTATCCTCCAATTGATACTGGAGTCAAGCTGTATTGCAGAAGAAAATCAGCTTCTACTTTATGCCCGCCAATTTAAAAGAGTTCCAGTGTTTCAGGAGATATCCAAGGGGGAAGTTGGTAGGAATAGAATTACCCATGTTTTGATGTTCTCCTGGTTGTGTCTCTGCCTATAGGAGGCACTATGTGGTCCCTCCATGGTTACCAAGCTGATGTTGGACAGACCCAGGAGTTCTTGGAGAAATTAAGACCTCAATCAAGGGCTGGTGCTGTGAGGGTTCCTGACTCAGTTGCAGGAAGGAATTCAAGGCCTAGTAAGTGAGTACAGCCAATAATTTAATAAGCTTGATGCCAGAGAGCCCCAGCAGTTCTAGGCCAGATGTGGAGAGCCCTGGGAATTTGTGGCTGGATGCCAGAGAGCCTTGGAATTTCTAGTCTTGGTGCCCAGTGCTCCAGGAATTCTTGACTGGATGCCGGAGAGCCCTAGGAATTCTCAGAGAAGCTGAGACCTCGACCAGGGGCTGATGCCATAAAGAAGACTCTGAAAGGAACTCGAGGAGTTCTTTTAAATGATTTATTAAACTGTTTAAATAGTTTAATAATGAGAAAAAATGTGGAGTAGCCTTATTCACTTCAGTTTTGCCTAAGACCAGACCAGCCACACTCTTCTTGTCTTTTTTTTCTTTTCCTTATTATCACTGTCTACCTATTAGCAACTCTAAGTCTTAACTCTGAATGTCATCCTAAATGCTTATGTGTAGCACAAGCTCCCATGCCTTAGAGGTACGTGGTTAAGAAGTACTCAGAATAGTTTACCATGATAGCCAAATCTCAACATTATTTCAGTATGGCAAATGAATAGTCCAAAAATATTCTGTTTCAGTTCTCTTCTAAACATTAATCACAATAATATGAGCACTTACAATTATTTTTAATTTAGGAAGGAACTCTCCAATGACAGCTTGTTATTTCCAGATCAAAATCAAGATAGCCTGTAATATTTTGCAATCTGGAGGTTGGAAAATAAAACTGATGGAAGGGAAGAGACTAGATGCAAATCCAATTGTAGTTGTTTCCTTATTAAGTGTTTCCAAGAAACACTTAGTAACTTAATAGCAAAGGTCATTACTAAAACAAGAATGGATGTTCATGCCTATTTATTGTGGAATTCAATAGTGAATCAGAAGCTTGGATGTTTTCCCTTAAAAAGAGAAAACATGAAGTGTTCTAATTAAGAATCATGAGATAGTCATCACAACTATTATTGCATAGTTCTATGCAGTTATATAACAGTTTCTCATGTATTAACACATTTCATCCTTACAAGAAAATTCTTCTGTCCACAGCTTATTTCCTGAACACTCTCTTAATATTAGAGATGAAGAAACTAATGATTGGAGAAGTCAATGTCTTAGTCAATGTAGCGGGGTCGATTTGCTAATCCAGAGTTTGATTCCAAACATGTAAATGTTCAACTTTGAATACTGCCTTGCTTTCTGATATACTGCCTCTGTCTCCAACAAGTTCTATGATGTCAGATAAATTGATTAATTATCTGGGTCTTAATTCCCTTCTATGTAAAATTCCATTACTGGATTACATTAATTTGAAGTCCTTTTTCTGATCGAACATGCTATCATTCCTCTATAAAAAGCATCTCAAACACCAGAAATAAAGTTGTTGTCAAATTGTAAGGTTTTTTTTAAAATTGATTCTTTCTCTGAGAGAGATGTAAACACTACTTGAAGAATCAATAAGTATCTCAATCATTAAATCAATATTTATTGAGAGCTGACTCTGCACCAAACACTGTGATTGACACAGAAGAGGTAGTGACAGAAAAACATAAGGTTCTTGTCCTCGTGGAGATCAGGGACAAGTGGAGGTAAAGGGCAAGTCAAGAAGCAGTTTCATTAGCATGCATTAGAGCAAGACAGTGAGTGTGAAGAAAGGGGCATGTAATAGAAACCAGGTAGTCAGGAAAGGCTCCCTGAAAAGGACATCTTGAAGGAAGAGAGAGTAACTAAGCAAGTTAAGTGGGAAAGAGAAAGATATTTTATGTAGAAAGCTACAGATAAACGAATAAGAATAAACTAATTTCCTAAAAGCTAACTTGCATACTATAATTTTTCAACTTCCAAATGTGTCCATACCATTTAAACAACAAGATCTTATGTAGCAGAAGTGATCCTAACTTTACCTGATTTTACAGATAAGCAAAGTGAGTTTCATGGATAGTAAGCAGTCTGACCATGGCGTAAATCAGTTGTATCTGATTCAAAGTATGAAGCCCAAGCTGTTTATGGTTAAATATCACCACCTTTTTAGATGGTGCTTCCCTGAAGGTCAGCTGAGCGCAAATGTTACTGGAGCAAACACATATTTAAGAACATTGGGTAAACAAACCAACACTGAGTAAATCAAGAGCAAATACACGAAAATTAAAGTCAACTGAGACTTCTCAACAACCACATGGAGTAGCTGAATCTATGCTATAGTCACCAACTAGAAGCATCTCAAAGGAGGAACATTTTCTGCAAAAGAGTATTTTCTCACATCTTAAGAGGGTATACCATCAAGCCCACAGAGCTGTAATTTTATGTAATTAGCATAATTTTACTGTGGTTTGGCAGTTACTGGTAAGTATGGCTTAACATATTTTAATAAAAATATTACTCTTATGATTTTTAAGCCAAAAAAGTAAAGCAAATTTGAGTTTTCATTACAGATTTTTATATCCCAGTGAAGGGGAGGATTATTCTTTCAGATATTCATTGCATAACATTCACTTCTTATCTGCATGTCTGGTACAGTGCGAGAAAGTTAAGTGCCTTAAGCATGTGAATGTTCCATGAAGCAGATGTTTCCCCAGATTTGGCTGGCTTTGAAAAAGGTACAGAGATAAGAGTCACAATCTTGACGACAACAGAAATGTAAACCCTACTGTCCAGAGATAAATGCCCATAAAGAGTGCCCCAGAATTACCTGAGTCCCTTTTCTTCAAGAGAAATCTTAGGGACCTGTACTTTCTGAGGGGACCCTCATCTCTCAAGGCCTCCCACTTACTTCTCCTTCCAGTAAGGACAAGAAGCAAGTTTCTGTCACAGGTCGCATAGTCTGAGATTTCCCAGCCTTCCCTGGGGAATTGATTATTGTAAGTAGAAATTTCTACAGGCAACTGAATTAGAAAATACAGAATTCCCACCACTAAAACCAGAAGTCACTAAGAACTCACATTTTTAAAATATTTGCCACTGAAAATCCTAAACACTTTCTGTTAAACCAATGACCATGTTGTATGTATGGATTATGGCTCTAAAACTTTAAACCATGCAATTAAGATATAACATAACTGTGTACCACTTCAAGAACACTTAAATCTCCAATTTGGATACATTGCCACCAGGTGGCAGGGAATGCCTTCATTTCGTGAACTGAACTACTAAGCAAAAACAATAGTTGCTGTTTATTTTATTTGTTCTTTCTTGTAATCTAGACTCAGTGGAGACCAATATTGACAATGTGGCATTAATACTGTTTAGCATTAATAGACATAAATTACTCTCCCTCTTCTGAACCCCCATGGTATTTTGGTTACATGTACACTATTCCACTCAATATCATGTTCTCTAGCTCATTAGCTGGCAAAATGCAGTCCCTGGGCATTCTCATGACCCATTTAGAGGGGTCAGAAAGTCAAGAATATTTTCTCAATTATGCTGAGACATTGTTTGCCTTTTTTATTCTCTTTTTCAGAGGCTATACCCACATGGAATAAGGTCATTGCAGTGAAAGAAATGTTATTATTATATTCTTGTATTTTAAATCTTTTCAGTTTTAACTTTTAAAGTCACAAATATTGATACATGAACTCTACACAAGCAAAAATTCTCTGGGTTCCTCAATACTTTTTAAGAACCTAAGGAAGGCCTAAATATCTTGAAAAGTGCTGTTCTAATTAGTTGTGTGTGTATTTATATGTTCCTCCCGAGAGCAGGGATTTTATCTTTGGATTTCATCTAATGTAGAGCTTAGCACTGAACATGTATAATAGAAACTTAATAAAGACTTGTTGGAAAAAACATGCTAGCTGAGAGATACAATTATAATGAAACTGGTATAAAGGAAGACAAAACAGTGTTTATTCATTACAATTAAATAATAAAATATTTCATTTGAATGTGTCTGCAAGGTAAAAGCTTAAATCAATTATAATTTGACCTGTCTCACTATTTTTTCATTGTGTCAATGCATTTATTTATCTTCCCTCCAAAGATCAATTTAAAAAAAAAAATAACATTTTGAGTACTTGTTAGAATTTCACTTTTTTACATATAAATTTGAAATGTCAATTTTTTGAGAAGCAAATCTTGCAGATTTATTATGCTATTGTTTTTTTACATTTTCTATTTTTCTTTTTCATCACATAGTTGGATATTCATCATCATGATCATTTCTTAGAACATCCACATCAATTCAGAAAAAGAAATAAAAAGAAAACAGAAAAAAACTCATACATACCATACCCCTTACCCCTCCCTTTCACTGATCACCAGCATTTCAATCTACTACATTTATTTTAACATTTGTTCCCCCATTATCTGTTTATTTTTATTAATTTTTATTTTTAATACAAAAAAATGCTAAACAAATGCAAACATTAGTAATTTTTGATCATTCCATTCTACATATGTAATCAGTAATTCACAATATCTTCACATAGTTGCATATTCATCATCATGATAATTTCTTGGAACATTTGCATCTATTCAGAAAAAGAAATAAAAAGAAAACAGAAAAAAAAATCATATATACCATACCCTCCACTGTCCCCCTTACCGATCACCAGCATTTCGCTCTAAACTTATTTTAACATTTGTTCCATTATTCATCTTTATTCCATATGTTTTACTCATCTGTTGATAAAGTAGATAAAAGGAGCATCAGACACAAGGTTTTCACAACCACACAGTCACATTGTGAAAGCTGTATCATTAAACAGTCATGTTCAAGAAACATGGCTACTGGAACACAGCTCCACATTTTCAGGCACTTCCCTCCAGCCTCTCCATTACATCTTGACTAACAAGGTGAACGCTATTTAATGTGTAAGAATAACCTCTAGGATAATCTCTCAACTCTGTTTGGAATCTCTCGGCCATTGACACTTATTTTGTCTCATTTCATTCTTCCCCTTTTTGGTCGAGAAGGTTTTCTCAATCCCCTGATGCTGAGTCCCAGCTCATTCCAGGATTTCTGTCCCACGTTGCCAGGAAGGTGCACACCTCTGGGAGTCATGTCCCACATAGACAGGGGGAGGGTGGTGAGTTTGCTTGTTGTGTTGGCTGGAGAGAGAGGCCACGTCTGAATAACAAAAGAGGTTTTCTTGGGGGTGACTCTTGGGCCTAATTTTAAGTAGGCTTGACCTATCCTTTGTGGGGTTAAGTTTCATATGAACAAACCCCAAGACTGGGGACTCAGACTTTAGCTTTGATTTGTCCGCACTGCTTGTGAGAATATCAAGAACTCAACTGGGGGAAGTTGAATTTTCCCCCTTACTCACTATTCCCTGAAGGGGACTTTGCAAATCCCCTTTCAGTGTTCAGATCACTCTGGGATTTATCGGGGCATCACTCTGGACAAACCAACAAAATCTCATGTCCTACTCAAGGTTCCATGTACTTATGGTGTTCAATTAAGCTGTCTACATAAGTTATATTAGGAAATGCACTAGTCAAAATATAAATTTTGTACCAAATCAACATTTTTTGCTTTAGTATCACACATAAGGTGAAATTTAAAAATTTTTAAACTATTTTCAGCACCCTGCAGTAATGACATTCCTTTGTTCTTCCTCATGCAAAAACATTTTTAAAATTTGTACATTTAATCACTATCATTATACACTCTAGGCATTCCTAGATTATACCATCTCAGTCTTTATCATCTATCTTTCTTTCTGATTTCATTTGTTCCCCCAGCCCTCCTCCCTCTATCATTCTCACATTCAGCTTCATTCAGTGTTTTAACATAATTGTATTACAGTTAGGTAGTATTGTGCTGTCCATTTCTGAGTTTTTACATTCAGTCCTGTTGCACAATCTGTATCCCTTCAGCTCCAATTACCCAATATCTTACCATATTTCTATCTCCTGATGGTTTTTGTTACCAACAAAATATTCCAAGTTTATACACCAATGTCAGTTCATATCAATGAGACCATACAGTATTTGTCCTTTTGTTTCTGGCTAATCTCAGCATAATGTCCTTAAGGTCCATCCATGTTGTTACATACTTCATAACTTTATTCTGTCTTACAGCTGCATAATATTCCATCGTATGTATGTACCACAGTCTGTTTAGCCATTCATCTGTTGATCGACATTTTGACTGTTTCCGTCTCTTTGCAATTGTAAATAATGCTGCTATAAACATTGATGTGCAAATGTCCATTTGTGTCCTTGCCCTCATGTCCTCTGAGTAGATACCTAGCAATGGTATTGTCAGGTCATATGGCAATTCTATATTTAGCTTTTTGAGGAACCGCCAAACTGCCTTCCACAGTGGTTGTACCATTTGACATTCCTGCCAAGAGTGGATAAGTGTGCCTCTTTCTCCGCATCCTCTCCAGTACTTGTCATTTTCTGTTTTACTGATAATGGTCATTCTGGTGGGTGTGAGATGATATCTCATTGTGGTTTTGATTTGCATTTCTCTAATAGCCAGGGACATTGAGCATCTCTTCATGTGCCTTTTGGCCATTTGTATTTCCTCTTTTGAGAAGTGTCTGCTCAAGTCTTTTGCCCATTTTGTAATTGGGTTGGCTGTCTTTTTGTTGTTGAGTTGAACAATCTCTTTATATATTCTGGATACTAGACCTTTATCTGATATGTCGTTTCCAAATATTGTCTCCCATTGCGTAAGCTGTCTTTTTACTTTCTTGACAAAGTTCTTTGATGCACAAGAGTGTTTAATTTTGAGGAGTTCCCATTTATTTGAAATGTCAACTTTTGATCCTAAAATAACTCTTTCTTCCCAGTATCCACCTATAATAAAAGTCTTCAGACATCAGTTTTTCAGCAATTTTTATTCTAAAAATCTCATTTTAATTTTGTAAAAAAGTTAAATACAAAGGCATTTTGTTCTTGAATATGACCTTGATGCCCTGAAAATTTAATGTTGATACCAATTTTTAATTTGTTATCATATTTTACCATAAAGTATCATATTCTAAACACCTTCCTTTCCATATAAAAATTATACTGACTTTTACACAAAAATGTTTTTAGGGCGGGCCGCGGTGGCTCAGCGGGCAAGAGTGCTTGCCTGCCGTGCCGGAGGACCCCGGTTCGATTCCCGGCCCCAGCCCATGTAAAAAACAAACAAACAAACAAAATATAATAAAACAAGAAAATGTTTAAAAATGTTTCCCTTTCTTCCTTCCATCCTTCCTTCCTTCTCTGTCTTTCCTTCCCTTCCTCCCTCTCTCTTTAAAAAAAAAAAAAAAAAAAAAAAAAAAATGTTTTTAAAGCAGAACTATTATAATCATTTCATCTGATATTAATGACTATATAAAAACTGTCAAAACTGAACATGAAGTCATGCTTAATTAGACAATGGGAACATGAGAAGTGTTTACAATATCTGGAACATAAAGATATTCTTATAACGTAATGTCATGAGAAATCGAAAGTTGATTGCTTAAAAGTGTAATTATAGGAGATGAAGAATTAACATACTGTGAGCAGCCTCTCAAACAAAGGCAAATGCAGCTTGTTTTGGGAAAAGCAAGTGTGACAAGGGCACAGGAATAGAACCTCACAAGGTCCCAACAGTCTGAGATGGAGGAGGCGATGGAGACAACGACAAATCCTCTGGCCACTCCGCACAAGTCTTGATTGCAATCGTTAGTTGGTTACACTCAATTCATGCATTAAAAATACTTAAAGGAATTCTTTCTTTTTGTAAAATCCTGAGTCAAAGATTGATAGTGACTAAATCCAAACTACGGGATGAAAAAATAATAAAATTTTAATGAGTATGCTTACATCTAGGCCGAAAACTTATTAATAATATCATGTGATTCTGCCTTTTATTTCAATTCTTCCAAGGGAAAGAACAGGTTATACTGTTCTTAATGAGAGGTCGGGTCTAAGAATATATTTTTATGAGTCAAATCTGTGTCTCTTTCTTTTTTTAAATCATCCACTGCCTTTACTGTAAACTGACTTTTTTCTCCCACAACATTTGTATCTCATGAGTCTCCTTTTATCAGAAGTTGAAATCAGTATCAAGCATTCTTAGTTTCTCCAACTGCAATTGTTCTAAGTTCCAGCTTTATTTAGAGAATCTCAGTAAACAGTTTTTATAGTTCTTAAAATTTGTTCTTGGTTGTACAGAAATTAATGAACCTCCCTCCCATCCAATATGTGTTGTAAATTCTACCTGCGGCTGCTCTTAAAAAAAGGCACCTCTATTTTTGTGGTCCATCTCTTTCAGTTTCTCTTTCAGTTCTGCCTGCAGAACTGGGTCTCTGGGTCTCACTATAAGGCCTGATGGAGTCTCTGTTTTTGTTTTCGTTTGTTGATTTGTTTTTGGAAGACCTTAGACTTTTTATTTGCCCCATAATGCATCAGTGTAAAGGATTATATAAATCAACCTTTATATTTTGGGTGAGATCATCTTTTTAATTTTTTAGCATGAGAAAGAGCCCTCCTCACCAAACCCCATAGGATAGAAATGATGATTCCAGGATACTTTCTTAGTTGATCAAAAATCACCTCTGGCCACTGAAACCATGCTATATTTATTGCGGTATGGACAATACCTTCGCTTTTTTTATTCTGCCCATTCTCAGTTTGGACTCTGCATTCCCAAGTTGTACTTCGCAATATGATATCAAACTGACAGCTGTATTTTCAGGAGAAACTTAAATGCCTTTTAAAGAAATCTGCCCCATGTCTAATTTTACATCCAACAACAACAAAACAGCATGGCATATTGCCTGGAAAATGGCTAATAGTCATTCTTATTTAAAAACTTGAGAGGCATTCTTAGTTAGGAGCCATTGGGCACAATCCTTGTTTCCTGAGTGAGAGCAAATACTCCCCACTTTTGAGGCTGAGCGTAGGGTTCCCAGTTGGATTCCTCCATAGCCCACTCAGCACACACTGCTTTTCAACCTGGGTCTGTACACATAAAGTGAAGACTTGGCAAATTTATTCAAGTTATTATGGGAAACAAAAATCTAGTATTGATGAAAAAAGGAGATTTAAGCCTCTGTTTATCAATCAACTTTTCTGTTTAATGACTCTACTTCCCTTTTTATTTCTTGTATAATGATAATCATGTAATTGTTGCCCCTCTCTAGGAGTACCCAAATCCACTGAAGGGCAGAGTCCTACGGAGGTGGTGATGGATGAGAGAGTTTTCATCTAAAGCCAGGTGGTGCTCGCATCTTCTTTCCCCTTCAGAAGGACAATTCCTCATCAGCCCCCCTTGCCGTGCAAGTTCCTCGAAGTCAACCTAGAGCTGGGCTCACATAGTTGCTGGCTTATTCATTAGGTTGTGTTACAGGAGAGGAGCACTGATCTTGGAGAATCCAGCATTTTATGGCAAGCAGAAAGCAAACCTGGTCTTTGTCCAAGAGGGAAGCATCACCTCATTTCTCAAGGTTTCTCACTGTAGACATACCCTAGGAAATGGCTCAGGTAAAGAACAGTCATGGTCTTACATTCTTGGCATACCCAGAAAGATGTGTAGAGGTACGTCTCCAAACAGGAGCGTCTTCCTACAGGTACTCAGAGCAGATCTGAGTACCTGTAGGAAGACACTCCTGGCTTCAGGGTGGTACAAGCTGAAAGGATACAGGAAGTCTGTTTATGTGTAGCACTGATTAATGGGTTCACTGATGACAAAAAGCAGTGGTCTTTTACCCCAAGCTGGGCATTAGAATGGGAAGCATTTATGAAATACTTGTACTCAGGCTTCACATCCAAAGTTCTGATTAAATTGGATGTCACGCAGCTTCCCATGGGCACTTTTTAAATGACTCTAGTGTACATTTTTTGAATGACTCTAATGCACAAACAAGGTTGACAGCTCCTGATTAAACAGCCTGTGGGTTAGATCATGATTCTCCGTCTTCCCCCATGATAAGATTACAGCTGTATCCTCAAGCCTGGAAGGTTATTGAAGCACAGACAGCTAAACTCCAACCCCATAGTTTCTGATTCAGTGAGTCTGGATTGGGACCTGAGAACTGTAGTTCTAACAATTTCCCTTGGGATGTTGCTGCTGCTGGGGAGGACCCACCTTTGAGAATCACTGATTTAGGGCAGTGCCTTTTAAACCTGTATGAATCATCTTGGCTTTTGTAGTTGGAAATTCTGATAGAGTAGGTCTAGGATGAGTTCCCAGAGTTTGCATTTCTAACAAGCTTCCCAACGCTGCCAACCCTTGTTGGCATGGTCCATGGCCTATGCTTTTAGAAGCAAGGATTAGCATAACAGTTACAAATACAACACCCAAGACCCTATCTCATACTCACTGAATCAGACTCTCCAGGAGGAGACCTGGTTATGCTACTGTTCTAGTTTGCTAGCTGCCAGAATGCATCACACCAGAAACAGATTGGCTTTTAATAAAAGGGGATTTATTTTGTTAGTTCTTCAGAGGAAAGGCAGCTAACTTTCCACTGAGGTTCTTTCTTATGTGGGAAGACACAGGATGGTCTCTACTGGTCTTCTCTCCAGGCGCTTGGGTTCCAACAACTTTCCCCGGGGTGAATTCTTTCTGCATCTCCCAAGGCCTGGGCTGAGCTGTAAGTGCTGAGATGAGGAATGCCGAGCTGCTTAGGCTGTGCTACATTGTGGTCTCTCATTTAAGCACCAGCCAATTAAGTCAAATGTCTTTCATTGCATCAGGCACACCTCCTAACCGACTGCAGATGTAAATCAGTAACAGATGAGGTTCACATACCATTGACTCATGGCCTCAGTAACAAAACTAGGTACGCTCACCTGGCCAAGTTGACAACTGAATCTAACTACCACAGCTACCAAAAACCTTCGTGATTCTTTTCAAGGAAAGAAATATTGTAAAATATTAGTTTGATAACAGCTATAATATTGAAAAATTGAATGTACATAAAAATAGTGTGATAAAATCTTATCTTCCCATTAACTTACAGAGTTTCAGATGCATTATTTTATGACTCATGTTCAACTAGCAGTCACTTTCAAGTACCAGCTGAAAGCTCAGAATGAGGTAAGTCAAGAACCTTGTTGTGGGGCCATTCTGCAAGGACCCAGCATGGAGGCCAGAGCAGAGTGGAGATCCACCCCTGGAGATCCACCCGTGGAGATCCACCCGTGGAGATCCACCCCTGGAGATCCACCCCTGGAGATCCACCCCTGGAAAAAGATGGTTGCAATAGGATTCTATGGAATGAAAAGACTATGAAAAATGAAATGAAAAAAACAAATCTAGATGCAAACAAGGGGATCTAAACTTAAAGGCAGGTATTCAGACATTTGTTCATTGTAAAAGTAGGAAGAGACAATGATAAGAATTTAGAAGAAAAACGAAACAAAAAAATCAATGGTGGGAGCAGAGAATGGAGAATAGAAAGAATGAAAGGGCACAGGTTGTAGTTAGTGAGAAGGATTCAGAAACATGAGGGCATGTGAAGTCAGACCAGAATCGCTTCCATTAAAGCTGTTTTGTATCTTAATATCCTGTCTCTCCCCATAAAATAATTGGTGATCTGTCAACAAATTCTTAAACAAGCCAAGTTAAAAATGCTAAAAAATGATAAAGTAAATATTCCTCTTTAGATGAAAATCATTGCTTCTAAACTATGTTTAGAAATATACAGATTTGGGCTTCTTACACACACATCATAGTGTCCTAATGTTTAAAACAATAGAAAGGAAAACAGAGCAAAAATTACCTAAATGATGTTTTTATTATTCTTATGATACTTTCACCATGGTTTCCTAGTTGCTCCTTTATATAATTTCTACCCAACACTTTATTCATCAATGTCAGTGAGTTTCTTTTTTAAAAAGAGCCTTTAATCTAACAAGGAGCTGAAACACGTTTAAAGTGCTTTGAAGTCAACAGAAAGAAACCTAAGCATATGCCTATTCTTTCTGATGAACTTCAATATCAGATATATATTTAACATGCTGCACTCTCAAGGGGACTCATTTTTATCCTTGACATCACAAATTTATTAAAGCATATACCAAATGTAATGCTCAGAAGATCACTAAATAATGAAACAGAGGTATCAATTGAAACACATGTACATTGGGCACTCTGTAATTTTAGCAAATGGCCACAAGGAGGGAAGAAACTTTTCATCTTTGCAGGATCTCCATGAAAATTAATAACTCAAATGCAGTGGTTTCTACTCTGCTTGTTAAAACTTCATAATCAATTGTCTCCTACATGTAGCTATTTCCCAGGGTTTTCTCTTCTCTGAGTCTTCCTTCAAGGGTCTCAATTTCCAGCTTCTATCTCATTTCCATGAACATGCATTAAATCCGTAACATTATCCCAGGCCTCTTTCCCGAGGTTCAGACTCATAGTCTCAGCTTCTTATTACATGTTATTCCCTAAATGGCCTATCTGAACCACAAATTCTGCATATCCTAGACCCATTTATCAACTTTCTCCCCCAAAGCAGATCCCTCATTAGTTTGCATGTAGCGGGAATTCCATTTACTCATGCCTTCATATTCTTAATAGCTAAGTCATTTTCTACTGTCCTTTCTCCCTCACCCCTCACATTCCTGTAGTCATCAAGTCAGGTCGTGTCTGCCTCCAAAATATTTCTTGCATTCTCTCTCTCCTCTGATCCTCACTTGTGTAAGCCCTTCTTATTGTTCTTCTTATTATTATTATTTTGCATGGGCAGGCACTGGGAAGCCAATGCATGTCTCTGGCATGGCAGGCGAGAATTCTGCCATTGAGCCACCGTCGCACCGCCAAAGCCCTTATTATTTTTAACTCAATCACTGTAACACAGACCCAGGGAGAGGTCTCCTAGGTCTTTCTCCTCCCATCCCTTTTGGGCACCGCTGCCAGATTGTTTCTTATCCAGGGCTCTCAACTCACTCTGGAACTCTAAAACCACAATTGGCTCTTTGCTGCCCATCAAAAGGCCATTTTCACCCTGGTATTCAGGATACTTTGCAATATGCAGGCCTGGCACATATTCCTAATTTATTTCCTACTACCTTCCCTCTCATCACTTGTCTGTTCCAATCAGATGTAGTTGCCTCTTTAAACAGGCCCTATGCATTTTCCCTTCTAAGGCTTTCTTTTTTCCTGTCACTTAAAAGCAGGAAAACATGGTAGGAAAAAAACCCGTGAGCTTTGGAGTCGTGTTAAACTGCATTCAAATCTCAACTCATAGGTGGTGTAGTTGTGAGCAAATTACTTAATATCTCTAACCTTCTTTTTTTGTAATATGTAAAATATACATAATTCCTACCTCACAGTTGTAGTGTGAGCTTTCAATGAGATAATCCAGCAAAAGGTCAATAATAAGAACTCAGCATCTATTACTGCTACTACTTCCTTGCCTTCATGTAGACACCTCAAACATTGTGTTCTCTCTCCATTTAAGACTTTCTTCATCTTCTAAACCAGATGTGATCTGTTTTTAGGCTTGGCAGTTTGCATGGATCTTAGGGCACTAGTCCTACTCTGTATTAAAATAATTTACCACATCGTGAAATCTTTGAGGTCAATGATTTTGTTTTATCCATTTCAGTATTGAGCGGCACCTCTAATGGTATCAAATCAACCTCAGCAAATATTTGTGTAACTGAATGGATTTGATTATCTCCAGTAAGAAATATAATGCATGGAAGAAACCCCTAACTGCCTCTGGGCATTAGGGTGCTATCTGATAATAAGAAAAGTAAGAGATGAGGCTGCAGAATGGAGATACTACATATTCAACTACAGACAAGATAACATGGTTACTGGAAGAATTCATTTAAATTAAGGGAAACATCAACCTAGAGCTCAGGACAATAGCTCCAGGAGGGTATGAGAGAAATTTGAATAATTCAGAGCCACTGAAGGGAAAATGATGACAACAGCTGACGCCAGATGTAACTGGAGACACAAACACTATAAAAAAAACTCAGCATAGGCAGAAATGGTTTGACTACCGGGTCAACCCATTTCTGTAAAATAATCTCTTCATTTTTCTTGTATTTTGTTATTAATCCAGATTTCATGTAGATGAAAGTGGGCTTTGGTGGCAGTTCATTTATTGCACTTATTGTAGTCCGCAAATCCTTGTAGCAATGGCTTGAGTAAAGCCATTTTCATCTCAATAACTAGAATTTCCTCACATACATTCATTCAACCCTTTAAGAAGTTTGAAAGTTTCTTCTTTTTCACCATCAATTCAATGGAAGATATTCCTCCATATTTGCCATTTGACCTGGGGTTTGCCTTGTTTTATCTACTTAATGTTATTTTAAATGGTTTAATTTGTAGCAATAAAGTTAAAAGCAACTGAAAATAAAGCAATAAAAATGTAGAGAATTTTTTAAAGTTTCTTTTGTTGTTATTTTACTTTGGGAGATGAGAATTGGAAAATGAATATCAAGTATGTTCATAAACGAGTAAGAAAGAAGAAACAAATTTGTACTGGATATTGCTGACCAAGTTCAAGAATGCTTTGGCTCCAAGCATCATGAAGCGTTGTTTCTCAATTGAGCCAACAGTTTTAGAAATCTAACTTGTAAGGAGTGGGTCTTGAGAGAAGAGGATCAGAAAGTAATTCCCTCTTCAAATGAAGAAGCCATGGAGTAGGCATTTCCAGCCAGGAACAGTCTTCGCTCTCATTGTAAAAGCAAAGGAGGAATCCCTGAAGGCTGAATGAGGCCTGGTTTGAAAGGATTCAGGCAGTGCCAGTTGCTTACTCAGAGGGCACATTAAACCACGCTCACCCTTTTGGCTTTTGCTGGAATGTGGCCCTTTGGAAAAGATGCAGCTGAGTCACTAACATTTATTTCATCCCAAGCACATTTATTCCAATGGATTCCATGAAATTCATGAAAATATCCTTCCCTGAGACCATGAGACCAAGATAGGGGACACTCATGCTCTTTTATTTTTCCTACTTCTCATTACACTCAACGAATAGAACCAGACCTTTTTTTTTCTTTTTTTTTTTGTGAGAGGTTAATGATAGGTATTCAATTAATTGAATTCATGCGAATGGGTTAGGAAGGAGTGGGATAGACTATAGCTCCCTCCCTTAATTATTCTAGCTTTTTCAGTGGCCCTCTTATCCTCACAGTATGCAAGCCATAAATGAGTTAATTAGAACATTACCACTTTTAGTGCTTATTATAAGCAGTTTATGGAATGCCATTTTAAATGAATGTAATGTAATGTTTAGAAAGCCACTAAAATAAACCAAACTATCCATGTTATCTTGATGATCAGGGTAGTGGGTTGGTTCCCCTATGCTATCAAGAGTCACCCCAGAGCCTGGCAGGGCCCTCACACCCAGTGGTGGTCAATCCGAGTTTTCACACTTGAAATAAGACTATTCCAATCCGTACTCAGACCTACCTGAAATTTGGTGGCATATATGGACTATTCAGGTTACCTCAAGGTCAATACTTTAGCTTTGGATGCTAGTTTCATCCCAAAACAATAAAAAACTGACTTCAATTAGAAAGACTGAATTATTTAGAGGTTTTAGGATGCTTCATGCTCTTTCCAATCTCCAAGCATTTACCTATGTGGCTGTTTTTGTTCGTGCAAATATATTTATTTACCCACCAAAGGATCCTAATTGAGCCAACACTTTGAAATGGTTGAATGTAAAATGTTCATGAAAAAGGTAATTGTACACAATAATTAAATTTAAAGTAGTATGGAGATTTGCTCCCGATAGAGCTTGTTCATTCTCACAGATAATTCCTGACCAAAGGTGATTGAATTTTGAGTCTATTTTTTTCATGGACCTGAGCATTGGTGTCATTACTCATAATGCATTCCATCAAAACTTTCCCATCTTCCACTTTCCTCGATACTGGACTTCCCTTTCCATCTCATTCCTGGTGTGGAAACAATGCAGAGTTTGTAACGTTGTAGACAGTCTCAATTCTTCAGCCATCAGCTACAGTTTCATCAAACTTCTCTCCCAAGTTGCAAGAAACTGTGCTGTTTTCAAAGTGGTGAGGGATTTGCCCTTAGAAGCGAGGGCCCAATCAGGTTTGCCCGCTGTGCCCATTTTTCACAGAGCCATTCCCACACCGATTTCCTTCAAGTTTTCATCAAAGCCTATGTTGTCACCTGGCACTGTCTTCCTACCGCTGCTGAGTGGTAGCCATCGTGGGTGCAGGCAAGATGAAATGGACAGGGTGCAGTGAGGCAAGGAGTGTAGTGTGCAGTGTCCCCCTCCCCCCACACTGGCATGGCTTTATAATGGCTGCGGGTGAGGGCGGGCAGTGGAACAATGGAGCAGTAGCAGTTGTGCTCCCTGCCCCCCCCCCTCTGCTCCCAGCCATCCCTTCAGGACTTGGGGGCTGCAAACTACCTCCAGCCCCCCAGGCTCTCAAGGGCTCCCTCCAGCAATCCTACAAACTGTAACTCGCTCCACGCTCCACATCTCCCTGCATGCTGGCCTCTACGTGTTCCCATGCGATTGTACCGTCACACCTGTCTTCACGAGCTAACTCATGGACGCCTTCAGGTCTAGCTCATCTCTCTGCGGAAAAGCATCACAACAGTCAGGTACAGAAGGCATTTCACAAAACAGTGTGTGTAGTTTGAGCATTCTTCATGGAAAATGGTTCTGGGCATTTTAGCCAAACCCATCAATCAATTTTGGAGGAAAAATGTGCTCAATGTTTTGAAAATTGGTTTATTGTCTGATACATCCAAATCTAACAAAATAAATTAGCTATATTCAGCCAAATTTGCAAACAAATTTTCTGAAATTCAGTAAGTTTACTCTTAAATCCTTGTCAAAAACACACATTTTATGACTTTAAGTAACACAGAAGTAGGGGTTAATTTTATAAGTATTTCTTATCATAAACCAAGTTATGAGAAGAAGAAAAAATTAACATGATAAAAATCAGTAATGGTTCTTATTCTTTTATGGAAAGCTTAATTTCCACAGCCATATTATTTCTCTCAAGTGTTAAAGATTTGATGGAAATGACAGAAAAGAAAAACAGAACTATTGGGAAACAATTTCTGTAGTAATTAAATTTTCTATGCTCTAACTATAAAGACAGATTAAATGAATTTGAAAGGATCATTTTTCGACAGGTTGTTTTTTAAAAAGCTAAACTTAGCTGAGTTCTTTATGATAACAATCACAGAGTCAATCCTTTGTCATTGTTAAATAATCTAACTCTCTATGTAGTATAAATTTGAAACTGCAAAAATAGATAAATAAAGAATATGAAATTTGGATTCCTTAGAAATTATGTAATTAAATTTATTTGGATTCAGCTATTAATGTTATCCCAGATGGCACTGCCTTTGCTGCTATTTCCAGGAAAAAATAGAAATGACTTTTCCATGTGAAAAATTTTAAGAATTTTAACACCAAAATAACATTTGCACCTTGTTTATAACACTAAAGGGTGTCTTAATGCCATGAGATGATAAAAGTGATTTCTTACACACTTAACTTATGGTGAAATTACTTGGACTTAAAAAAAGTTGCACAGAAATAAGTGAATGTACAATACACAGTAAGTAAGATACTAAAATGTATGATATTTCTAGAAGTACTATTAATATTCCAAGGGAAATTATTTACCTTATGCTTTCAGTTAAACCCAGCTAAACAAATACTGGGTTTAACTTGTTAAAAGAGTAGGAGATAAAAAGATAATAAAAGTAGAATTAGTACTTTGAGGAACTTACAATCTAATGATAGACACAGAGTGCAAACAGATAGCTTTTTGTATAGTAATTAAAGTATGGATAAGTTACAGAAGTAGTAGAAGGAAGGAAGTAATTGACTCAGTTTGGAGAAATTAGAAGGCATGACATCTGTTGACCTGGCAAGATGAATAGGAGCTTAGTGGGTGGACAAGGAGAGGAAATATGTTCCATGCAGTCTAGGCCTATGAAACAAACTCATGGCCTTTAGACAACTACAAGAAATTTAATATTGAAGGGAGGGGAGAAGAGAATAATAATAAGAAAAAGATAGAGAAGAAGGGGAAAGGGGATGAGAAATAGGAGGAAAGAGGAAAAAGTCGAGAAGTAGCAGAAAATGAGGCTGCAGACTATGGGACCAGATTAGGAAGGGCTTGGACTTCATCCTCTGAGCATCAGGGGGTCCCTGAAGGAACACATTTGGGGAGTGACGTGGTCATTCGATTTGGAATGATCACTCTGGTGAATGTGTGGAAGAAAGATTGACGGGGCCAGACTGGAAGCAGGAAGATCAGAAAGCAATCAGTTGTAATCATTCAACAAGGGGAGAAGGAGCACTTGAACTAACATGGCAGTTGGTAATGCTGAAGAAAAGACAGAATTGAGATATCGCAAAGTGCCCAAATCTACAGAGCTTTGTTGAACATGTGGGTGTTGAATGTCAGAGAACAGAGAAGTACCAGATAACTCAGGGTTTTCTGGACTTTGGATAGCTCTGGTGGCATATTACTAATGCAGAGAAGGGCCAGAGGAAGTGAAATAGTTGCAGTGGAGATTGCTCAGTCCTAGATATTTTAACTGAGGGCCCTATAAGACCTCTTGCTGAAGCTATATATTTAGAGTTATTAGTTTCTAAGTGATGGTTTAAGGCACAAAAATGACAGAGATTATTCAGGAAGAGAATATAATGAGAAGAAGATTAAGAAACTTGGAGGAGACCAAACTAAAATAGAGTTGGCATAAGGGTTGTTCTAAAGAAAAAGACATCGATGTAAGAGGAAATCCAGAAGAACATGATTTCATGGAAATCAAGAAAGAAAATAGTTTCAAGAAGAGAATGTCAGTACTGTTAAAAGCCAAAGAAATACTAAGTAAAACAATGACTGAAAAATATCCATTGTATTAGGAGGTGAATGTTAACATCTGGTAATTTCAGTCGAATGAGGATGTTCAGATTTCAAACGAAGGGCAAGGAAGCAAAGATAGTTGGTATTGATGATTATTTCAATAAGATGTTTGAGAATTTAGGAAATGAAGAGGCATTAGCCAGGAAAAGAAGAGTAACAGAGTGTTTTGGGTTTCTTCTTTGTAATGATTTTAAGTGATTGTTGAAGAAAATCAAATTGTTCATAGTCTGTACTCTAAAAATCTCCCAGAATAATACCTTGCTAAAAACTTGAAGTCATTTGAAACCATTGAAATTTTAAAATTTCAGGAAATCCTTGGCAGCATAGAAACAGGCTTCTGAAAGTTGAGCACCCTAATTATTCAGATACCACCGATGTGAACAGCAAATGAATTCCTTTCAGAGGTGCTGCATATCAAGAAGCTGTTAATTCTATGGAGGTACTAGCATATGGTGGTTAAGAATGGATCTGGGTAAAAAGGAATGAAGTCCTGATACATGCGACAATAGGGATGAACATTGAAGACATCATGTTGAGTGGAATATGGCAGACACAAAAAGGCAAATATCGTATGAGCTCACTGATTTGAAATAATTAGAATAAGCATACCCCTAGAGCCAGAATCTAAAGAATAGGTTCCCAGGGATGGGTAAGGATAAGAAATGAGAAATTTAGACTTAAAATGTACAGGGTTCCTTGGTTCTTATTTGGAATGATGCAAATGTTTTGGTAACAGATGGTGGAGATGGTAGCACAATATTGTGAATGTAATTAACAGCACAGAAACATATATCTGAATGAGATTAAAAGGGAAATGTTAGATTGTAGATAGGGTAAGAGAATAAAAATTTTTTAAAAATCCATGGAATTGCAGTACATAATGAACTGTAAGTTAAACCTTGGACTATAGTTTATAGTACAATTAGAAAAATGTGCTACCTTCAATTATAACAAATGTTCCACACCAATGAAAGGTATAAATAATAGGGTATTACATGGGAATCCTGTGTTCTTACATGATTGTTCTGTAAATCCATAATTTCTCTAATGAAAGTAAAACATCATCCAAAGGGCTCCATAGGAAATTGTCTTGGGAACTGCTAAATCTATGTGATTGGGTTCAGCCAGGAGTAAAACAGATAACCTTTCTCTAGCATTTAGTGATAGAATGAAATGTTGATGTGGGAAGTTTTGCCAAATGCTGCTGCTGATTACACATACTTTGTGTAACTTTAATTTAAAGCCATGAAACTAAATAAGACCATGGAGGTGAGGAGTGTAGATAGGAAAGAGTAGAGGTCTAGATACTGGCACAGGGTCACCTCAGACATAAGATACTGGGAGCTTGAGGAAGAACTAGAAAAGGACACTAAACCGGGTAGACAGTGAGTAGGAGGGAAACCAGGGGAGTACCGAGTCATGGGCTCACAGGGAAGAATGTATTTCAAGAGGGAGTGGGTGATTAAATGAACCAAACAATACTAATCAGTCAAGTAAAATGAAGACTGAGAATTCTCTGGATTTAGCAAAGTAGAAATCTTTGGTTACCTTTTCAAGGGCAGTTTTGGGGAGTCCTGTTTATGCCCTTCTGCTCACACGTGTGTGTGATCTTGATCACCCATGCACAATCCAAGGACAGAATATGCATCTGTCAATCACAGTACATGATCTAAACGGGGACAATGAAATCTGATTGGTGTTTTCTGTGTACTTCTGGGAAGGAAGTGTTCATGTTTTTCTCAGAAAGCTAATGGGAGAGACACACTCTCTGTCACTGGACATGAACAAGGAAGGCTGTGTCTGATGAGGTTGTTTGCAGGCCTCTTACAATCTTGAGAAGAGACAGATGGGCCATGTGTGCAGGTTTGAAACTGTTATGTACCCCAGAAAAGCCATGTTCATTAAATCTAATTTTGTAGGGGTAGATCTATTGTTTAGGGTGGGACCTTTACATTGGATTATTTCCATGGACATGTGACTCTGCCCATTCAAGGTGGGTCTTAATCCATTTATTGGAATCCTTTAAGAGATGGGTCTTAATCTAGTTATTGGAGTCCTTTCAAGAAAGCTTATTTGTGACAAAAGGAACCAGAGAGAAATACCTCAGCTAAGCAAGGGCTCATCATAAATAGCCAGAACCTGTACAGAGCCGAAGGAAACTAAGAGATGAAACCCAGAGTTTGCCTAGGAGAAGCTAAGTGAGGGCCCATAGACGTTTGGAGATGCAGAAAGAAACTGCTCTGGAAAATTCCAGAAGGCCCAGAAGAGCTGAGAGAGCTGTCTCAAACCAGAAGCTAGGAGAAATGGATAGCAGGCATCACCAAGTGCCTCTCCATGTGACAGAGAAATCTTGGATATGATTGGCCTTTCTGGAGTGAAGGTATTCTCTTATTGATGCCTTAATTTGGACATTTTCATGGCCTTAGAATTGTCACTTTTTAACTTAATAAATCCCCTTTTTAAAAGCCAATCCAGGGGAAGACCTGGGTTTGATTCCCAGACCATGCACAAAAAAACACAAGCCAATCTATTTCTGGTATATTATATTCTGGCAGCTTTAGCAAACTGAAACACCATGGAGGGAATAGAAATTGGCAGAAACTATCATGAATGACATAATTGAGCTAACATTATCTGAAGTCCAATCTACCTCTACCTTTCCTGCCCAGAACCTATTTGACTCAAGACAGTTATATGACCAAACAAATTCCACTTTCATATATCATATTAGATTTCTATTTTTCTGTAACTTGCAACAGAAACATTCCCAACTGATAGAGCAATTTATCTGGTATTTAATCACATGAGCTGGGCCAGGGGAAAGGACCGTGGTTACCAGAATGATTTGGGACAGCTAGTTAAAACAGTTCCTACCAAAATCCATACACTGAATATGACCAAATTTTGACTTTTTATTATCTGTTTATCCTCCATTTAAAAGATGTTCCAAAGATTTAAATTATTTAATTAAATTAAAAACTATAAATCTCTCCTATATGGACCCTGGGAAAATCATGATGGAGTGTAAATGTCTTGCTGCTTCTCCAGTCCTACCTCGAATCTGTCTACCTTGAGCCAAGCAGCAATCAGCAATCGTAAGTAATTGTGTGTAGGAAGGTACTGAGTTCTGAAGAAGTCTAAGCCGAAGAGATAACATGGGGCCTCTTCCAGCATGGATGACAAATGAGTTCGTAAACCAAACTCAGAGAACTTCAAGAAGAATCTCACACTTGGTGGATACTGGGAAAAGCTCCAGAGTTCTATGCACCCCAAGATACTAAGATCAACTTGTACCCATATAGGAAGGTTTAGTCTGACTGACCCCCATGAAGCCTATAGAGTAATATCTGGTAGGTTGAGAATTTCTGATGATAGGAGAGTGTTCTAGTTTGCAAGCTGCTGGAATGCAATATACCAGAAACGGAAGGACTTCTAAAAAGGGGAATTTAATCAGTTACTAGTTTATGGTTCCAAGGCCAAGAAAATGTCCCAATTAAAACAAGTCTATAGAACTGTCCCATCTAAGGCATCCAGGGAAAGATACCTTGGTTCAAGAAGGCCAATGAAGTTCAGGGTTTCTCTCGCAATTGAGAGGGCACATGGAGAACACAGAGTTTCTCTCTCATCTGGAAGGGCACATGGCGAACATGGCATCATCTGCTAGCTTTTTCTCCTGGCTTTCTGTTTCATAAAGCTTCCTGGGAGACATTTTCCTTCTTCATCTCCAAAGGTCGCTGGCTGGTGGACTCTGCTTCTCGTGGCTATGTCATTCTGCTCTGCTCTCTCTGAATCTCTCATTCTCCAAAATGTTTCCTCTTCTGCAGGACCAGAAACTAATCAGGACCCACCCAAACGGGCTGAGACATGCCTCAACCTAATCCAGCTGAACAACCACTCTTGATTAAATCACATCCCCAGGGAGATGATCTAATTACAGTTTCAAACATACAATATTGAATAGGGATTAGAAGAAATGGCTGCCTTTACAAAATGGGATTAGGACTAAAATCCAGCTTTTCTAGGGTACATACATCTTTTCAAACCAGCACAGAGAGCGTGAAGAAAAAGGAGAACAGGGAAGTTTTCTCTGGTACCGAGATAGAGCCTGGGTGCCTACCTGTTATACAATTCTCTCAGGGTTAGGTTGGGGGTGCTTTGCTTTCCATCGCTTAAGGGACCACTGTCACACCAAAATCTGTACCTAGTTCTACATGAGCCCACAAGAAATGTAACAACCATTTAGGAGCGTGAAAAAGAGCTGTTGGAGAGATGTATGATAAGTTGGGGAAAAAAAACTAAAAAACCATTGTGGAGGGTCAAGTACAGCACACACAACTAAATATACATTTAATTCGAAAGAGATAATGATAGCCTGTCTGGGAATGTGTTTTGAAAAAGCACTAAATAAGGATTCTTGAAATAAAATGATACACTGAAATGAAAGTATAATGAGTCCAGAATTAAAAATATTAAACTATTTTGGCAAAATCTAAGAGCTAAGGATGGTGACAGGGTGAGAGTGGAGAGGAGATGAGGTATTCCCAAATTTTTCATCTGATGGGTTGAAGCCCAGAAGATAAACAAGGAAAGTAAGCCAAAGGGAGAAAGTGGGGGACAATTAAGAGAAGTGGAATGTCTTGGTGGAAAAACAATGTTGGTATTTGTTTTAAAATAGTAACACAGTAAAGTGCCTGACAACGAACAGCAGAAGAGTGCTGCTCAAAGCCATGGAAGGGGAAAGGGAACAAATAGTAACTTGAACAAACCAGAGAAACAAGAATAAATTTAAAGGAAAAAATATTTATCAGTGTCAAAAACGCTCAATGTCAATGGAGGATACATTCCCACTAAGTGAGCCTGTCATTTTGGATTTTTTAAAAAAGAAACTTACCTAAAGTGTTTAAGAAAAGTGAAAATAATGAAACAGGCAAGGAAACACCAGTCAAATGTAAGCAGAAACAAAAAGAAGAATAATAATATTACTATCAGAGAAGGCAGAACTTAAAGTTTAAAGCCCTAAATTGGATAAGGAGGAAAATTATATCAATGAAAGTCACAATACATGAAGAAGATACATTGGTGTTAAATATAAGAAGCAAAACTACTATAATGGAGGGAGAAATGGATTTAAAATACATTTATGCTGGGAGATATAAGCACATCTTTAAATCAGACATGGACCTAGTAACCAATAAAAAAAATAGAAGGAGAAATTGAAAAGTATAATCAACAAACAATTTTAAATTCAGAGAGAATCTTACAGCTTCTATCTCTCTATTGGAGACTATATATCTATAGATTTATACGTAAATCCACTGAATAGTTGTAAAAGCTGAGCATATGCTTGACCACAAAAATACAACTTAGCATGTTTTTTAAAGAAGAGTTTCACAAGCCATTTTATTTCTAATTGTAACACAGTAACAAGAAATAAACAATAAAAAGTGACCAAACCATTATGACTGCTTATAAGTTTTAAAACTGCTTTTCTAAGTATTGGATTCAAGTACGAATCATAAATAAAATAGAAAGCAGGACAAAAAGAATGCAACACAATCAAAATGGGAGCTATGAGATACAGGGAAAGCTGTACTCAGGAAAATTTGCAGCTTTAAATCATTACTCAAGAAGTAAGGTAAACATTAAACAAATTTAATATTCACCTTAAAACTAAAATAAATAACAAAAAATGAAACAAGGAGAAGAGAATTTATGAAAATTAAAGCTGAAAATAATGAAATAAACAAATATTCAAAGAATAGATATATTTAAAAACTAGTTCTTTGTAAATGATTCATAGACTAAATAAATGCGTTGTAAGTCTTAGTAAAGAAATGAAATTAGAGAGCCAGCAAAACATTTAAGATTGAGAATGAGGAATAAAAAAGAAGGCAATGTTCATCTAAGAGAGAGTTAAAAAAATTATAAGAAAAAGACATGATTTTAATGAGGCAAACTTGAAAATCTCTATATAGTAAATAAATGGTTTCTTAGTAGCCTAAGAAAATTAAAAATATCTCTACACTAATTACCAAAGAATAGATTAAAAATAGATTAAAGACTTGTTATTGAATAAATCAACAGTACCAGATGGGGTCACAGGTGAGTTTCAGCTAACCTTTTATGAACAAATAACTCCAATGCAAGTTAAATCATTCTAGACCTTAGCGAAAGATGAAACACATAACAATTCATACACTCTTAAATGTGTTTTAAATATGTCTAAAAGAAAAGTGACATTTGCCTTTCTAATTATCAGAATATTTAACTAAAATTTTAAAAATTGAATCAATATAATCTTGACCCAGAAATAGACAAATAGATGTGTGCCCAAAATGGAGACTCTATAAATGTACCCTGGTATATTAGAAAATTTAATGTATTTCAAATTGGTATTTTAATTCAGTGGTAAAAGGATGGATTACTTTTAATTTTATAATAAATCATACTGGCACATATGACCAACTATTTACAAGAAAATAAAGTTGGATATTTACCTTACGTGAAAATAAAAACTAAATCCCAGATGTTTTTTTTATTTAAAGACAACTAGGATGTAAAAAAATGCAATAACAAAAAATTTTCCTACAAGAAAACTAGGAGACTCCACGTATAAACAAAGGTTGGAGAAAACCTTACAAAGGCAGAAAAGTCAGAATTTATAAAAGAAAGGAAAGGTATACTTGACTGTATAAAAGTTGCAAAACTTTTATTGCAACAATAAAACATAAACAAAAGACAAGCAATAAATTTTAAAAATGCATGCTGCCAAGATCGCAAAATAAAATTTTTTATAAGACACAAACAGTTCATATGAACTGACAGGAAAATGGCTAGCAAAAGTTTGAAAGTGAAAATTAGCAAAACATAAGAAAAAGAAATGATAGAAAGGATATAAACATATAAGAGAAATGTTCACCCTTGCTTGTTAGCAGTTAAGAAAATGCAAATTGAATTAGGAGGGAAATATCACTTTATAACTCTTAACCTGGTAAAAATGAAACAATACATCCATTACTGGTAAGAATAAGTCAAAGCAACTGCTCTTCTATATTTGCTGATGGAAATATTCATTATTACAAGATTGTTGAAAAGCAATCTGCTAATATTTATTAAAGGTAAAAATACATATACTTTTGATCTGTAATTCTACCCTATAACCATAGTAAAAAAATAAAAATAAAGAGCATTAATACATAAGTGTGTATATAGGAAGATGTTTACTATAACATTGCTTATTGTGACAAAACAAATAAAATGAAAATGATGGCCTTTTCCATTAAAGAAAAATGACTAAATAAATTATAGAAATATATGCTATGCAACATTATTCAAGCAATTTAAAAGATTTAATTAGAACCATACCAGATTCCTTGGAAGAATTTGCATGAGGTTTTAGGAAGTGAGAACAGTAAGCTGATATGGTACGCATGTATTATTATTCCATTTTTATAAATCCGTTGCAAGAAAACTCAACAGTTCTTTATATGTATATGTAAATATATACATATGTTATGTAAATATATGTATATTCTTGCTACAGTTACGTGTGTATGGATAAATGGCATGTGCTAATTTATTAACATTAATTTCCTTAGTAGGGCAAGTGTGGGGTGTGGGAAGGGAAGCAGAATTAATATGGAAATGAGAAGATAAACAAAAGAAAAGATTTTTAAAAATCTACTAGAGAAAAAATCTTATTTGACTTATTCAAGATTAAAATGTATGAATGCATATATGCAAACAAAAATTTCCCTTTTTAACCACAATTAAATATAAAACTCAGTGGTGTTAATTACATACCGAGTATTGTGCTACCATCACTAAATATAAGTTAATAGAATAAAAATTTTTAAAAATGCATAGGAACATCCAACACAGTGAACCACAATGTAAACCATGCACTACATATAGTTAAGTCGATCATAATAATATTCTGTCTTTAATTGTAACAACTAATGCAAGGTGTTAATAACGGAGGGGATAAATGGGAATTTCATATCTTTGCATGAGTTTTCTGTAAACCTACAACTTCTAAAAATGTATGAATCCAAAAGATTCACATGAGAGGGAGAGAAAACCTATGACTGGTATCATTATGAATTTTTTTGGGTGAAAGAACGGGTCATCCCAGAACACCAGATTGACAGAACCAGCAAGAATTCCACGGATGGCGAAGTCAAGACCACTCAACTTATTGAGGTCTTGAAGAGTGGAAGTGACTTCCACAGCTGATGATGGTGGCGCTTCAAACCTGTGTCCATGGCCCAGTGCTGTTTCTTCTACACCCTGTCCTCCTGCAGAGAATCCTGGCTCTGCCCATAACTAAACAGGTGGGACCTTGGTTTCCTTTTGTCTGAAATGCACCTGTAGCTTAGAATTGTTATGATTCCCCGGTAAGTTTTAATTTATAAGATGCTTATATCTGTGCCTGGTAGATAGTAAGCTCTCTATTACTACTATACTACTTCTGCCCCTAAAGCAGCACCATGCCTCTATTCTACCTTAGTATGATCGTTAGTGGGAGAAATGAGTGTACAGGAATGTCCTAGCACCTCTTTCTGGCAGCATAAGGCGAGAAGGAGGTAGGGAGAAAAGAGGAAGGGAACGCGGGGAGGTAGAGGAGGGAGGAAACGAGTAGGTAAGGAAGGGAAGAAAAGAAAGAGTAAAGCAGAGAGGGGAAAGAACAAGAAAGAGATAGAAGTGGAGTAGAGGAGGTTAGAGGGGAAGAAACAGAATATGAGAGAATATTCTACTCTGGTAGAATATGAGAGAAGAAAGGGGGGGAGGGAGCAAAAGGGGAAGGAACGGAGGCAATTCTAGTCCTGCCCCGGCCTCTCTAATGAAAAATGCTTCACATTAAAATGAATGAAAGGGGTTTTTAAAGTTGCCTTAGGAGGCAATAGTATTTTAGTGTTGAGATATTTTTTTTCTTATTAATCACAAGAAAAAAAAAGAAACCATTGAAGTGATATAGACAACGACACTTTATTTGGATATTTGATTCTGCACAGTCATTAAATTCTTTTCCAGGAAAAGCTATTATTAACAGTGTTAATTGCAGTTCAGCACAGCAGCTCCCAATGGCTTGTCATGTTTAGAAGTAAGCTTTTGAAAGCCCTAATTAAAGGAAAAGGCCAGACTCTCATTGCTACTTGTGTAATTGCTCAAAGTATAAAAGATACTTGATGAAATCATACTGCTAAATGATCAGAATGGCTTTTTCCAGTCAGACAAATAAATATGCTTTATACAACCATGATCCTAAATGAAGCAATAAATGGTCTAAAACATTGGCTAAATCTAAGACCACTATCAATGCTTCCACCAGAACATTTCAAGTCCCTTTTCCCCTCTTATCAAAAAGAAATAAGTAGTTTGAAATATTATACTATTCAAATTATTTTGCATTTACCTACCTATTATTTAAAAAAAACTTTATGAAAATTTTCAAATATTAAAAGTTGAAAGAATTTTACACTGAAGACCCATGTACTCCCCATCTGGAGCCTACCTTTGACATATTTCTGAATTGTATAATTACATATCTACCCATCTATCAAGCCCTCTATTCACCCATTAATCCATCTTGTTGTTTATGTATTGCAAAGTAAATTAAAATATCAGTCCACTTCCCCTAAATACTTTGGCAAACAGTAGTTATTTTTGTTTTATTTTATATTAACTGAAGCCCATACTTTATTAAAATTTTCTAGCTTTCACCTAATGCCCTTTTTTCCTTTTTTTTTTGAAAAAGTTCAACAGTTGTAGGGTTACAGAAAATCATGCAGAAATTACACTTTCATATTCACCACCCCCACCTCCACCCCCATTTTCCCTATTAGTAACACTTTGTGCTAGTGTGGTGACTTTGTTATAATTGATGAACCAATATTATTATAATTACACTATTAACTGCAGCCCAGTTTACCTTAAGGTTCACTCTGTGTTGTAGCACCCTATGGGTTTTTTTCTTAATTTTTACTCTGGTAGTTATTCGTCTTTGACATGGACAACAGACCAAGGTCTGCCTCCATTACAGGAAACATTAAAATATGGTATCCCACCATATTTTAAAAACATTTCACACAGTCAAGATGCAGGGTTCACATTATTTAATGTGGGAGCTAACTTCTTGGATGTATACCTTCCTGCCCATGTCTAGAAAACATACGGAAATAGCTAGATAACATCTTGAGTTCTCTGCAAAAGTGAAAGTCATAGAGATTAGAAACAATCCTCATTTCCTAGATAAGGAGGGGGAATAATATGTGCATTTCTCCTTAATGTCCTTCTTCCTGTGAACTGTCACTATAAACACAGTCAAGTCCTCTGATTCTCAATGAGAAATGACTGTTAAAAAATTCTGTTACTTGGTTAAGTAGTGGAGAAAATTTTGCAGCAAAACAAAAAGCACCTGAAACCTATCATTATTAATATTTTGGTTACTAAACTTACTCACACGTCTTCATTTATTCATTCATTCATTCAGCAAATACTCTGCGGCCCTACTCTGTGGCATGAGACACACAGTCTCTGTGCTCAAGGGATTTATATTCTACTCATACATCAGGTGGTAATAGGCACTGTGAAGAAAAAAAGATGGTAAAGTGTCAGAACATGAGGTTAAAAGATGCTACTTCGCCTGGGGCAGCCAAGGAAATCCTTTCTGGTGAGGCAACATTTGAGCAGAGGTGTGGAAAGGTGGGAGAGAAGATGAGACATCTGGGCTAGGAGGATGGCAGGTACTCAAGTGCAAGGTGAGAGTGTGTTTAGGATGCTTGAGGAGCAGCAAGAAGACCTGGGGTGGCTGGAGAGTAGCGAGGAGAGGGTGGGTAGTGTGACATGAGCTCAGAGAAGTGACAGGAGCCAGATCTTCTCTGAGCAAGATGGAAAGCCCCATGGGAGTTTTGATCACAGGAGGGTCATGATCTAAAGTAACTTTTAAAAGAACAACTCTGGCTGACTTGTGGAAGACGGAATGGAAGCAGGCAAGAGTGGAAAAGAGAAATCGAAAAGAAGACTTTAGTGGGAATCCAGGTGGGACCTGAAGGTGGCTTGAGTAGGGTAGTGACAAGGGACATAGTATGTGCACGTGCATACATATATAACCATATACATATGCAATTCTACACAATCATATTATGCCATATGTTTCATTGAAACCTTTTCCTATTTACTCCTATTGCTATGTTTATCTCCACCATACCCTAGCACTCCATTCCACACCCCTCTGCAACACCCTTCTAGTAACTAATGTAAAAATCTTTTCACATTTCTCTCTGTTTTCACACATCACACATGTAGGGTGTTTTCATTTTGATTTTTAATGCCTTGCTTTACAAAAATGAATTATGTTCTCTTACTTTGCTCTGTGACTTGACAAAAGATTTTGCTTGCTAACTCTTCTCTCTTATTTTTTTGTCTTTTTCCTTCTTTGTAGGCTTATTATAGGTTTATAGATATCAACTCTTTTGCATCATGTGTTCCAAATATACTTTCTCAATCTATCTTGTATTAGATTTTTATTTTGACTTTTTAAAGGAAATTATGGTATTCCGCCATATTAAAAAAAAAACATTTCGCATACTCAATATGCCTACCTATCTTATAGTTATAAGATAACTGGGCTTCCTGTCTTGTACAAATCATCTCGCCTAAGTCATACATTGCTATGAGGGGCAGCTGTGTCCTCAAATAGATACACTGAAACCATAACCCCCTGTACCTCAACAATAAAGACTTGCTGTCCTTATAACAACAGGAGAAGAGACAGCTCCCCCGGAGAAGATGGACACACGAAGACAGAGGCAGAGGTTGGAGTTACGCTGCCGCAGGCCAAGGAATGCTGGGGCCACCAGAGGCTGAAAGAGGCAAGAAAAGAGTCTTCCCCGGAGCCCTGGGAGGAGCATGACCTTGCCCACACCTTGATTCTGGATTTCTGGCCTCCAGAACCATGAGAGAATGAATTGCTGTTGCTTTAAGCAATCAAGTGTGTATAGTAAATAGTTATGGCGGCTCTAGGAAACTACTACATTTCTATTTTCTGAATTTTCTTCTAATATTTACTTCTTGACTTGTATTACAGTGTGAAATACAAGCCCTATCAATAACTGATGTGATTACACAAAGTCCATTTTTTTGATTACCTAAAATCTGATTTTTTTCCCCACCCCACTAGGTTTCACAAGCTCACCCAGTGGCCTTGGGGGGGCGGAAAAATCTGATTTTTTGCTTGTTTGTCCATTTGTGAGTTGTTTATTATGTCATTCGGGCTGCCATTGTCAATATCAGCAATTTATTGTTCCAGAAAGGGATGATCTTTCATACATGCCTCCTCTCCTCTACTGTGGTGTAAGCTCCTTAAGGGCGGAATGCCTGCTATTTCTCCTTATGTCCCTGTCCCGGGTCTTGGTTTAATCACCCTCAGACCCATTTCTAGGCTTTCTCCTGCTCTGCTCTGAGTCTGGGAGAAGCTGGAGGAAGGGGCTGATTTCTGCTAGCTGCGTTCCCCTGCTCCAGTGTCAAGTGCTTCCAGCTGGGTTTGATCATTAGGCCAGCTCTGGAGAGTGAAGGGCGTGAGGAGGGAGAAGCCTGGGCATCCTCCTCCCTCTCTGAGCCAGCCGCTCGCTCTGAAGTCGACCCTGCTCCAGCATTCCTCGGCGCTCCTGCTGGGCAGCCTCGCTCTCGCTCCAGGTTCTGCCTGGAACCCTGGCTCCCAGGCTGCTGTGCGGTCGCCTCCTCCTTTCGTACCCCCAGAAGGCAGTGGCTTCCTGGAGTTGCTCATCTCCGAGTAGCTCCTCAGTCCCCTCCTTGACTTCTCAGGACTCCCATTACCCGAGGAAACTAATTTCTTGCTTCAAATCCCCGATATTTTCTTCATTGGCTCCTGACTGATACAGCCTCCAACAGTGTTTAGCCTGCGCATTGATTGTAGGAAAAACTCAGATAAATATGTTTTCTGAGCACCAAATAGCACAGCCTTCCATAATTTACTACAGTTCCTGGGAGCTGCTTCTTCCTGTCTCTTCAACACCATACTCAGTATAACTGAGCAGACACTTCGAAGCATCCAAGGCCCCTTCGCCACAGTGATGGTGCTTTCCTCATTTCCAGATTCTGCAGACTCTGTATTTAGTTCTGAATTTCTCTGTACTTCACTGCCCAATATTTTTTCATCTATGCTTCTCATTAAATGCATTGATTATTAAAATCTCTCCTCTTTAGGGCCCCCCTCAACTATCCAACTCATCTATTGACATTTATTAAGTGCCTCACTGAGTATTAACGGTGGTCCTAATATCTGCCAAGAGCTATGCAATGATGCAGTCTCTTTCTCCAGGATTTTGGTAAGTTGGCAATTCTAATGCAATGTGATAAAGGGTATTGTCATGGCAGGCAGAACTCTGAGATGGCCCCCGGGATCCTGGACCCCTTGTCCTCACACCTTATGGGGTCCCTTCCCCTTCAGTGAGGCAGGACTTGTGACTATCATGGGATAGTCAATCCCTTGATTAGGTTACATTATAAGGCAAACATAATGGATGGTAATTCCCATGATTACATCATGCTACAAAAGGCTTTGTCTTCGCTGACTGACAAAATTCTCCTTCTCTCCTTGAAGAAAGAAACTACCATATTTTAAAGAGGGCCTGAGCAAGACCTGAGCTGAGAGTGGTCTCCAGCCAACAACTATTGCAAAAACAGGGTGCTCCGTGCTCCAGCTGCAAGGAAATGAATCTGCCAACAATGTGTGGTAGCCTGGAAGCCAAACTTACCCACGTCAAGCCTCCAAATGAAGACAAAGTTGGCCTGTATCTTGGTTTTGGCCTTGTAAAACCCTGAGTAAAGGATGCAGCTAAAGATTCCCAGGTTTCTGACATGACAGAAACTGTAAGAAAATAAAGTTTTGTTCTTTCAAACTATGAGGTTTGTGGCAATTTCTTACACAGCACCAGAAAACACAAACAGATTTGAACTGAGTAAGAAGAGGATGTTATTAGCAAATGCAGGAAAAGACCTCACCCATTCTCTATGGTCAGAGGCAACTTCCTGAAGAAAGATCTAAAGCTGAGACCTAAAGGCTTTAGTCAAGTAAGGCGGAAGAGGAGTGGGGAGAGGAGAGATGGAGAGGAATCCCAGATAGAGGTTCTTGGAAGTGGTGTGTGTGAGAGACAGAGAGGCAGACAGAGAGGCAGAGAGAGACAGAGGGAGAAAGGGAAATGTGCCAGAAAGTGCTTACATAATAACCAGACCAAGCAAACCTCCTCTTCAGATCTCAGTAGTTTCTAGTTACCTCTGGACCTAGCCCATACTTAAAACCATATCCCTTGAGGCTTCTCACCATATGGTTCTGCTATGACCAACCACACTCATCTCATTCTATACTGTAGAGAACACCTCCATTTGTTTTAGGAAAGATCTGTGTTTTTTTTCGCATTCCAACTTCTACCCCAGAAATGTTGCCCAAAATATCCTACGCACAGAAAACAGCTTCTTTGACATGCAGCAGGTTTTCCCATCTGTGAAGTTTCATGAAGCAACAGTTTCATCATCTTCAGAATCCTATCCTAAAGCACCTCTCCTCCAGTCAGCAGCTCTCTACCCAGATTCTGACGTATTTGTGCCGTGACTGCATACTCTACCCAGAGTGTCCCTGGCTAGCTTGTCCCTTTCTCAGGTTCCTGAGGACCTGGGCCATGTTTCAGTTTCTGCTCTGTCTTGTTTCAGTTTCTCTTATCATGTCACAAACACCTGCTGACTGGCTACTTCATTCTCTTCCAAGCGAGGCTCAATGATAAATGGGCTGTGCAAGACACATGTCTTGGTTTGCAGGCTGCTATGACAAATGCCAGCCAATGGGGTGACATGAACAAGCATTTATTGTCTCATGGTTTTGGGGGCTAGAAATCCAACACCAAGGTCTTGACAGGTCATGCCTTCTCCCGGGGTCTGGAGCATTCTGGTGCAGGCTTGTTACAGTACTTGGGGTTCCTTGGCTGGCATCTCTGCCCCCGTCACCTGGCTTCTCCTTCTGCACAGCTGTCTCTATTTCCTCGCCTTATAAGGACTGCAGCAGAGTGGATTAAAGACCACGCTGATTCAATTTGGCCTCATCTAAATAGGCTGTGCAAATGAGTCCACACACAAACTAATAATAACACCTTCAAAGGTCTTATTTACAAATGGATTCACACCCAAAGGAACATGGATTACAACTTGAACATGTCTTTGGTGGGGTCCATGATTTAATTCCCAACCACCCATAACCCTCAGACCTCTTTTCTCATGGGATACTGTGAGGTTGGAGAAATAGACAATGGGTTAGGCATTTCATTTTTGCCTTTATCAATCAAGTATATGATTTTATAATTAAAATTAATAGTTATGCTTTCTTGGGTGTATATATTGTGTACTCTGCAGGAATTACCTCATCTGTCCTCCCAGCAAACCTATGGATATATGTAGTAATATTTTCCCCATTATACAGATGAGGAAATCAAGGCTTAGAAGGATGTAGTAAGTAGCGAAGCAGGGATATCACCCCAAAAGTGAGTGCCTAGAGCCCATTTTCTCCATCCTATAGCATGTTGTTTACTTCAGGCTTCAGCTGGTCTCCATCCAGGAAGTTCTCCCTGAGTATCGCCATAACCTAATAATATGGGGTCTGGGAGGCAGTGCCCTCCTCAGGTGAGTTTACATTCCAGCACAGGTGGCCTGAATCGAGATGGCCTGAATTGCGACTGCTTGGATCTCAGTCACAGTCCTTACCATTTATGAACTTTGCAACTTGAACTTCTCAGCCTTGGTTATTTCATCTGATTTTTCACCTTAAAAACAAAATGATCTCATAAGATAGCCATGAGAATGAAATGAGATAGTGCAAGTAAAGTGTTTATCCCAGGGATTAGTAGCTAGCAAGTACTCAATAAACGTAGTACTCCTGTTATTATGATTCTCAGGGCAGCTGAAGCAGGTTCATATACTTAGAGTAATGCATTTCCTACAAGCAAAGGAACAGAATTCTCCTGAGTCGAGTCTTTCTTTCCAGGCATTAAGATAATAAATATAGGAACACGTTGAAAGTTGAAATGTTCCTTTGAAACATTATCTTTAAAAAAAAACACAATTTTATTGAGATGTATTCACGTACCAAATAATCCACCCAAAGTATATAATCAGTGGCTCACAGTGTCATCATATGGTTCCGCATTCATCACCACAATCGATTTTAGAACATTTTCATTACCTTCAAGAAAAAAATAAAAAGAGCAACCAAAACATCCCCCTTATTATGTATTTATGTATTTTTGTCTTCATTTTATTACTCGTCTGCCCATACACTGGATAAAGGGGGTGTCAGTCACAAGATGATGCATTAACTTGAAGGTACTTTCTGTTATAAAAAACAAGAGGGCATGGGAGTAGTTAGTGAATTTTTTTACCTTTGTAACTTTTAATGGTGTATTTTAAATAGAAACATTGCTGTAAACTGTGAAATATTTCAGCTGAATCCAAAATCCTCAAGAACTTTGCAGTAAAAAGGATGATGTGAAGTGAGAGGCTCTGAGCAGCAAGCACCCAGTCCACCAGCAAGTGAGAGGCATGTTCAGGACAGGAGCTGGAATGGACTCTTCTGTTATTTTCGATGTAACTTCTTTGAAGTGACATTTAGGAAAAACCTTTTTAAGATGAAGTCTTTTCAGATAAATACTAGAAATGGTGCATTAATTCATGTTAGAGACTGATTTATTGGAAAACACATTTGTGGAGAGAAATATATAGGCTTTTAAACTTCTTTACATATGGTCCCTTTAAAATACAGAGGGAAAGGTCTGGACTGGGAGCCAAAAGATGTGGGCTGCAATGCTGGCTGTGCCTTAGCCAGCTGTGTGGTCTTGGCAAGCCACACCCTCTCACTCAGCTTAGAGACATTATCCTTACAAAAGGAAGGAACAGAGAGCTCAACTAGGGGACCCAAAAGTTCCTTCCAGCTTTACTATCCAAATGGATTAAAAGACATGGCCTCTTCTATTTATTTACCTTTACTACCTTTCATTTTTAAAGTGGGTAATTACCTTTAAAATATATAACCGCATTACATAAAATTTAAAATGTTTAAATTACTTTAAATAGCAGGGGTTTTAGGAAAGACATCTCCATGGCCATTGGCTAGAGCAGAATAGACTGCAATTTAGCAACTGTAGTCAATACAAAAATTAAATCACAGAGCAAAAGTGTTCTGATACTTTCCTAGGCATGGAAATGGAACTTTCAGGATTATCACATTTTAAAATTCTAAATTTATTTCAAAATGTACATATGTAGTGACCATGTTTAAAAAAAAGCACAACGTATTATAAATAAAATGTATGTTATCTGCAGATCTCAATTATTGAAGCAAAGCCCTCCTCTGAATTATTTCCAAACATTCAAATTGGATTTTAACTAATAAAACTGACATTTCCAGTGAGTTCATATAAATTTATATATATTAATAAAAGTAAATTATTGCAAATAGATTTATCAAATTTCAAAGCATTATAAGTATATAAATAGATAAGCTTCATTGTGCTTCTGTAACTTATCTGTACAACTGTGTCTTTCTAAACACTGTCTTCATTCTGCCAGGTTATCTAATCCCTGTTCCAAACTGTAATGCAAATACCCAATTAACCCTATTGTGTCCAGTTGTTATCCAACAGCCCAGAAACTTTTCTCAAGTACATGATCTCTCCTCTCTGCCTTTCTCAAGACACATAAACTAAATTGTAACACCTGTCCTTGGAAAGCTGGTAAACAATGAACAAAAGGAAGATACCTCAACAAGTTAGAGGATAGGCAAATAAAAGGTATTCTACAAATTGTACACACACATGTGCACACTCACCCATATGAGCTCTTATCTACGTCTTGACCAAATGTCACAGGTAGGAAATTTTTGAAAAATTTATATAGGCTGTATACATAAGTATAGGATTACCATAAATAGTTATAATTCTGAATTCACCAGTAGTAAATGTTAATTGTGTATCTTCTAGGTGGTTTTGACAAAATTGATTTCCTATGAATGAATGAATGAATGAATGAATGAACAAACGAACACAATTGCATTCCAGCATGGATAATCAACTACTTCCAAGCTTTTTATTCTGGTTACTTTGGGCCATTTAATCGTCATTTAATCAAACGTCAAACACTCACAAAACAGCTCTAACTAAAACTGTGATTGAAGTGCTGAGATTATTGAGATATTGCTCCAGGGAAATTGATGTTTTGAGTTTTTCTAGGGCACAGTAATCAAGCCTATTAGAAAATAAGGGGATGGAAACATTAAAACCCTTTCAAGTTAAAGAAACGCTTTATTTGAAGATTATGATCAGTGGAGAAATGCAATTGAAAGCATAGTAATGATACAAAGAAGCATGATGTTTAAGCAATGGCGTGATAACTCAGAAAAGCAGAAATCAAGAAAATTCCATTTCTCTAATAGACAGCCTTTTATTTGAGGAATTTGGGTTTCATTTTTACTTTTATGCTACTTTCTGCAGCTTGAGGTTGCATCATGAGAATCTGAAGTTATTATGTAGCTTTGATGGTAACATAGATTGATCTAGGTGCAGAGGTGCAAAATATTCAAGCAAATGTAAAGGAGAATGAAGAAGACTATTTATTTGCCTTTCTTTTTTTCCAAGTTTTCTATGATGCTACCATTTATTTGAGTCTATAAAATAATGGAGAGGAACTAACTACCTTTCTTCTCTATTGCTGATAAACCTGGAAAGTAGAGATTCCTCTCCTTTAATAAAGTACTCTCAAAATCTAAGCAATAGTATTTCTTAAAAAGCTGCAGTTTTAGTTTGCTAAGGCTGCCAGAATGCAACACCCCAGAGATGGATCAGCTTTTAATAAGTGAATGTATTTAGTTACAAAGGTACAGTTCCTCAGAGGAAAGGTAGCTAGCTGTCATCCAAGTTTCTCTGTCACATAGGAAGGCACACGACGATGTCTGCTGGCCTTCTCTCCTGGCTTCTATGTTCAAATGGCATTCCTAGGGGTATTTCCTTTCTGCATCTCCAAATGTCTGGGTCTGAGTCAGCTCTGAGCTGAGATGCACTGTGCTGCTGAGCTCAGCTAAGCTATACTGAGCTTCTGCTCTCTTCCTACTTCTCCTTTTAAGCCTCCAGTTGTTCAGATTAAAACATCACTCACTGTGGAAGGCACTCCCTTAGCTGGCCACAGATGTAATCAGCCATAGATGAATTTCACATGCTGAAGTCCACAGCAACAGAACAACTGGACACCATCACCTGGCCAAACTGACACCTGAACCTGACTATCACAGCTGCAGAGGACTAGATCAGGATCTAACAATGTCTTCCACGTAGGAGTAGCCTTTTTATAGGCTATATATACTTATATATATATTTCCCCCTCATTTGTGGTAAGGAAGGGTTGGGAAGTTAAAGATGCAAGTAATCTTGGTTTTATATATCTTGTTAGCTAGAGGATAGAATTCTTTCCATCTTCAGAAGTGTTTATGCATAGTGCATATATGGGTAGGAAGTATCAAACTGTTATCAACTCACAAAGTCTTTAGTTAATTTATGGCACACCAGAAAGAGAAGGAGAAATTCAAAGGATTTTAGGAAATAATGGAGGATGCTAGATTAAAGAATATATCTGGTAGGAAAATTAAAAGTGAACAAATCACATATATAGCATAATCTGCCAAACACCAGATTTGGAGTCTCCATGGATAGATAGCATATTTTTTGTTTGTTTCTGTGGGAGGGGTCAGAGGGTAGGAAGGATTCAGTTATAATTATCCAAGATGCTCAATTTAGAAAAAGCAGAAAAGCTGATGAGCACTTAATGCTTAGCACTGCAGGTTTCTTCAGGAAAAAAGAAAATCTTCAGGAAGCCTGTATCCTATAGAAGACATCAGTTCAAAGATTGTTCTTTGGGGGGAGTACTCACTAGTTTAGTGTGCTGGTTACCCCACATCTGTTCTTTCATTTTTTTTTTTACCAAGTTCATACTGTATTATGGTTTCACTCCAACATCCATGAAGAAATAGAAAGCTTTGTTTTTCCTCCTTTTTGCCTGTGTAGCCAAGATAGAGGGAACATTACAATGTTTAATAGGGCAATTTGAAAAAATTTCCCTGGAAAATAGTTTAATCGCAATGTACATAATAATGACTGGAAATTTCCGAACAGTGTATTGTCTCACTGTTGCTGAATACTATAAAATGTGTATCTGTTTGTTTCTCTTTTAAGGAATGTGCTAGTCTAAGACCTATTCACACATGAGAACCATCAATGTTTCCAACTGATGAACAGCCAAGGCAGAAAGATTGAGAAGAACGTGGATGATAAATTCCTTTAGGGGAAAAAACCCGTCACTCACGATGTATTTAAAGGTCGTCACAAGTCCCTGGGGAAGGGAGAGCTACCAATATTTTACAAAACAAAATTAAAAAATAAATATCCTCAACCTGCTTTACCTGTCTGAGCACCTTTTAAAGTCCAAGCAGAAGACTTTTCCATATTTTTCTGACGTGATCATTTTTTCAGAGGTAACTTCCCTCTTCACTATTTCAGAGTATCAGTTATGCATCTCCTATGTAATGATTAGAAAAAATAAGATGAGAAACTAGAACTATTTCTAGTTTCTTTAGATAATCTATTCTTAGACCACACATAAAAAGCCAACCTAGAGCTATGCTAGCATCCATTTATTGTGAATGTGCTCCTTATCAGCTACCAATTGAAAAATCTCAAAATGAGGTAAATAGTCAACACAGAGTTCCGAGTCCCAGGATTTAGCTACTCTGAGGAATAAAGTTAAGAATTATTACTTGTAACTTTTAATTCGGGAAGATTAAAAAATACCTATATCTCCTTTTCCTAAACTATTAGCATTTCCAGAAACGTTGGAATTATTCAGAGGTTGTTTTTCAAAAAGTTTCCCAAGCACTGGCATAGGGGTTGGCAAGGTCCCTGTAACATATTTTCTTTTTAAGAGTGCTCTGGAAGGAGGAAAATATCTTTTTGGTTATACATTGTTAGCAGTCTAGCTGACAAAGAGCTTTCACAAGGATATTTGTTCCAGTGAGATGAACTGGCATTGCTGTAGAGGAACTGATGTGAGGGAAAAGGTTGCCAAAGAGGAAAACAATGAAATAGCATACATTAAAAAGTAATACAAGGAAAGGGTTTAGCAACTGGCAGTAAATAGTTTTCCAGGATATTTATTGATATTATACTTTCAATGACAACATGCTATAAGTAATACTAAAATCTTTTATCTTAGAGCCACATTTAAAATTTGTATCAAAGTCTTAAGGAGCTAGTCATTCAATTTAATATACTTTTTCAATATATTTGATTTAAGATTCTGCACATAGCAGATACAGTAAACTTCCCCCACAGTTATCCCCACTTGCTTATTCTTCCTTTTCTTTTTTTAGCATTTGGAGTATCCTATGGCAAGACTGTCTGACATTCCAGTGTCTATGTTTGGAAACTGTGACAAACTCTTAAGTTATGAGGACTATTTTTATGGTTTGTACAAATTTATTCCTAGCCTGCGGTGTGCTGGAGCTGGTAAGTTTGCCAGCCAGTCAGCGTCCCATTGTTGATTTGAAATTGGCTATGGTGGGAAGATTTATACCATCTTAATTGGCGAATACTGTGACTCAGGACTCCCCCCATCTACCCCCAAAACCAGTTAATAAACATTGAGAACACACTGTTGGTAAGCTATAATTTGACTTCTTCATAAAATGCTGAGGAAAAGAAAACCTGTTATGTAATTTAGCCTTGTATTGGGGCTTTCCTGAAAAAACATAACTTATGGAATATATATATATAGCCTGCATGAGTGTGAGAGAGAGATACTGTGTATACGTGTCGTCTGCGCATTAAGAAATTTATTACAGGATATTATAGGAATTAATCTGACTGTGAGGTTCGCAAGTCTGAATTCCAAAGGACAGACTACAAGCTGGAAATTTCAATAAAGGTGTAAGCTGGATTCCCCAGGGGAAGTGGGCTGGCTGCAATAGAAATCAAAATCTTCTTTCTGACTTCTAATATACTCTGTTCTGGCTTTTAAGTCCTGCACCTGATTGGATGAGGAAAATGCCCACATGGCTAAGGGCGTTCTCCTTTACTGATCATAGATGCAATTAACTGATTATAGTTGTAAATGCATCTATGAAATGCCCTCACAGTATTAATCAAGTCAATACTTTCTTGACCAAACAACTGGACACCATCACCCAGCCAAGCTGGCACATGAAATTGACAAGTCCACCTCTTGTCAGCTTGGTACCTGTGCAGGTTTAAATTGTACCCCTGAAAAACTATTTTTTAATCCTGACTCAATATTGTAGGTCTGAAATTTTTGATTAAATAATCTCTGCAGAGATGTGGTACACCCAATAGTAGGTGTGCCCCTTTGATTAGATGGAGAGGTTATGTTGCTCATTCAGGGCTTGAGTAATTTGCTGGAGTCCTTTAAAAGAGGAAACATTTTGGAGAACCTCAGACCTCACAAAGCCAGAGACCTTTGGAGATGAAGAAAGAAAATCTTCCAAGGAAGCTGTTTGAAACCAGAAGACAAAGACTCCAGCAGATGCCAGCACGTGCCTTCCTAACTCTAGAGCTGTTCCAGA
The DNA here is from genome assembly GCF_023851605.1 of Tamandua tetradactyla. Taxonomy (NCBI): domain Eukaryota; kingdom Metazoa; phylum Chordata; class Mammalia; order Pilosa; family Myrmecophagidae; genus Tamandua; species Tamandua tetradactyla. The sequence continues at coordinate 1,094,669 of NC_135350.1, forward strand.
CCCACTGGCCTTTCCTGAATTAAGGCATCTTTCCCTGGATGCTTTTTTTTTTTGACATCTTTATAGGCTTAGAATTTATAAACTTGCAATTTATTAAATCCCCCTTTTAAAAGCCAATCAATTTCTGGTATATTGCATTCTGGCAGCTTAACAAACTAATACAGCACCCATACACATCTGCTTAAACTATACTTACTCACCAAATAAAGACAACATAATACAATTGTCTTGTGTACAGCCAAATCCCCTAACCCTTTTCCCAGAAGAGAACACAAGTTCTCTGGACAATATTCACTCTTATCCTTGTTTTCCTGTGATATGACATGAAGTTAGTACAATTTATGTTATATGATAAGTGGATAAGAGAGAACAGAAAACAAAGATATGTGCTATATATATATATATATATACGCAAACATATTCATGACAAAATAAGGAAGAAATGCTCATAATAAATACAATACTAGTTTCTGCCACTGGTCTTGTGGTTGGAGCTGGTATTTGTAACCACAGTACTTTCTTCCACTCCCCATTCCATATTCACTCAGTTTGCACCTCATCTGGTAGCAATTATTTGCCTGGTAGGAGACCCAAACCTTCATTCTTGAAGGATCTGGACCCTCAGTAGTCTCACTTGTCTGGGTTGTTGTAGTTTTCCATTGACTTTAATCACAGGGCACGTAGTGCTAACAAATGCCCCAAGGGATCCTGTATTACAGGCATACTCTTCCTTAATTCCATTGTGTAGCTCAGTATAGTTAAACCTTGGTAATAAGAACCAGTCACCCTGGGCAGTGCAATAATTCTCTTCTTTGCCTGTTGATTCAGTGGCATGATGTGCCCAAAATGGCCAAGTGGCAGTCTTAATTTCCACTTGGGTAAAATCATTGTAATGTCTCTGGGTAGAAGCACCCCTACATTTGGAACTAAGACTTCCAGACCAGCAGGGCATAAGGCTAGGGGCAGATGAAGCAAAAATTGTTCTAGTGATCAATAGAGATCATCGTGAGCAGTGCCACTCCCTTTTCCACCTCTTGATTCCTGGACCCATGTTTCCTGGATTCAGAGAAACAGCACAATAGACGAGTCACTAATTGCAAGTTATGACCATGTGCTTGGCACTAAAATTGAGTCTTCAAAAAGTCATTCCTTCATTCTATCAATCAAGTTACTTCTGGTGGATTGGGAAACACTTAAAAATGTGGAAGTGGCTTTGGGATTATATAACAGATAGAAGCTGGAGAATTTTGAGGTCCTTGATGAAAAAATCCTAGATTGCTCTGAAAGGACTACTTGTAGAAATGTGGATATTAAACACGCTCCAGTGAAGCCTTAAAAGGAAATGATGGATGTGTTATTAGAAACTAGAGAAAAGGTGATCCTTGTTATCACATGGCAAGAACTCGGTGAAAATGCGTTCCTACATTGGATGGAAGGCAGAAGTTGTAAGTGATGAACTTTGATATTTAACTGAGGAGATTTTCAAGGACAGTGGAAATGTATCTATTTGGGAAGGATCTATGGACTATCTTTTTGTCCAAAGAGTTGTTCACCCCCTAAACTCATGGAAAACTGATAAGGTTTCTGAGAGTTTTGCATAAACAGAAGCACTGCCAGCCTAGACTGAAAGGAACAGATGTGGGACAAAATGAAGGAAAAATGATTTCAAGTGCAGGACTATGGAAGCAGAGAACTGAGCCAATGAGATTTCCTCAGGTCTATTGAAATGGCTTCCCATCCTGATACTAAGAGAGCATGAGGCCTAAACCCAGTAATCAGGGAGTATATGGTCACCAATCTGATGCTTAGAGTAGATGGGGAAGAGAGAAAATTAATTAGTTAAATCAAGTTTACACATACAGAAACATTTGGAAAAATTTGGTTGAGAGACAGGTTAGGTGGGAAACTGAGGTTTTTTTTACAAAGTTAAGATTGGAATAATGACCAAAAAAAAAAAAAAAAAGTCCTGAAGAAAATAAAGAAACAAAGTGAAAAGTGAGGGATATCAGTAACAGAAGTTTTATGGTTTGGTTTGGTTTTATTACCTACAGAGTTTGTAAGCAGTTCTTGAGGGAAGGAAAGCAGAGCTCATAAACTGGTATTGCAAAGGTCAAATCAGACTACAGGTATGTGTCATCACATAAATGGATGTTTAAATTTTGAATTAGTTGTGAGCATTTATAAATTGGGAGATTTTACATTTTAAAAATCCAGATTTCTGACTTCTCTGAAAAATTGGAAGATCTTGTCACAGTGTATCTGCTTTCCTTCTTGGCAGCACTGCCTAGAACTGAGCACCAGCTGTGGCTTAACAAGATACCTGATCCCCACCATGTTCTATTATCTTATACTCTATCTATTCCAGGCATCTATTAGCTACCAGCCTTTTCCCTGTAGACATCCCAAGTAGGGGGGGGGCAATGATTTCACTTGTAGAGTTGGGCTTAGAGAGTGAGGCCACATCTGAGCAACAAAAGAGGTCCCCCAGAAGTAACCCTTAGGCATAACTATAGGTAGGCTAAGCTGCTCTGCTATCTACATAAGCCTCACAAGAGTAAACCCCATGATCGAGAGCATGGCCTATTGATTTGGGTGTCCGTAAAGTTTGACACAGTATCAGGAGATTCCATGATGGTAAGGTTTAATAGTTCCATATTTTTCTCCCATCCCTCAGGGGACTTTGCCAATACTTTTTGATTATCTGCTTAATATACACTAGGATGTATCCAGGCATTAAAATAATCTATACAGGATTAAAGGACCTTTCTTATTCTGTGTTCCCTGTGTTTCAGTTGTTCAAATGAGCTATACAAATAGGTTGAATTAAATTGTGCACTACAGAAGATTTCAGTTCCAGACCAAATAAACCTTTCTTCCATTGGTCTCAAAGAGTATATGTGGTTCTAAAATAAAGACACTGTCTTCCTTACCCCTACGTTCTGAATTCCTTTAACCCCAACCTCTTCAGCTTCATTCTTATCCCTAAATATCAGGTTATACATATATAAAAAGCTTCTCAAAATCCATAAATAATTATCACCACTCCGGCTTAATGTGTCTGCTCTGAAAGTTTATATTCTAGGCCCCTGTTTTCTTATAAGCATTTTCTAAGGTGACCATACCATTGTTGTTATTTTGTTTCTGGCTTATTTTGTCTCACCGAACATCCCACATGTTCATTCACATCATTGCATGCCTAAAGCCATTGTTCCTTTTTATAGCAGCATGACCTTCGTTCCTAAGTATACACCATCGTTCACCGATCTATTTCTCTGTCAATGATCCTTCAGCCACCTGCATTCATCTGGCCTCATGTAGAGGGCCCAAAGTCCACAGTGCATCAATATTCTCAGTTCTTGATAATTTCATCGTTCCCAAGAGAAAGAAAACCAACAAACACACCCTCACCAAATAGGAGATCTAAACCTCCTCTTAACTCTTGTCCCTCCCCTCATTATTTACCTCTGCTGTTGCTGCAGTAGTGCTAATAGTTTCCTTTTGAACATAGCTCATAGCATGTGTCATGGTTAGGGACAGGTGTCAACTTGGCCAAGTTATGGTACCTGTTCATCTGATTGGGCAAGCGCTGGCCTGTTTGTTGCAATGAGGACATTTCATAGGATTAGGTCATGATCACATCAGCTACATCCACAGCTGATTCCATTTGTAATCAGCCAAAGGGGAGTGTCTTCTGCAATTAGTGATGCTAAATCCAATCATGGGAAGCCTTTTAAGGAGGACTCAGAGGAGACAGGTTGCATTCCTGCTTTGGCTGGTGAGCCTTTCCTGTGGAGTTTGTCCAGGCCATCCATTGGAGTCATCGGCTTCGCAGCCTGCCCTGTGGATTTTGGACTCTGCGTTCCTACGGTCACGTGAGACACTTTCATAAATTTTATATTTGCAAGTGTTCCCTGTTGGTTCTGTTTCTCTAGAGAACCCTAACTAATACATCTTGGTACCAGGAGTGGTTCTTAAGGAACAGAATCTTAAAAATGGGTTTTTATGAATGGTTTTCTACTCTGACTGGGCTCAGAGACACTAAGGACTCTGATTCCCGTAATCAGAATGACAATCCCAATCCATGGACTGAGTTGGCAAAGGAGATAGTCAAAATATCATCATTCGATTCTCCTAATGATTCGCTTGTACGAAGCTAGACTCTGGGGGATAATGTTTTTGACACCTTTACAGAGTTTTGTAGGAATAAGAGTTATAGAGATGTTGGTTGGTTGTTGTTAGATACACTGTCTACATTAAAGGGTGAAAGGGATGGGCTTAAGGCTTCAAACAAGAAGCTTAAGTGCCGTCTGAAAGATGTAGAGGTTTCTATGAGTATCCTGAAGGAAAATTTTATTTCCTGTAGCCGTAGACTTGAGATCTCTGAAAATCAGACTCAGAATCTTATTGTTAGAGTAGCAACTTTACAACGTAAACTGAAATCTCAGTCTTGCATGGTGTCTGCCGTTAAAGTGAGGGCATTGATTGGAAAGGAGTGGGACCCTGAAAAATGGGATGGTGACATATGGATTGATAATGATGTTGGGGGTGAGGTTGAAACCCTAGACCATGCTGAGCCTTCTTTAGATAACCCTGTAATAGTCTGCCCTGAGGACATAGCCGCCCCACCTCCAGCCTGCCTTGAGGAATTGGCCACCCAACCTCCTCCTGAAGGGATTAGTCCTAGAGTTATTAATCCTGTTTCACCAGATGAAACTGCAAATGAAAGCCCTGAAGCAAATGGCTTGGAAGATATTTCTAATTCTCTTCATGACCCACCCCCACCACCCCTCATTTCTTCTAGACCTATAACTAAAGTCCCAACAGGCCCCTAAAGGTGAGGTACAAAGTATCACACATGAGGAGGTACGTTATACTCCAAAAGAACTGTGTGAGTTTTCCAATTTATATAGACAGAAATCAGGGGAATATGTGTGGCAATGGATTTTAAGAGTGTGGGATAATGGTGGGAGGAATATAAGGCTGGATCAGGCTGAATTTATTGATATGGGCCCACTAAGCAGAGATTCTGCATTCAATGTTATAGCTAGAGCAGTTAGAAAAGGTGTTAACAGCTTGTTTGGGTGGTTGGTTGAAACATGGATCAAAAGGTGGCCAACATTACCTGAGGTTGAAATGCCAGAACTGCCCTGGTATAATGTAGATGAGGGGATCCAGAGGCTTAGAGAGATTGGGATGTTAGAGTGGATTTATCATGCAAAGCCTGCTCTTACACCCCAGGAATGTCCAGAGGATGCACCTTTTACCAGAACAGTGAGAAATAAGTTTGTGAGACTAGCACCATCATCCCTCAAGAGCTCTGTGTTTGCACTTCTCTGTAGGTCAGATATTACTGTAGGAACTGCTGTCACTGAGCTGGAATCCTTAAACACAATGGGGATGACAGGATCCCGAGTTGGCAGAAGCCAGGTGGCAGCACTTAATCACCAAAGACAGGGTAGACGTGGGTATTATAATAGACAACAAACTCAAAGGAGGCATCAAAATTATATGACACGCAGAGATTTGTGGCATTGGCTAGTAAATCATGGGGTGCCTAGAAATACAATAGAAGGGCAGTCTACTAAATTCTTGTTGGAGCTGTATAAACAAAAGAGTTCCAGGTCAAGGGAACAGAAGTCTAACCTGAATTACAAAAACACAGAGTCACGGCCCCTTAATCAATTTCCAGACTTGAAAGAGTTTACAGACCCTGAGCCCCTTGAATGAAGGGGAGGGCAGGTCCCTATGGGGAAGAAACCTGCTACACTGCCACAAATTTATACCGTTGACCTTCCTCTAAGTCTTCCCCAAGGAGACCGACGGCCTTTTACCAGGGTAACTGTGCATTGGGGAAAAGGAAATGATCAGATATTTCGGGGATTATTAGACACTGGTTCAGAAGTGACATTAATTCCAGGGGACCCAAAACGTCACTCTGGACCACCAGTCAGAGTGGGGGCTTATGGAGGCCAGGTGATCAATGGAGTTTTAGCTCAGGTCCATCTCACAGTGGGTCCAGTGGGCCCCCAGACCCATCCTGTAGTTATTTCCCCAGTTCCAGAATGTATAATTGGCATAGACATACTGAGCAACTGGCAGAATCCCCACGTTGGTTCTCTAACTCGTGCAGTGAGGGCTATTATGGTGGGAAAGGCCAAGTGGAAGCCACTAGAACTGCCCCTACCAAGCAAAATAGTAAATCAAAAGCAATACCGTATTCCTGGAGGGATTGCAGAGATTACTGCCACTCTTAAGGACTTGAAAGATGCAGGGGTGGTGATTCCCACCACATCCCCGTTCAACTCTCCTATTTGGCCTGTGCAGAAAACAGATGGGTCTTGGAGAATGACAGTGGATTATCGTAAACTCAACCAGGTGGTAACTCCAATTTCAGCTGCTGTTCCAGATGTAGTATCATTGCTTGAGCAAATCAGTACATCCCCTGGTACCTGGTATGCAGCTATTGATCTGGCAAATGCTTTTTTCTCAATAGCTATTAGTAAGGACCACCAGAAACAGTTTGCTTTCAGCTGGCAAGGTCAGCAATATACTTTCACTGTCCTACCTCAGGGGTATATCAACTCTCCAGCCCTATGTCATAATCTTGTTCGCAGAGACCTTGATCGTTTCTCCCTCCCACAAGACATCACACTGGTCCATTATATTGATGATATCATGTTGATTGGACCTAGTGAGCAAGAAGTAGCAACTACTCTAGATTTACTGGTAAAGCATTTGGTGTCAGAGGATGGGAGATTAATCCAACAAAAATACAGGGGCCTTCCACCTCAGTAAAATTTCTAGGTGTCCAGTGGTGTGGGGCATGTCGAGATATCCCTTCTAAGGTGAAGGATAAATAGCTGCACCTGGCCCCTCCCACAACCAAAATAGAGGCACAACGCCTAGTTGGTCTTTTTGGATTTTGGCGACAACATATTCCTCATTTGGGTGTGCTACTCCGGCCCATTTATCGAGTGACCAGAAAAGCTGCTAATTTTGAGTGGGGACCTGAACAAGAGGAGGCTCTGCGACAGGTCCAGGCTGCTGTGCAAGCTGCTCTGCCACTTGGGCCATATGATCCAGCAGATCCAATGGTGCTGGAAGTGTCAGTGGCAAATAGGGATGCTGTCTGGAGCCTTTGGCAGGCCCCTATAGGAGAATCACAATGCAGACCCTTAGGATTTTGGAGCAAAGCCTTACCATCTGCTGCAGATAACTACTCTCCTTTTGAGAAACAGCTTTTGGCCTGCTACTGGGCCTTAGTAGAGACTGAACGCTTAACCATGGGCCACCAAGTTACCATGAGACCTGAGTTGCCTATCATGAGTTGGGTGTTGTCTGACCCACCAAGCCATAAAGTTGGGCGTGCACAGCAGCACTCTATTGTAAAGTGGAAATGGTATATACGAGATAGAGCCAGAGCAGGTCCTGAAGGCACAAGTAAGTTACATGAAGAAGTGGCACAGATGCCCATGGTTTCCACTCCTGCTGCCACATTACCTTCTCTTTCCCAGACCAGAGCTATGGCCTCTTGGGGAGTTCCTTACAGTGAATTGACTGAGGAAGAGAAAACTCGGGCCTGGTTTACAGATGGTTCAGCACGATATGCAGGTACCACCCGAAAGTGGACAGCTGCAGCATTACAACCCCTTTCTGGGGTGTCCTTGAAGGATAGTGGTGGGGGGAAATCCTCCCAGTGGGCAGAACTTCGAGCAGTGCACCTGGTTGTTCATTTTGCTTGGAAGGAAAACTGGCCAGAGGTGCGTTTGTATACTGACTCATGGGCTGTTGCTAATGGTTTGGCTGGATGGTCAGGGACTTGGAAAGACCATAATTGGAAAATTGGTGACAAAGAGGTCTGGGGAAGAAGTATGTGGATAGACCTTTCTGAGTGGGCTAAAAACATGAAGATATTTGTGTCCCATGTGAATGCACACCAGAGGGTGACTTCAGCAGAGGAAGATTTTAATAATCAAGTGGATAAGATGACCCGTTCTATGGATACCAGTCAGCCTCTTTCCCCAGCAACTCCTGTTATTGCCCAATGAGCTCATGAACAAAGTGGTCATGGTGGTAGGGATGGAGGTTATGCATGGGCTCAGCAACATGGACTTCCACTCACCAAGGCTGACCTGGCTACAGCCACTGCTGAGTGCCCAATCTGCCAGCAGCAGAGACCCACACTCAGCCCCCGATATGGCACCATTCCCCGAGGCGACCAGCCAGCTACATGGTGGCAGGTTGATTACATTGGACCACTCCCTTCATGGAAGGGGCAGCGATTTGTTCTAACTGGAATAGACACATACTCTGGATATGGGTTTGCTTTCCCTGCACGCAATGCTTCTGCCAAAACTACTATCCGTGGGCTTACAGAATGCCTTATCCATCATCATGGTATTCCACATAGCATTGCTTCGGATCAAGGAACACACTTCACAGCAAATGAAGTGTGGGAATGGGCACATGTTCATGGAATTCTCTGGTCTTACCATGTTCCCCATCATCCAGAAGCAGCTGGATTGATAGAATGGTGGAATGGCCTTTTGAAAACTCAATTACGGTGCCAACTAGGTGGCAAAAACTTGAAAGGCTGGGGTAATGTTCTCCAGGAAGCTGTGTATGCTCTGAATCAGCGTCCGCTGTATGGTGCTTTTTCTCCCATAGCCAGGATCCATGGGTCCAGGAACCAAGGGGTGGAAATGGGTGTGGTGCCACTCACTATTACTCCTAGTGATCCACTAGGAAAATTTTTGCTTCCTGTCCCTGCTACCCTGAGTTCTGCTGGTCTACAGGTTTTAGTTCCAAAACGGGGTGTGCTTTCTCCAGGAGAAACAATAGTGATACCACTGAACTGGAAGTTAAGATTGCCACCTGGCCACTTTGGGCTACTTATGCCTCTGGATCAACACACCAAGAAGGGGATTACATTATTGTCTGGGGTAATTGACCCTGACTATCAGAAGGAAGTAGGACTGCAACTACATAATGGAGGTAAAGAAGAGTTTTCTTGGAATATAGGAGATCCCCTGGGGCGTCTATTAGTACTACCATGCCCTGTGATTAAAATCAATGGAAAACTGCAACAACACAATCCAGGCAGGACCACTAATGGCTCTGAGACTTCAGGAATGAAGGTTTGGGTCACCCCACCAGGCAAAGAACCACGGCCAGCTGAAGTGCTTGCTGAGGGGAAAGGGAACATGGAATGGGTAGTGGAAGAAGGTAGTGATAAATATGAACTTCGACCACGTGATCAGTTACAGAAACGAGGACTGTAATGCTGTTTTGTTTGTGTTATACTATTTAAGTTGTAAGATATCAAGTTTAAGAATGAATGTTGCCCAAGGATTTGCACGCTATTCTGGAGAGATTTAATGTGTTTCCAGTTATATGCAGGACAGTTGAGTATTGTCAGGTAAAAGAAAAAATGTATGCTTATTTGTTTTCATTTGGAAATTAAGTATGGTCTAAGGTGATATATATATATAGGTGCCAAGTTGACAAGGGGTGGACTGTCATGGTTAGGGACAGGTGTCAACTTGGCCAAGTTATGGTAACTGTTCATCTGATTGGGCAAGCGCTGGCCTGTTTGTTGCAATGAGGACATTTCATAGGATTAGGTCATGATCACATCAGCTACATCCACAGCTGATTCCATTTGTAATCAGCCAAAGGGGAGTGTCTTCTGCAATTAGTGATGCTAAATCCAATCATGGGAAGCCTTTTAAGGAGGACTCAGAGGAGACAGGTTGCATTCCTGCTTTGGCTGGTGAGCCTCTCCTGTGGAGTTCGTCCAGGCCATCCATTGGAGTCATCAGCTTCGCAGCCTGCCCTGTGGATTTTGGACTCTGCGTTCCTACGGTCACGTGAGACACTTTCATAAATTTTATATTTGCAAGTGTTCCCTGTTGGTTCTGTTTCTCTAGAGAACCCTAACTAATACAGCATGCAATAGCAGTTTTCCCCTTGGCCCTGGACTTAAATACTCTTTGTACAAGAATCATATCCTTTGAAGTAATTCTTGCAAGAACTAATTCATATTTCTAGTGTGAATCAGTGAGGTCTATACAGCCCCTTTCCATCTTGTATATCTTCAATATTGTAATATGACATATAGATACACTAGAGAACCACCTTCACTCCTATCTATTTCCTTACCTTGGAGTTCAACCTGATTAGATAATGGTTCACCCATCTTTAACTTCTAGGTAACTCTAAGTCCCTTGTATTCTGTATTATAAGTCTCTGATTTTACCTTTACCATGGTCATAAAAGTGGAATTATACAGTATCTATCTTTTGTGTCTGGAAATTTCACTCAGCATTATGTCCTGAAGGCTCATCCATCTTGTCATGTGCTTCAGGACATCATTTTGTCTTACTGCTGCATAATATTCCATCACATGCATATACCACATTTTCTTGATCCACTCATCTGTTGATGGGCATTTGGATTTTTTCCACCTTTTGGCAATTGTGAATTATGTTGCTATGAACATCGGTGTGTAAATGTCTGTACCATTGCTTTCAGCTCTTGTGGGTATATGCCAAGTAGTGCTATTGCTGGGTCATAGGGCAACTCAATATTTGGTGTCCTAAGGAACTGCCAGTCTTCCATAGTGGCTGCACCATTATACATTCCCACCAGTAGTGCATAAGTGTCCCAGTTTCTCCACATCCTCTCCAACATTTACAGTTTCCTGTTTGTTTAATAGCAGCCATTCTTATAGGTGTGAGGTGGTATCTCATTGTACTCTTGATCTGCATTTCCCTTATAGCCAATGAAAATGAACATCTCTTCGTGTGCTTTTGAGACATCTGTATGTGCTCTTCAGAAAAGTGCCTATTCATATCTTTAGCCCATTTTATAATTTGGTTGTTTATTCTTTTCTTGTTGAGTTGTATGATTTCTTTGTACATACAGGAGATCAAACCTTTGTCCAATATGGGATTTCCAAACATTTTCTCCCATTGAGTTGGCTGCCTCTTCACCTTTTTGACAAAATTTTTTGAGGTGCAGAAGCATTGGATTTTGAACAGTTTCCATTTACCTATTTTTTCTTTTGTTGCTTGTACTTTGGGTGTAAAGTTTAGGAAGCTACCTCCTATTACTAGTTCTTGAAGATGTTTCCCTACATTTTCTTTTAGAGACTTTATGGTGCCACTTCTTATATTTAGGTGTTTGATCCACTTTATGTTAATTTTTGTGTAGGGTGTAACATAGGGGTCCTCTTTAAATCTTTTGGCTATTGATATCCAGTTCTCCCATGCCCAATTATTGAAAAGACAATTTTGTCCCAGTTCAGCGGGCTTAGGGGCTTTGTTGAAAATCAGTTGACTATAGATTTGGTGGTCTATTTCTGCACTCTTGATTTGATTCCATCGCTCAATGCTTCTATCTTTGTTGCAGTACCATGCTGTGTTTGAGCACTGTGGCTTTATTATAGGTTTTAAAGTCAGAGAGTGTTAATCCTCCCACTTCGTTCTTCTTTTTTAGGATGCTTTTAGCTATTCAGGGTCTCTTTCCCTTCCAGATGAATTTAGTATTTAGCTTTCCCAAATCTCCAAAGTAGGTTGTTGGAATTTTGATTGGTACTGTGTTGAATCTGTAGATCAATTTGGGTAGAATTGACATCTTAACTATATTTAGCCTTCCTATCCATGAGCAGGGAATGTCTTTCCATCTATTTAGATCTCCTTTGATTTCTTTAAGCAGTGTTGTATTGTTTTCTGTGTACAAGTCCTTTACATCCCTAGTTGAGTTCATTTCTAAGTACTTGGTTCCTCTAGTTGCGATTTTGAATGGAATTTTTCCCTTAACTGACTCCCTGGTTAGGTTATTGCTTTTGCATAGAAATGTGACTGATTTTGCATATTAACTTTATATCCTGCCACCTTGCATTCAGCAAGGTGATTAGCTAAAGTAACTTTGCTGTAGATTTCTCAGGATCTTCCAAGTATAGTATCATATCATCTGCAAATAATGAGAGTTTCAATTCTTCCATTCCAATCTGGAAGCCTTTTATTTCTTGTCGTGCCTAATTGCTCTAGTTAGAACTTCTAGCACAATGTTAAATAATAGTGGTGACAGTGGGCATCCTTGTCTTGTTCCTGAGTTTAGAGGGAAAGATTTCAGTCTCTCTCCTTTGAGTACAATACTGGCTATCACTTTTGCACATATTTTCTTTATCATATTGAGGTAGTTACCTTTGATTCCTAACTTTTGGAGTGTTTTTATCAGAAAAGGATGCTGAGTTTTGTCGAATGCTTTTTCAGCAGCAATAAGATGATCATGTAATTTTTCCCTTTCGGTTTATTAATTTGCTGTATTAAATTAATTGATTTTCTTGTGATGAACCATCCTTGTATTCCTGGTATAAATACCACTTGGTCATTGTGTAAATCTTTTAATGTGTTGTTGGATTCAATTTGCTAATATCTTATTGAGAATTTTTGCATCTATGTTTATTAAGGAGATTGGCCTGTAGTTTTACTTTCTTATAGCATCTTTACCCAGTTTTGGTATTAAAATGATATTAGTTTCATAAAATGAGTTAGGTAGAGTTCTTTTTTCCTCAATTTTTTGTAAAAGTTTGAGCAGAATTGCTGTTAATTCTTTTTGGAATGTTTGATAAAATTCCCTGTGAGGCCATCTGGCCCTTGGTTTTTCTTTGCAGGAAGATTTTTGTTGACTGATCGAATCTCTTTACTTGTGATTTGTTTGTTGAGATCTTCTATTTCTTCCTGAATCAGTGTAGCTTGTTTGTGTGTCTCCAGGAATTTCTCCATTTCATCTAATTTGTCTAGTTTTTCAGTATATAGTTGTTCATAGTATCCTCTTATGATTTCTTTTATTTCTTCAGGGTCTGTGGTAACACACCCCTTCTCATTTCTGATTTTGTTTATTTGCATCCTCTCTCTTTTTTTCTTTGTCAGTCTTGCTAGTGGTCCATCAATTTTATCGATTTTCTCAAAGAACCAACTTTTGGTTTTATAGATTCTTTCTATTGTTCTTTTGTTCTCCCATTCATTTATCTCTGCTTTAATCTTTATTATTTCTCCTCTTCTATTTGCTTTGGGGTAAGTTTGCTGTTTCTTCTCAAGTTCCTCCAGATGTGCTGTTAAGTCTTCGATTTTTGCTCTTTCTTGTTTTTTAATATAGGAATTTAGGGCAACAAATTTCCCTCTCAGTACAGCCTTTGCCACATTCCATAAATTCTGATAAGTTGCATTCTCATTTTCATTCATCTCCAGATAACTACTGATTTCTCTAACAATTTCTTCTTTGAGAAGAAAGAAGAAATTTCTTTTCTTCTGGTTGTTTTCACTGGTTGTTTAAGAGTGTGTTACTTAATCTCCATATATTTGTGAATGTTCTCATTCTTTGGCAGTTATTGAGATCCAGCTTCATCCCACTGTGATCAGAGAAAGTGCTTTGAATAATTTCAATGGTTTTAAATTTATAAAGGCCTGTTTTGTGCTCCAGCATATGATCTATCCTGGAGAATGTTGCATGAGCACTAGAGAATATATACCCTTTTTGGGGGGTGCAATGACCTACAAACGCCTGTTAATTCTAATTCATTTATCAAATTATTTAATTTCTCTATTTTCTTATTGATCTTCTGTCTGATTGTTCTATCTATAGAGGAGAGTGGTGTATTAAAGTCTCCTACTATTATTGTTGAAACATCTATCACTCCCTTCAGTTTTGCCAGTGTCTGTCATATGTACTTTGGAGCTCCTTGATTGGAAGCATAAACATTTATGATTGTTGTATCTTCTTGGTGAATTGACCCTTTAATTAGTATATAGTGTTCTTCTTTGTCTCTTATGTTGTCTTTACATTTAAAGTCTATTTTGTCTGATATTAGTATAGCTACTCCTGCTTTCTTTTGGTTACAACTTGAATGGAAAATCTTTTTCCATCCTTTCACTTTCAATCTATTTGTATCCTTGTGTCTAAGATGAATCTCTTAATAATATAGCTGGATTATGTTTCTTAATCCATTCTGCCAATCTGTATCTTTTAATAGGTTAAGTTTAGTCCATTAACATTCAAAGTTATTACTGAAAAGGTGTTTCTTGAATCCACCATCTTAACTTTTTAATTTCATTTGTCAAATCTATTTATTCTTTTCCTTCTATATTTTTGTATTCTTTAAATCACCCTTAGTGGTACACTTCAATTCTGTGCCCTCCTCCAGACCTCCCTCTCCTGTCTTTTTTTTTTTTTTTCAGCTGGCAGAAATTCTTTTAGTATTTCTTGTACAGCCAGTCTCTTGTTGACAAATTCGTTCAGGACTTCTTTGTCTATGAAAACTTTAATCCCACCCTCAGTTTTGAAGGACAATTTGGCTGGGTACAGAATTCTTGGCTGGAAGTCTTTCTCTTTCAGGATCTTGAATATATCATACCACTGCCTTCTCGCCTCCAGGGAGCTAGTTGAGTAGTCTGAATTCAGTCTAACTTGGTTTCCCTTGTATGTAGTAGATTATTTTTCTCTTGCTACTTTCAGGATTTTCTGCTTCTCTTCAACATTTGCAGACTGATAGGTGAAAGCCTATTTCAATTTATTCTGTTTGGTGTTCATTGGGCTTCTTTGACTTGTATATTTATGTCCTTTAGGAGTGTTAGGAAGTTTTCCCCCACTATATCCTCTGCTACTCTTCCTAGCCCTTTAATCATCTCTTCTCCTTTTGGGACAACAATGATTCTTATATTTACCTGTTTGTTTTGCTATCATTTCCCTGAGATCCTATTCAATTTTTCCATCTTTTTAACCATTTGTTGTTTTGAGTCTTCAAAGTCAGTTATCCTGTCCACTACATCACTTATACTTTCTTCTGTCTCTTCAAATCTGATGTTGTGTGCCTCTAGTATGTTTTTTACTTGGTCAGCAGACTCTGATCTCTGTGATACAGCTATTTTTGTTTATTCTTTCAAATTCCTCTTTATGCTCTTCAACTGTCTTCTTGATCTCCTTTATGTTATTTGCTACCCCACTTATTTTATTGAGTAGAGTTGTATGAACATCTTTGATTAGTTGTTCCAACATCTGTGTCTCCTCTGGTGTTTTAATTTGGTCATTAGGTGGAGCTATATCTGTCTACATTATGATATGCTTAATGATCTTCTGTTGTCTTCATGACATGTGAATATCTTGATTGATTTACTTTAAGAGTTGATTTCTTTCAGTAGTCTAAGGCCTTGTGTTTGCAGGATGGTTGTACAATAGGGAACAGGGCATGGGGTGGAGCACTCAGTACAGTGACTTGTTTCAGGGCAGGTATGGGCACAGGTGGGGATGTTACACTGGTCCTTGTGAAAGTGGGTGCCCAGTGGCCAGGGAGGATATAGCTGTGTGGGTGCCCCAGTTTGGGGGACGTAACCCTGGTGTGCACTGGTCTAAGGCATGGGGTATTTTGTGCACATTCATAGACCTGTGGCAGCAGCTCAGGATTACGCCTTCATGGATTGGGGGCAGATGTGACCTGGCTGCACAGGTCAGCACTTTCTGAGCACTAGGAAGTGTGGCTGAGGGCCCTGTGCATGCATGGTACTTGGACTGCTGTAAAGTGCAGTTTCCAGAGTTGAATGACGTGATTGGGGGGCTGTGCACATGCACAGGCCTAGAAGTGCAAACTGATGTGCAGAGCTGGGCAAGTGGGAGGTGGAGTGAGGCTGTCCGACACTGTGTGCAGAGGGGCAAGGGTAACCTCGTTATGAAGGTTAGTGCCTGTAGCCCTTATGCACTTCAACAGCCTGCAGGGAACAGGGAGTGGGAGGTCATGCTCAGAGGGGTGCAGGAGGGGTGGGTTGGGCTGCACTTGGGTTTGGGGTGTGGGGCAGACACGTGCATTGGGAGCTGGTGGGTTGGGGGCACCTGGAGTGCAGGAAATGGTAGTAGGTGAGTAGGGTGGGAAGTGAGTCGCTGGTCACAGGGCTGTGCTGTTGAGGGTAGCACACCTGAGGAGTGCAACCTGGCTTACTTCCTAGTCCTGTGCTCCAGTACATGCACTCCCGTGGGCTCTGCAGCTCCACCCATCTGTGCCAGGCTCCAGCTTTCTGCCACTCAGTTCCTCGGCCTCTGCAATGAGGGCTGCCCCATGTGGTGCAGAAGGCTCTCCCAGGTCAGCCAAAGTCCAGATTCGCCACCTCAGTCACCCTCTTGTCCCTTCTCTAACTTTTCCGTGGAGCAGGGCTCATCTCAAGCTACTCTATTTGGCCATCTTCCCAGAAGTCCATTGTTGAATTTTATTTTGCTTTATTTTTTCCATTTTTTATTGTGAAATATAACATATGTATAAAAAGCAATACATTTCCAAGTACAGTTTCGGTAAAAAGTAGTTATAGAAAAAATTTTAATTTTGGTATGGGTTATAGTTCCATGATTTTTCATTTTTTCTTCTAGCTGCTCCAAGACACTGGAGACTAACGGCAATATGAATGTAATGATTCAGCACTAATACGCATTTGTGAAATCCTATCTTCTCCGTTATACTCCGCCTTCTCTTTAAATAACATATATACATAAAAGCAATAAATTTCAAAGTACTTTGCAAGAATTAACCAAGAACAGATTTCAGAGTTTGGTATGAGTTCCAATTCCACCATTTTAGGTTTTTATTTCTAGATTCCCTAAGGTACTGGAGGCTAAAAGAAATATCAGTATGATGATTCACCACTCACACTCATTTGTTAAAACCCCTTTCTCAAATAACTCCACCATCACCTCTGATCTTTCTCTCACTCTTTAGAGGTATTTGGGCTATGCCCATTCCTACTTTTTAATGTTGGAAGAAGCTGTCAATAATATGGAATAGGGGTATGGAACTAGTTGATGTTCTGGAGAGGCTAGACCCTCTGCGTTTCAGAATTCATGTAGTCCTGGGACCCACTGGAGGTTGTAGGTTTTGAAAAGTTACCCTAGTGCATGGAACCTTTATAGAATCTTATATAATGCCCTAGGTGTTCTTTACGATGGGCAGGAATGGTTTTGGTTGGTATTTGGTTGGTATGATAGGTAGTAATGTCTAACTGAAGCGCGTATAAGAATGACCTCCAGTATAGCCTCTTGACTCTGTTTGAAGCCTCTCAGCCACTGTGTCAGTTTGAAAGCGTGTATGTGCTCTAGAAAAACCATGTTTTAATCCTAATCCCACTTTATAAAGGTAGCTGTTTCTTCTAATCCCTATCCACTATTATTTATTGGAAACTTTAACTAGATTATCTCCACAGAGATGTGATTCAATCAAATGTAGGTACTAAACTTGATTAGATGGAGATGTGATTCCACCTATTTGGGTGGGTCTTGATTAGATTACTGGAATCCTATAAAAAAGGAAACATTTTGGAGGAAGCTGGAGATTCAGAGAGAAAGCAGAGAAGGACGACAGAATACCACAGAACCACAAAACAGAGTCCACTGGCCAGTGGCTTTTGGAGATGAAATAAGAAAATGCTTCCAAGGGAGCTGGAGAGGAAGCTAGCAGATGATGCTGTGTTCACCATGTGCCCTTTCAGCTGAGAGAGAAACCCTGAACATCATTGGCCTTCTTGAATCAAGGTATCTTTCCCTGGATGCCTTAGACTGGAAATTTCTATAGGCTTGCTTTAATTGGGACATTTTCACAGCCTAAAAACTGTTAACTTGCAGCTTATTAAATTCCACTTTTTATAAGCCATTGAGTTTCTGGTATATTGCATTCCAGTAGCTAGCAAACAAGAACAGCCAATGATATCTTATTTGTAACACTTCTTCTCCCCATTTTTATCAGGATGGCATTATGATCCCATAGTGCCAGGGCTAGGCTCAACCCTGGGAGTCATCTCCCACATCACCAGGGAGACTTTCCTCCTTGGATGTCATGTCTCACAAAGGGAGGGCAATGGTTTCACTTGCAGAGTTGGGCTTAGAGAGAGAGAGGCCACATCAGAGCAACAAAAGGGGTCCTCCTAGGCATAACTATAGTTAGGCTAATATTCTCCACTATATCCATAAGCTTCACAAGTGCAAGCCTCAAGATCAAGGGCTCCCTATTGATTTGGGTGTCCCTAGTGGTTGGCACAGTATTCAGGGTTTCCTTGCGGTAAAGTTTAATGGTTTAATAGTTCCATAATTTTTTTCCAATCCCTCAAGGGATTTTGCCAATACTTTTTGATTATCTGCTTAGTATACTCTGGAATGTATTCAAGCATTGCATTAAGCTATTCATGATTAAAGGCTCTCATTCTTATTCTGGGCTCCATGTGTTTGGATTGTTTAAATGATCTATCCAGACAGGTTGAATTAGATTACATGCTACAGAAAATTTAGGTTCTGGACATAACAAACTTTCTTCCTTTGGTCTCAAAGAGTAGGTGAAGTTCTAAGATACAGGCAATGTCTACCCTACCCCTGTATTCTGAATTACCTAATTCTGACTTGTTGGCTTCGTGCTCATCTCTAAATACTAGGATATAATATATAAAACAGCCCCCCAAAATCCAGAAATAGCAATGACCAGTACAGGCTAATTGTGATTGCTATGAGCTTAAAATCTAGCCCCATTTTCATATAAGTATTTTCTAAATGAGACAATACAATATTTCTTCATTTGTTTCTGGCTTATTTTACCTCGCCAAATGCCCCACAGGTTCATTCACATTATTGCATGCTTCCCAACTTCATTTATTTTTGTAGCAGCAGTATGTTCGATCATATGTTTACACCATTGTTCACCAATACAGTCTTTCAGCCACCTCCATCTACTTGGCCTCATGTATAATGTTCAAATTCAGCAATCCATCAACACTCTCAATTTTAGATAAATTTCATTGTTTCCAAGAGAAAGATATGTACCCTTTGTATTGCTGTGGTACTGTTGATGTTTCCTGTTAAACATAGCCCACAGCTTGCAATAACATTTTCCTCTATACTCCAAACTAATACACTCTTTTTACAAGATTCATACCTTTGCAATAGTTCATGCAATAATTTATTTATATTCATAGTATCAATCAGTGGGTGTCTATACAACCCCTTTCAAACATGTTCACCTTCAATATGGTAATAGTACTTATAGACCTACCATTGAACCACCTTGACTTCTATCTATCCCTTATAATTAAGTTCAGCCTATTAGCAAACTGTTCACCCATCTTAAACGTCTGTGTACTCCAGGTCCCCTATATTCTGTAGGATTCTGATTTTTACTTTTACCAGAGTCATAAAAGTGGAATCATACAGAATCTATCCTTTTACATCTGGCTTATTTCACTCAGCATTATGTCTTCAAGGCTCATCCATCTTGTCATGTGCTTCAGGAGGTCCTTTCATCTTGCTGCTGCATAATATTCCATCCTGTGCATGCACCACATTTTGTTAATTCACTTGTCTTTTGATGGGTACTTGGACTGTTTTCATCTTTTGATGACTGTGAATACTGCTGCTATGAACACTGATGTGCAAATCTCTGTTTGTGTCACTGCTTTTAGCTCTTCTGGGTTATATTGAGTAGTGGTATTGCTGGGCATAGGGCAACTCCATATTTAGTCTTTTGAGGAACCACCAGATTGTTTTCCATAGCGGCTACACCATTATACATTCCCACCAGCAGTGTATAAGTGTCCCAGTTTCTCCACATCCTCTCCAACATTTGTAGTTTTTTGTTTGTTTAATAGCAGCCATTCTTACAGGTATGCGATGGTATCTCATTGTAGTATTGACCTGCATTTCCCTTATAACTAATGAGATTGAGCGTCTCTTCATGTGTTTTTTTTTTTTTGGCCATCTTTATCTGCTCTTCAGAAAAATGCCTATTCATATCTTTAGCCCACTTTAAAATTGGATTGCTCATACTTTTGTTGTTGAATGCTTTATTATTTTTAATAATGTGATTTAACTAACAGTTACTTCTGTAAACAAAGAAGCGGTATGAAGCAAAGAAGTTGAAAATGAAGAAATATGTTTAATTTTTGACTCTCTAAAAATATTTTTTCAGGAATCTCAATTACAGAGGCTTTACAAACATATAAAATACTCTAATTCAGGAACAGTAATGATCTTGGAATTACTATTATTATGGTTATGAAAGGAAATTAGATGTTTTGGTTACCTTATATAAATAAAATTGCAGGTCAAAAGCCATTTGAACTCACAATTCCCTCTATCTGGGAACTCTTTCTCCTACATTGTGTATATTTTGCTCTCACTTCATCCGCATCACTGCTCAGTTGTCTCTTTCAAGGAGAGTCCTTCCCCTCACCACCCTACCTAAAGTAGCACTTCCATCTCTCTAAATCCTCTGAGTATCAGTTTGCTAGAGCTGCCAACTGCAATATACCAGAAATGGGATGGTTTTTACAAAGGGGATTCAGTTACAAATTTACAGTTCTAAGACCATGAAAATGTCCAAATTAAGGTATCAAGAGGAAGATACCTTCTTTGAGGAAAGGCTACTGTTTTCCAGGCTTTCTCTGTCACATGAGAAGGCAGGCACATAGCGACACCTGCTCATCCTTCTCTCCTGGATTCTAGTTTCAGTGGCTCTCTCAGCTACTGTGGGTCTTTGCTTGTTTCTCCCAGGGTGTTTCTCTCTAAGCTCTCTGGCTTTTACTATCTTTTATCTTCTTAACAAAAGACTCCAGTAAAGGATTAAGACACACCTTGAATGGGCTGAGTCACATCTCAGTTGAAATAGCCTAACTAAACGTTCCTACCCACAATAGGTCTGCCCCCACAAGAATGGATTAAAAACTTGGTCTTTTTTTTAAGTTTTTTAGAATTTATTTATTTATATTTAAATTGAACTGTTTGGACAAAGATTCACCAGAAATAACCTGAACAAGTGTGAAAATTCAGTTAATGCTACTCAAAAAGCTGAATATAGAATTGCCATATGACCCGGCAATACCATCGCTAAGTATCTACTCAAAGGACTTAAGGGCAAGGACACAAATGGACATTTGCACACCAATGTTTATAGCAGTGT
Source organism: Tamandua tetradactyla (assembly GCF_023851605.1). Lineage (NCBI taxonomy): Eukaryota > Metazoa > Chordata > Mammalia > Pilosa > Myrmecophagidae > Tamandua > Tamandua tetradactyla. Next base: position 1,115,646 of record NC_135350.1, read on the forward strand.
TATTTACAATTGCAAAGAGATGGAAACAGCCAAAATGTTCATCAACAGACGAGTGGCTAAACAAACTGTGGTATAAACATATGATGGAATATTATGCAGCTGTAAGACAAAATAAAGTTATGAAGCATGTAATAACATGGATGGACCTAGAGAACATTATGCTAAGTGAGATTAGCCAGAAACAAAAGGACAAATACTATATGGCCTCACTGATATGAACTGACATTAGTGAATAAACTCGGAATATGTAATTGGTAACAGAGACCATCAGGAGATAGAAATAGGGTAAGATATTGGGTAATTGGAGCTGAAGGGATACAGATTGTGCAACAGGACTGGATACAAAAACTCAGAAATGGACAGCACAATACTACCTAACTGTAATACAATTATGTTAAAACACTGAATGAAGCTGCATGTGAGAATGATAGAGGGAGGAGGGCTGGGGCATAAATGAAATTAGAAAGAAAGATAGATGATACAGATTGAGATGGTGTAATCTGGGAATGCCTAGAGTGTATAATGATAGTGACTAAATGTACAAATTTAAACAATGTTTTTACATGAGGAAGAACAAAGGAATGTCATTATTGCAAGGTGCTGAAAATAGATGGTATTTTAATATTTTAGAATTTCACCTTATATGTGGGACTAAAGCAAAAAATGTTTATTTGGTACAAGGTTTATATTTTGGCTAGTGCATTTCATAATATAACTTATGTAGATAGCTTGATTGAACACTGTGGGTACTTGGAATCTCAGGTAGGACATGAGATTTTGTTGGTTTGTCCAGAGTGATGCCCCAATGAATCCCAGAGTGATTCGATCAGTGAGTGGAAAAGTATTCCCTTTCAGGGAACGGTGAGAGTGGGGAGAAATTCCACTTACCCAAGTTGAATTCTTGATATTCTCACAAGCAATGTGGACAACCAAAGCTATAGGCTGAGCCCCCAGTCTTGGGGTTTGTTCATATGAAACTTAACCCCACAAAGGATAGGTCAAGTCTACTTAAAATTAGGCCTAAGAGTCACCTCCTAGAGAGCCTCTTTTGTTGCTCAGATGTGACCTCTCTCTCGAGCCAACATGACGAGCAGTCTCACCACCCTCCCCCTCTCTGCGTGGGACATGACTCCCAGGCGTGTGGACCTTCCTGGCAACGTGGGACAGAGATCCTGGAATGAGCTGAGACTCAGCATCAAGGGATTGAGAAAAACCCTAGAATGAGCTGAGAATTAACATCAAGGGATTGAGAGAACCTTCTCAACCAAAAGGGGGAAGAGTGAAATGAGACAAAGTGTCAATGGCTGAGAGATTCCAAGCAGAGTTGAGAGGTTATCCTGGAGGTTATTCTTACGCATTAAATAGATATCACCTTGTTGTTCAAGATATAGTCGAGAGGCTGGAGGGAACTGCCTGAAAATGTAGAGCTGTGTTCCAGTAGCCATATTTCTTGATGATGATTGTATAATGATATAGCTTTCACAATGTGACTGTGTGATTGTGAAAACCTTGTGTCTGAATGCTCCTTTTATCTACCTTGTCAACAGATGAGTAGAACATATGGAATAAAAATAAATAATAGGGGGAACAAATGTTAAAATAAATTTAGTTTGAAATGCTAGTGATCAATGAAAGTGAGGGGTAAGGGGTGTGGTATGTATAATCTTTTTTTTTCTGTTTTTGCTTTATTTCTTTTTCTGTTGTCTTTTTATTTCTTTTTCTGAATTGATGCAAATGTTCTAAATAATGATGAATATGCAACTATGTGTTGATCTTGTGAATTACTGATTATATATGTAGAACAGAATGATCATATGTTAATGTTTTTGTTTATTGTTAAATTTTTTTATTAATAAATATATAAATTTTAAAAAATGTTTAAAATGAAAAAAAAAAGAGAGAGAGCTCATGGACAAAGAGAGAGAGAGGTCAGAAAGACAACGCCCCAGGAGAAGCCAGAAGGACCCACTGGAGCTGAGAGAGTCATTTTGAAACTAACCCATGTGAGAAGGGCCAGCAGACATCACCATGTGCCTTCCCATGTGACAGAGGAACCCAGAAAGCATTCTGACTTTCTTGAGCGAAGGTATCTTCCTGTTGATGCCTTAGTTTGGACATTTTTATGATCTTAGAACTGTAGTTTTGTAACCTAATAATTCTCTTTTGAAAAAGACAACCCCCCCCCAAAAAAAAACTTGGTCTTTTCTGTGGTATGTAAATTCAAAACAGCACATCCTGCTTTGTAGTAACATATCACTACCTAGTATCTTACATGGATTTCTCTATCTGTCAATTTATTGGCTGTCTTATAACCAGAATGTGAGCTCTAGGAGGGCACAGATTTAATCTTTCACTGTATCATTAATGCCTAGAATAATATCTGGCAAAAGAATAATCAAGAAATATTTATTGAATGAATGAGTATTAAAACTGTTCTGAGGGTGAGAGGGTAATTCAGTAGCAGAATTCTTGCCTACCATGTGGGAGACCCGGGTTCGATTCCTGACCCATACACTCCCCCCCCCCAAAAAAAAAGAACAAATAAAAATTCAATGAATGGTGCTGCAATAACTGGATACTCACATGGAGAAAGAATGAAATATGACCCCTACCATACAGCGCGCACACACACACACACACACACACACACATTTTTCAAAATTGTCCTGCAACTAAATTTTTTAATACTCCAAAATAAAATGAAAGTCATAAGTTGATGAACTACTAATAAAGGAAATTAAAATGAAATGGATTATATCTTTTTCCACTGAAAAAAATTGAAAAATACTCAGACAATAGAAGTTAGAAGATGTTTTTGAAACATTAAGGAAATTTAAACATTTTTCCGCTGCTTATTACGGAGCTATTTTTTACTGAATCTGCTCATGTAACATCAATCCCTCATGCTGTCCCTTCTCTGCTTTTAGGATTTAGCACTATTAATTTAGTCATTCTACATCCCGAGAATATATTTATCTTACAAGTAACTTTCTATGTGAAAAAAACATATTAGCATTATCGGTCCATTTAGTATTACCCAGTTGAGGTAAGACAAAACCCAAAAATCAATAAGTAGTTAAATCAATAGGAATTGGAGTAATCATAGATTCTCAGTGGACAACCAAAGATGTTAAAACTATTTGCACATGAACCTATTAAAATTTTCTCTAACTAAATTGTTATAGGAAAAACAAAGTAGTTTCATTCCTTTTGGCTTCAGTTTCATGCTTGGGCAAAGCACAATGCTGGTGAAGACATCTCTTATTTTTCTTGTGAAAAATATGCCTCGGGACTCTGTGTAATAGATACTTAGTGCCTTCGTGGCAGTGCTCCACTTTCGCCAGACTGTGAGAGTGTCTTCTAAGTTTAAACATGGGAAGAGTTCACGGTGAGGTGAGAGAGCATAAACTCTCCATTTTCCCTCGGTTTGGCTCTTGCTTAGGATCCCTCAGGAAATGAACTGTTAAGGGATGTGCTGCCACAACAAAATTCTGAAAGAAGATCCCTTAAAACCACCAAAGTAAACCTTCCTCTGTGGATAATTTAGCAGACAGATTATAGCACATTTCATCACTGGCCAATGGAACAGAAATAACTAAAGCTGAAGCCCCATTCCAAAAAGATTTCTGACCAAACAGTTTTCCCAAGCTTCAGCTTCATGGTTTCGTGTTTAATCACTTCAGCATTTTGTCAGTTAAACAACTGTGATATGAAATGTGAATACAGAGAATGTTGTTTCATCTCAAACATCTGGAAAATTGGTCATTCCTTCTTCACTGCCACTTGTTATGGATTCAAAAGAATCATTTTAAACCCCCACTCGTTATTCCCTTCAATAAACTGTCTTGGGCAGTGGGTTTTCAGAAGTCCTGGCATCTTTTTGTAAATGTGTCTCACTTAAGAAAACTGTTTTAATCAAATACACTAATCTCAGAACCGAATTTGTGGTAACAGAGTCAGATTGAAACCCCTCTGAGCAGTGGTATTATCCTCCACATAATGCAGAAAATTAAATTTTCTAGGACAGGCAGGGCAAAATTTCTGAATCAGATGACTTTTGCCTCTTCACTGATTTGCATCATGGCCATTACTTACAATTTCTTTTAAATTGGTTTTTATTTTTATTTTTGTAAATGAAGTACCTTTGTAAAATTGTGGACAACTATAAACTCTTTAATATGTTAGAATTCTATTCCATTGATTTTAATTAATTAATTAATTTAAAAATTTTTTTGCATGGGCAGGCACTGGGAATTAAACCCAGGTCTCTGGCATGGCGAGCGAGAACTCTGCCAGCTGAACCACTGTGGCCCACCCTAGTTCATTGATTTTAACTCTTTAAAAGTTATCAGCAAGAGGCTTGTATTGTACAGCATAGAAGATACCAGAAACAATGATGTTTTTAGTGCACTGGTGAAATTCCTGAACTTGAACAATGCTTAATCATTTAGGAACCTGTTGGGATAGCATGCAAGTAAGTCAGTATCAACCAAGCTGGGTCAGAAGTGATGAAATACATGAATTTTAAACTTCTTAATTGGTAGGTTTCTTCCAAAACTTACAACACTAAATTCTATTTGTGCTCAACATTCCAAATTAACATTCTAACTATTCTTTGTATCTCAGCAATGATGCAAAGTATCATACTGAAAGTCAATCACAAGAAGGAAATAACATTGTTTTCACACAATTTAAGGTTTGTTTGTGTTGTGTTCTGGTGCCTGGGAGAACACTAGGAGAATGTTTATCATTTTCAGGTAGCTTCCGTTTCAGCTGTGCAAATAGCCAATGAGAAGAATTCTCTATGTCCTTGTCATTAACAGACTCGCGTGAGCCATAGGCTGTATATGAATGTTAGCTTGGGTCTCACTTTTCTCAAGATGTTGTGCTTTTAAAATGTAAAAGTGGGAATAAGGTTTACAGGTATTGTTCATATTTGGTATTGCCTGACTTCTGGCCAATTGTGTCATGTGGCCCTGGCCAGTAGCTGGGAAAGCCTGCCAGGTACACACAGACAGGACGAACATCACTCACAGTATGCACACAAGATGCCTGGTCTGTGGGTGGCACCAAATACCTGTATAAAATAACTCCTGAAAGTAAAAGGAATTCACTTAAGGGAAGTCCAGCCTACGTTAGCAAATTTCTGTTGGTAATTATTATTTTCGTATGAAATCAAGAAAATATCCTACTGAATATTCCTGTGTGTATGGGTAGCTTCTTGGTTAAATTGCCAAGTTAAGGGCCAAGGGTAAAAGGAGATACAGACCTGGCTTTTTCTGTCCCAATCAAAGTAGAGTGGAAAATTTTGATTAATTCCTTATTTTTATATGGAAGCTAAATGTTGTTACATTACATTGGTAATAAATGTAAAACTATCATAAGAAATAATAGATTTTTTAGAAAAACTGGGATTTAGTTTGCATAAGCTGAGTTGTAAAATTGTCTCTATAAGTATAGTAACACTTGAGTTGGTTTAACAAAGAAGTTGACAGTTTAACAAAGATAAATGAGCATGCATCAAAGCATTTCAACTGAATGTGCCCTGTCACTATTTTATAGTTTGTTTTAAAATATTTAAATAGCTCCATCTTTGGGATTTTAAAAATATTTTAATGTCTTCTGTGATATAAGTATTAAGATAGCATTAGCATGTTCTTACTAGACCCTTTCTAAGGTTAGGGCTATGGACTGAAATTATTGTTTTAATCACTCATGCTGAGTTGATCTCTACTTTCAGCCCTAAGTCAAAAAAGAGCGACTCGTGATGCAATAGAGTCCACAAATGAGGGCACTGACACTTCTGATAGATCCTGAAAAGTACCTCTTTACTCTATCACCCCTCTCTGCCCGACTGTCAGTGCCTTAGTTCCAGCCTTCATTATTTCTAACATGACCCATAGTAGTTTCCCCTGTAGCTTCTGGGCCTCCAATCTCCGTTTTCCACCTGCAACCCACTCTCTCTGCAGGACTATGGTCATTTGACACTTTTTCTTAAAGCTCTGGCAATTTACCAACTTTCTACACTACTCAGAATTTAAATTTCCAATTTGTTCAACCAATCTGTATAATTTGTTTCCAACCTACTTCTTCAGCCTTATCATCAACCATCTCATCCCACCTGTAAGTACAGTAACCTGTCATCTTGAACCCAATGGCTAATAAAGCAACCCCTCTGGGCTCTAATCCCGCTAGAACCATCTTCTAGATGCATGAAATGGGGACAAAGGACTTAGCTTCTCCCTTCAGGAAAGGTAGGTGGCCCCCTGCAGTAGTCCTGTGGTATTTTGGTAATTGCGTTATTAAAAACGTGCATCTTCACAGATCAACAGAGACATCTTCTCCTTCAGAATGTGAGACCCACGGAAGAATAAAGAATATCTGTCGGTCCTTGTAACCCTAGACTCAGGAGAAAATCTTCAATGTATTTGTGATGAGGAAGCAAATCGTTTAGGAATCTCATCAGTGTGGACTTACATAGAAACACAGAGCCAAAAATGAAAGCACTAAATTAGATCATTACAAATCTAGCTCTAGAATCCATGATTCTGTGGTGGTGGTGATTTCATATTTTGATGATATATTTCAATCTTTTGCCCAATCTAAAAATTTGAGGTGACAGTTTCTTAGGATTTAGAAAACTTTGTTATATTCCTTCTGTCCTGTCACCTAAATTGATTGCTCATAGAGGAGAAATTATTGTTAACACTTGAGGTAGTGATATTAAATTTCTCAACAGATGATTCATAAAAATGACAATTATTCATCTCCATGTGTTATCAATCTAAAGATATTGTGTCTGAAACTCTAGAAAAATCCAGAGCATTTTTATGTACATGTTGTTCTTAGTGTTCTATTAATCTATTATAAGTTAGGCTATCACATATCTTACTGACAAACATCAATTTACACAGAAATGACAGCATATAGAAGGATAACGATAATCTTACATCCTAGGCCAGAATCAAGGCACCCTCTCTATTTCAGTAACTTTAGCTAAGAAAGGGGCAAATATTTTCCAGAAGAATTTGGAATAAAACTGCAATTTCAGTCATTGTGATTACAAGGGTTATCTGCATCCATTGTGCAATTATAAAATTCCAAAGTACACAGAAAAGTAAGAATGCCATGTTATTTGGTGCCTAAAACAACATATTATTATAAAGTAGAGCAATTTTATTTTGGGAGCGTGGAAAATATAAAATTCTGAAAATTGTGTTTTCTGAGATCTGTCTGAGCCTTAATTTCAAGAATGTACTGTGAAGGTGTTAAATTTCTCCTTGAATAAAAAACTCTTCTCTTTGAGTCAAACAGTTCTCTGCCATTGCATTTAATTTTGGATCTCAAATAGTTTTGTTTAGAGATAAATGTCTCATCTTTCATTGTTGAGATCTGCGAGCAGCAGGCTCAGCCATGAAGGGAGCCAGTGTAGACAGTCTGCTTCCCTGGTTGGCAGAACCCCTGGGAGTGTGTAGATGTTCTGTAGATAGTCACATTACGGGTAATTTTATTCCAGCCTCACCACTGATTTACTGTGGCTGACTGGGGTAAGCTATTTTTCTCTGAAGCTCAGTTTCCTCATTTATAAGAAGAGTATTTTAATAGTACCTGTGATTTAGGGTCATTGTGAGGATTAAAAAGAGAGGACCCAGGGTGGGCCACAGTGGCTCAGCAGGCAGCGTTCTCACCTGCCATGCTGGAGACCCAGGTTCGATTCCTGGTGCCTGCTCATGCAAAAAACAAACAAACAAACAAAAACCCACCCAGAATGTTTAGCATCGAGCCTGGCATAGAATAGTCACCCAACAAACATAAGTTGTTCTCTTCATTAACAGTATTTTGGGGGTAGGTAAAGGAACTACTAAGCAAATTGAGGGTAGGACCAAATTATTTCTTACTGGACACATAATGCTAAAGCTCTAGGCCAGGCACTGGCAAACTGCAGCCAATGGACCAAATCCAGCCCACTGCCTATTTCCGCAATACACTTTTATTCAAACACAGCCATGCCCATTTGTCTGCATGTAGTCCATGGCTGCTTTCCCCTGCAGATTTGAGGGACTGCAGCAGCAATCTAGTGGCCTGCACATCCTAAAATACTTACTTCTGGCCCTTTACAGAATAAGTTTACTGATTCTTGCACAAGGTACTTGCTACTTAAATTTTGGTCCTTAGACCATTAGCATCCATGTCACCTGGGAGCCCTTGGAACTGTAGATGCTCAGCACCCCCCACCCCCAGACTTCCTGAATCAGAATCTGCAGCCTAATAAGATCCCCAGGTGATTCACATGCACAGTAGGTTGAGAAGCTTGGTCTAGCCCTGTGAGTCAGCACACGTGTTCTGTGAAGAGGTGGATAGTAAATACCTTATACTTTGCAGCCATTCAGTCTGTTGCAACTATTCTACTCTGCCTGTGTAGGTTGAAAATGGTCATAGATATTATATAAATGGATGGGCATGGCTGTATATGCCCCCCAAATTTTATTCATAGTCCCTGAGATTTGAGTTTCACATAATTTTCAGATGTCATGAAATATTTTTGTTTTGATTTTCTGTCCAACCATTTTAAGATATAAAAACCTTTCTTACCTCACAGGCCGTGCAAAAACAGCAGTAGGCTAGCTTTGGCAAGTGATCATAACTTGCTTAATCCTAATCCAGGCCATGGTCACCCCTGTGCTTAGCCAATACTTTGCCTATCCTTTCACTCTCTATGAGACCCTAAACACCCAGTTTTTATTTTCTAGCTCCTGTGACTTGAAAAAATGTTACTGGTAACTAACCTAACTTCCCAGGATTTGTTCCTGTATCTCCCATACAATTTCTATTGTTAAAGTTCCTGTCAAAAGAGGTAATGGTTCATATATGGTTTGGGACTACAGGTTATTATTGAATAACATGTTCTTAAACTTAATACATCCCTGTGAATGTGAACCTATTGTAAATAGGATTTTTTTTTATGAGATTGCTTCAGTTAAGTTGTGGCCCATGTCAAACAGGATGGATCTTAATTGTATTACTGGAGTCCTTTATAAACAGAATGAAATTCAAGCAGGAGAGAGAGAAAGTCACAGGAAGTAAGAAGCTGAAATTCAACAGAACTGGGAAGAAAACTCAGAGGCCAGGAGAGACCACCATGTGCATTGCCTTGTGAGAGAGGAGCCCAGGACCAAGGCTCACCAGCAGCCAATCCCAGAAGCCCTGTCTTCAGGAATTCTGTATTGATAAAGCCTTGATTTGGACTTTTTCCTAGCCTCAAAAACCACATGCTAATACATTGCCATTGCTTAAGCCAAACCATTGCATGGTATTTGCATGAAGAGCTGAGGAAACCAAAACAGTCTACTATCTCCTTTTCATTGAAAGACTATAACAGAACACAGAGAGGCTAAGCTAGGAGGATTTACATGTGTATACTTTTGAAGGAATAGCAAACTGATCATAATGAAGAACTCTTTTGGCCCCAAATACAAGCCAACCATTGAGCATTTCAAAATCTGCACAGCCACAGCTCACAGCTGTGCTTGATGGATAAGCTTTATGACATAGAGTTTACGAACAGATTAGTTTCTTTAAAGAAGCTTAGTTTAAATAAATATTTAATTTATGTTCAAATTTATTGAAGCTGAGCTCAAAAATCAAAAAGGGTTCCACCTGTCATTAATGGTGGGGAGATGAGAGGACTTTTTTGAATTAATTCAATATTAATAATACACATTAAGCAATTTAGGAAACGCGAAAGTACTTATGATCCATGAGAAGCACAAACTATACCAACTATATGAACAACTTTACAGAAAACATTCATATATATATATAAACATTTAGTCTTAGTGAACTTTTGACTATAGGTTCTGACTCATGGTATGGACTAGTGTCACCTCTCTATATATGGTTTTTATTTTTACATTAATGATTCCATTTTAGCTTTCTACCATCATTCCATTTTCTCTCTCCTTTCTAGGATGATTTATTCTGTGACATACAAAGCTGAAATAAAGAGCTTTTTGCTAAATCTGACAAGTCCTTCCACTGTACATCATTCACTAATGAAGTTATTTCCCCCAGTGCATCACTTAGGAAGATTTCAGCTTCAAGAAACAGAAATCTGACACCACATAACATTTATTATTTCTGATAATAAATGAAAAGAAATACTGAGTTAGAGGAGCACAGGGTTGTTGAATTCAGCGTCTTGACATCACCGAGGACTAAAATCTTTCCATTTTTCTACACTGCAGTCTTCAAGATATAGGCTTGTCCCCAGGATAACTCCCTCATATCATAACCTCACAAGGTAATATCCAGAAAAAAATAAAAGGTCTTTTTCTTTATCCTTTTTTACACATGACAAAATTTCCTGTAAGCTCCCTGGGAAGACCATAAATGCATCACACCTATTACTGAAATGTGAACTAGCAAGGAGAGTGGGATCACCATGATAAGATTAGAAAAACAAGTAGCCATATGAAGAAAATTAAAGTACCTGAAAAAACTCAATGTTCTGTTAGAAAGGAGGAAAGGGGGATGAGCATTACTGTTAAATAGTAAAAAAAAAAAATACTCAATACTGTACTCAAAAATAATACTTAGCAATTCACCACTAGTCAGTCAGAATTAATGTGAAAATTACTAATTTTCAATGAGGTGATAGCACTGGGAACTTCTGACTATGACTATACAGCCTGAAATATTGGAGCCATGTAGACCTGGAGCAGCAGAACTAATATAAATACTGCATGGAAGGAATACACTACAATGGAAGAATAACTAGAGAATTTGGTAAAACTGACAAGCAGTACCTTTCAGAAGACCAGTGACCAGCATCCGATCAATACAGATGGAATTTGCACCCTCCACCAGGTAGGGTCCAGCCAACTTTCTCCATAATATGTTCAGTTCCAATGTGTAAAGTTGCTGATCACTTGGAATCTGCATTTTCTTAGGTCTTTTCTGCCCAGCTTAGTCAAAATGCTAATGTTTTTAATAAAATCTATTGTCTCTAGCATTCCTCTCACATTATTTTTGTTTTACAGACTCTACAATCATTCTAATTTTCATTGAGTTTGCACTTTTCAATAACAGCCAACACTTGCCTTCAGAGGTAGGATATTAGGGAGTGGTAGAGATTGTGGAAAAACTGGACAGCATGTGTGCTCTACCTAAAAGGACTGGCTGCTTCTCAACTGAGCTGACTGATGCTGTGTGGGAATGTAGACATAACACAGTGAGATCTTCCAACCCCTCAAGAGAAATCAGGAATCTGGATGTTTATGTAGCAATTTCCATATTTTACAATGTTGGCAACTCCTGGGTTCTGGTTATGTGAATGTTTTTATTTTGTGAAAACTCCTTGACCTATGTACTTTGATTTGTGTTTTTGTACTGCATTAAAGCATAACTGATATACAATACACAGTTTACTTTAAAACAAGCAAACCAAAACCCTAAGTTAAAAATAACAACACTCTGCCTTCCCAAAATGATCTAGAAGCCACCAGACTGTGACCAGTAGCATAGCTGTCTCTTAGAGCTTTATTTCAAGGCACTGGAGGTAGGAAGAAACAGAGTTGGGTGGTTCAGTGGCTGATGGATGGTAGAGGACTGAAATGAGTTTGCACATTCTCTCCCATCCATGCCCACACTGTCCTCGCACACCGCCTACCAAGCAGGCTGAAAGGGCTGAAAACCAGGTGAGGCCAGAACAGGGTTTCTGTGAACCAGCTGGTAGAGAGGTGGGGCAGGCGATGACCATTTGCTTTTTCCAAATGGTTCCTCAAGCTAAGAAACAAAGCCTATTCTAAACCTAACCTCTTCTAGAACTCTTCTAGAAAATATCTTAAATATGACATAGAAAGTGTGTCAAACAAATCTTTTTGTAATTTAAAAGTCTGAGTTATGAATGGACTGTGATTTGTTAGTGTGTATTTGGGGTTGATCTGTTTCAGTGAGATTTCTCTGGCCTTTCTGTCAGTGCTGCTCTTTCTGAGTCCAGTGGTTATATATGGAGTAATTTAGGACGGGGTTCATCTTCAACACAAAGCAGTTTCGCTGAAGACCTACTTCTTTTAAGTATTTTACTGCTAGCAATGTGAATGACTTATCCTTTCTTTTTCTCGTGAGTGCTTTGAGGACACATTTACATTTTTATACCTGTGAGAATCAGCTTTCTTCCTCTGCAGAATATTGAAGGAAAAAATTACTTTTGAATTGAAAGAATAAGGCATTCAAATATAACCAGATACCTAGAAATAAAATAGTGTGCTCCATGAAGGAACTGTGAGAAATCACAAAGTGGATATGTTGTAAATTAACAATGCAGAAGTGTAGTATAAAAGAATAGGAACATAAGAGTTCATGTACAATAAGCTTACTGGAGTAAGCAAAATGACCCCAAATTAACTCTATTGGTTTTAAGTAAAATAACATCTGGTTGTGTTAATTTTCACCATTCTTTCATCTTAAGGGTGAGTTGTAGCTTGAGAATCTTCTGAAGGTTTAATGAGTAATTAATTTCCTTTAAATCCAACATTGTTCCCTAATAGCCTTTTGGAGACTCATCCTTGATAGTGATCCCTGATTCTACTCAGTCTTGGTTTATGAAGGCAAAAATAGCTTATGAGGGATGGGGTCTTTTATATGTGGGTTTATTGTGGGGGGGGGTACATATTACACATGTACCCTGCCTGTAGTGGAAAACTTGTCCAGCGTAAGGACAAAATCACAGGTATTCTTAAAAGACACAGCTATGATTGCAAAGCCATGGGAAACTTGTTGCTCAGAAACTGTTGGATTCTAAGAAATCAACCAGGAAGTCTAAGGAGCAGATGTAGGGAAATTTTAATTAAAAGCTCACTATCTAATCTAAGGAGACTTGAGTGCCATTATAGATATTTATGGGGTTTAATCATATACCATTAAGGTTCATAATACACATCATTTATACTTACAACAAGCATTTAAGTCAAACTCTCTTAATCTAACACAAGCTATTCTCCCACTGAAAAAAAAAATCAATTACCTTCTTGATTCAGTGCACTGGCTCTGGATTCTACCCAGATGGGAAAAACTAAATATTGAAACGGTAATTAACAACACAACCAAGCTACTGTTCTTTTTCCTTTCTCTCTAATAAACACTTAACTTGGCTGTTTCAGACAGGTAACATGCTGATCTATGCACGTTTGCATTTATACAAAGTGATAAGAATTTGTAAACTGAAGGAATCTTTTGGTCTTTCTAGAAAGGAAGGAAAAGTGGGGCAAAAGGCATTTACCATATCTACATTTTAAGTTGTGTTTACTTTTGCTACATTGGCTTTTTGGAATGTGTGTTGGTTTGAAAGGATTTATGTCCCCTAGAAAAGCCATGTTTTAATCTAAATCCCATTTCGTAAAGACAGAATAATCCCCATTGAATACTGTATGTAATTAGATCATCTCCCTGGAGATACAACCCAATCAAAGCTGGTTGTTAAACTGGATTAGGGAAGATGTACCTCCACACATTTAGGTGAGTCTTGATTAGTTTCTGAAGTCCTATAAAAGAAGAAACATTTTGGGAAATTCAGAGACAGCAGAGAATGCTGTAGCACCATGAAGCAGAGAGTCCATCAGCCAGCAACCTTTGGAAATGAAGAAGGAAAACACTTCCTGGGGAGCTTCATGAAACAAGAAGCCAGGAGAGAAAGCTAGCAGATGCTACTGTGTTGGCCATGTGCCCTTACAGCTGAGAGAGAATCCCTGACTATGTTCGCCATGTGCCTTCTCACTTGAGAGAGAAACCTTGAACTTCATCGGCCTTCTTCAACCAAGGTATCTTTCCCTGGATGCTGTGAATTGGACATTTTTATAGACTTGCTTTAATTGGGACATTTTCTCAGCCTAAGAACTATAAATTAGCAACTTACTAAATTCCCCACTTAGAAAGCCATTCTGTTTCTGATATATCGCATTCCGGCAGCTAGCAAACTAGAACAGAATGGAATGTGAGATCCTGTTGGAGATCAAACAAGAATAATCCCTAGTCTTGCCTCAGTCACTTCCAGCCCAGTGAAGTCCATGTTTCCATGAACACTGGCCCAAATGTGACCATATGAAATTCAAATTGTCCCAAAACAAGAAGCCCTTCAGAGGAATAGTGACTCTGCTTGTCTACCTAACTTTCACTCAAAAACAAACTACCAGGTATTGCACTCTCCCAGATCTCATTCTAAGACTTGTCTACTATTTAATCAATGTTCCACATACCTTGATTTAAATCTTTCTTCTATCATGAGAAAAAGGGGATCTGACCACAACCAACATGAATTGTTTCCTTGGAATTATAGGTGAGCAACTGAATGTGATCACAAAAAACGTTATAGATCCTTTACAGACATTTGTTTATTCTAATTGTCATATCAGTGAGATCATACAAGATGTGTCCTTTCATGCCTCAATTATTTCACTCAACATGATGTCTTCAAGGTTCAAACATGTTGTAGCATGTTTCAGAACTTCATTCTTTTTCTATGGCTGAGTAATATTCCATTCTCTCTATATATACCACATTTTGTTTATCCATTCATGTGTTGATGGACACTTGGGTTGTTTTTAACAATTCTGAATAATGCCACTGTGAACATCAGTGTGTAAATAACTTGGAATCCCTGCACTCAGTTCTCTTTTTTTAATTTTTTATTAATTTAAAAAGAAATAACAGGAAAGAAAACATAAACATTCTTAATATATGCTCATTCTGTTCTACATATATAATCAGTAATTCGCTATATCATCACATAGTTGCATATTCATCATCTTGATCATTTCTTAGAATATTTGCATCAATTCAGAAAAAGAAATAAAAAGACAACAGAAAAATAAAGTGAAAACAGAAAAAAAAATTTACATACCATACCCCTTAGCCCTCCCTTTCATTAATAACTACCATTTCAGGCTAAATTTACTTTAACATTTGTTTCCCCTATTATTTATTTTTATTCCATTTGTTCTACTCATCTGTTGGCAAGGTAGACAAAAGGAGCATCAGACACAAAGTTTTCACAATCACACAGTCACATTGTGAAAGCTATATCATTATTCAATCGTCATCAAGAAACATGGCTACTGGAACACAGCTCTACATTTTCAGGCAGTTCCCTCCAGCCTCTCTACTACATCTTGAACAACAAGGTGATATCTACTTAATGCATAAGAACAACCTCCAGGATAACCTTTTGACTCTGTTTGGAACCTCTCAGCCATTGACACTTTGTCTCATTTTACTCTTCCCCTTTTTGGTCGAGAAGATTTTCTCAATCCCTTGCTGGGTGTCAGCTCATTCTAGAGTTATTCTCAATCCCTTGATGCTGAATATTAGCTCATTCCAGGATCTCTGTCCCACGTTGCCAGGAAGGTCCACACCCCTGGGAGTCATGTCTCATGTAGACATGGGGAGGGTGGTGAGTTTGCTTGTTGTGTTGGCTGGAGGGAGAGGTCACATCTGAGCAACAGAAGAGGTTCTCTTGGGGGTGACTCTTTTGGCCTAAATTTGAAGTAGGCTTGACCTATCCTTTTTGGGGTTAAGTTTCATATGAACAAACCCCAAGACTGGGGACTCAGCCTAAAGCATTGGTTGTCCACACTGCTTGTGAGAATATCAAGAATTCAACTTGGGGAGGTTGAATTTTCCCCCTACTCACCATTCCCCAAAGGAGACTTTGCAAATACTTTTCCACTCACTGATCATATCACTCTGGGATTCATCAGGGCATCACTCTGGACAAACCAACAAAATCTCATGTCCTACCCAAGGTTCCATGTACTTATGGTGTTCAACCAACTATATACATAAGTTATATTAGGAGATACACTAGTCAAAATATAAATTTTGTATGAAATAAAAATTTTTTGCTTTAGTCTCATACATAAGTTGAAATTTTTAAATACTAATTACCATCTATTTTCAGCACCCTGCAGTAATGACATTCCTTTGTTCTTCCTCAAGCAAAACATTTTTTAAAATTGTACATTTAGTCACTATCATTATACACGCTAAGCATTCTCAGATTATACCATCTCAATTTTTATCGTCTTTCTTTCTGATTTCATTTATGCCCCCAGCCCTCCTCCTTCTATCATTCTCACATTCAGCTTCATTCAGTGCTATAACATAATTGTATTACAGTTAGGTAGTATTGTGCTGTCCATTTCTGAGTTTTTATATTCAGTCTTGTTGCACAATCTGTATCCCTTCAGCTCCAATTACCCAATATCTTACCCTACTTCTATCTCCTGATGGTCTCTGTTACCAACGAAATATTCCAAGTTTATTCACTAATGTCAGTTCATATCAGTGAGACCATACAGTATTTGTCCTTTTGTTTTTGGCTAGTCTCACTCAGCATAATGTCCTTAAGGTCCATCCATGTTGTTACATACTTCATAACTTTATTCTGTCTTACGGCTGCATAATATTCCATCATATGTATATGCCACAGTTTGTTTAGCCACCCATCTGTTGATGGACATTTTGGCTGTTTCCATCTCTTGGTAATTGTAAATAATGCTGCTATAAACACTGGTGTGCAAATGTCCATTTTTGTTCTTGTCCTCATGTCCTTTGAGTAGAGGCAGCATATAGATTGGTCCTGTCTTTTAATCCATTCTGCCAGTCTATGTCTTTTGATTGGAGATTTTAATCCATTAACATTCAGTGTTATTACTGCATGGGTAGAACTTTCTTCTACTATTTTGCCTTCTGGATTTTATAAGTCATATCTAATTTTCCTTCTTTTTACCTTTACTCATGGCCTTCATTTCTACACTGTTCTCCACACCTCTCTCTTCTGTCTTTTCATATCTGTCTCTAGTGCTCCCTTTAGTATTTCTTGCAGAGCTGGTCTCTTGGTCACAAATTCTCTCAGTGATTTTTTGTCTGAAAATGTTTTAATTTCTCCCTCATTTTTGAAGGACAATTTTGCTGGATATAGAATTCTTGGTTGGCAGTTTTTCTCTTTCAATAATTTTAATATATCATCCCACTGTCTTATTGCCTCCATGGTTTCTGCTGAGAGATCTGCGCATAGTCTTATTGGGCTTCCCTTGTATGTGATGGATAGCTTTTCTCTTGCTATTTTCAAGATTCTCTCTTTCTTTTTGACCTCTGACATTCTGATTAGTAAATGTCTTGTTTTGAATCTATTCTCTTTGGGGTACGCTGAACTTCTTGGATCTGTAATTTTAAGTCTTTCATAAGAGTTGGGAAATTTTCAGTGATAATTTCCTCCATTAGTTTTTCTCCTCCTTTTCCCTTCTCTTCTCCTTCTGGGACACCCACAACATGTATATTTGTGCACTTCATATTGCCTTTCAATTCCCTGAGTCCCTGCTCATATTTTTCCATTTTTTCCCTTTATTTTCTTTTTCTTGCCGGATTTCAGATGTCCATCCTCCAGTTCACTAATCCTATATTCTGTCTCTTGAAGTCTACCATTATAGGTTTCCATTGTTTTTTTCATCTCTTCTATCATGGCTTTCATTCCCATAAGTTCTGTGATTTGTTTTATCAGACTTTCAATTTCTTCTTTTTGTTCATTCCTTGCCTTCTTTATATCCTCCCTCAATTCATTGATTTGGTTTTTTGATGAGATTTCCCATGTCTGTTCATATATTCTGAATTAATTGTTTCAGCTACTGTATCTCATTTGAATTGTTGGTTTGTTCCTTTAATTGGGCCATATCTTCAATTTTCCTACTGTGATTTGTTATTTTTTGCTGGTGTCTAGGCATTTAATTACCTCAATTAGTTTATTCTGGAGATTGCTTTCACTTCTTTTACCTAGGGTTTTCCTGTTGGATGAATTTATTGTCTATCTGTTCTTTGACATTCAGTTCAGCTTTATCTGGACCTCTAGCTTAAGTTTTGTTTAACAGAGGAGAATTTTTCAGCTCTTGTTTTCTTGTTTCTTGTCCTGCTTGTATGGTGCCTTCACCCCCCCCCCCACCCTTTGGAGGGTCTACATAGGTATTATAGACCCCAGCTGGATTTTCCCAGACCAAACTGACCTCCTATCAGGGGGAAAGAGTCACCTGTGTCAGTTTTCCCTGAAAGTGAGACCCGCAGGTTGAAAGACTTTCCTGTGAAGTCTCTGGACTCTGTTTTTGTTATCCTGCCCAGTATGTGGTGCTTGTCTGCCTCCAGGTCCCACCAGCATAAGGTGATGCAGTACCTTTAACTTTGGCAGATTCTCCCTTCTGGGGGCATGGTGGAAACATAAAAGAGGTTGTAGGCTGGTTTAAATGGCTTCAAATTACCAAGCCCTGATGTCTGAATTCCTTGAGAGAGGGATTCCACCTGAGTTGGGCTTCACCCCTCCCCTGGGGAAGGCACTGGCTCCAGACAAGCCCTCAAACGAGTTTGTTTCTGCCTATGCCTGGGGCAGTTGCAGCCTGAGAAGCCCTGCCGCTGTATCCAAAGGTAGTCAAGCCTTTGTAGAAACACAGCCACAAAAACCTGTTTCCTTCTTTTTTTTTTTTTTCTTTTTCTGTCAGCCCTGCCCCCTTGGCACCGGGGCAAAAATGAGTGACCTCTTCTTTGACCAGGTTCACCTGAGCTGGGGGCCTATTTTCAGTAGTCAGAATATATGAAGTAATTGCACAATTGGTGTTTGGTTGGGCTCAGCCCCTGCTGCTGGTAAAGTCTCTTTCCTTTCCCCTCTGGGAAGCGGCCTGTGGGGGAGGGGCACCAGCCAATGCAGCTTGGGGAACTCACGGTTCTGGGGGGGCTTGCAGCCGGTCCAGCTGATCCAGACTGGGGTACGCTGTGTGTCCAGTCGCTGACGTGTCCCGGGAGCTGTTCTGTACTGTTTCTGGTTATTTAGTAGTTGTTCTCGAGGACGAACTAAAATGTGCACATTGCTAAGCTGCCATCTTGGCCCTGAAGTCTGCTCTCAGTTCTTTTGGATATAAACCTGTAGTGGGATTGCTGGGTCAGATAGTAATTCCTTTTTTTTTTGTATGCTGAATGGCAGGGTCACATTTCCTTCTTTCTCCATGTGAGTATCCCGTTATTGCAGCACCATTTGTTGACTCTTTGCTTGTTTGGTTTTTTGTTTGTTTGCTTTTTGGAAGAATTGCATGGGCTGGGAATCGAACCCAGGTTTCCTGCATGGCAGTTAAGAATTCTACCACTGAATTACCCTCGCACCCCACCCCCAGATGTAATTCTGTACTTAACTTTCTAAAGAACTGTCAAACTCTTTCCACAGTGGCTGCACCATTATACAGTTCTACCACCAAGGAAGAAATGATCCTATTTCTTCACACCTTCTCCAAAACTTTTTATTTTTTTAATAGTGGCCATTTTTCTGGGTGTGAATGGTATCTTGTGGTGCTGTTGATTTGCATTTCCCTAGTGAGTATGATGTTGAGCTGAGCACCTTTTCATTTGCTTACTGGCCATTTGCATTTATTCTTTGGAGAAATGTCTATTCAGGTCTTTCAACCATTTTTAAATTGGATTATTTGTCTGTTGTTGAGTGGAAATATTTTTTTATTATATCTTCTGGATCAAACCCTCATCAGATACGTGGTTTCCAAATATTTTCCCCATTCTGTAGGGTATCTTTATACTTTCACGTTGGAGTCCTCTAATACATAAAAGTTTTTAATTTTGATGAGTTCTCAAGTATCAATTTTTCTTCTTTCTTTCTTTTTTTTTTTTTTTTTCATTCGTGCTTTTGGTGTAAAATCCATCACCTAAAACAAGGTCTTATAAATGTTTATTTCTAGGAGTTTTATACTTTGGGTTCTTATATTTAAATCTTTTGATCTATTTTATGTTTATTTTTGTATATAGCATGTGGTATGGGGTGACCTTCATTGTTTTGTATATGAATATTCAATTCTCCCAGCACTATTTGTTGAGGAGATTATTTTTTCCACATTGAGTGGCCTTGGCACCCTTGTGAAAAATCAGTTGGTGGCCTCTTGTCTCGATCATCTTTTCATAGTACCCATATGTTCTCTTTATGTGGATCTAATAAATTTCCTACCTACTTCCTCTATCTGTGTGGTGCCCTTGAATTCTTTCTTGCAGCACAGCCAAAAACCTGGAAACTGAGATGTGGCAACATTTTTTGGTGAACCAGCCAGAGACACTTCTCTCCATTCATTTGGAATGGTAAGTCATGGCTATTGACCGGGAAGCTGCCTGCATACTTTCCCTTTTTTCTCCTTGTTTCTTCTTCTCTCCCCCACTGTTTCTCTCGCTTTGTCTCTCTGTCTCTGTCTCTCTCTTCCCCTCTCTCTCACACACTCTTTCACTCTCTCTGTCTCTGTCTCTCTCTTCTCCTCTCTCTCACACACTCTTTCACTCTCTCTGTCTCTGTCTCTCTTCCCCTCTCTCTCTCACACACTCTTTCACTCTTTCTCTCACACTCTCTCTTGCTATCTCCTAAGCAATTTCAAAATTTCCCCACACTCCCTCTTCTCCTCCATCTGAGGACCCAGATCCTTTCTCCTGCTGATTCTGTCCCTCTTTTCACCTCCTCCCAAGTGACCCTCCCCCTTGTCTCCAGAGAATCTCCATTCTCCTGTGTCTGGCTTTCTATGCCCTTTGAGACATTCCATCCTTTATAACACAGAGTTCTGGCTCAGGATTCTTGCACCAAACAAGTTGTTGCCTTTAACATACTAAGGAGTCACCTCTGGGTCAAGCCCGTAGAGACTGGGTACTTTCAATGGGAGGGTCTCACCCTGAAAGCCAGGAGTGAAATTTGCAGAGTAAGCAAAAGCCCCTGCTATCCTAACTAAAGTTAACTGAGCCTGTAAGCACCAGTAAAGCCCCCCATTCATCTTTAAATGAGCACATGGGCCTTCCTGACCTCTGCTTGCTCACAGTATTGGCAGTCTAGTCCTCACCCACACAGGGCCAGCCTGTACATCAGTTTCTCCTTCCCAATATAACTCTCTGATGCTGTTGAAACCTTGTTGGGCCTTTCTCTTTGGGAAGCTACTAGTGCTCCATTTGCTTTCACTTTCTAAAATCTGCACTACAAAGGACAGGGGAAGCCTCACTCATATAAGCTTCTGTCTTATATGTCCACAACCAGACCCCATGGATTGTCTGAAAAAATGTACTAAGCCACATTTTTTTGCATGTGATAACATTTCTCAGGACATTTCTCCTTAAGGGGAACATGATTTATTTGCCACATGTTCCTTCTCGCTAGCCCATTCCTGGTAACACCTGGGGTAAGTCTGTTTGTGGCAAATCCTTTCCATTCTCTTAGGCAGCAAGTTAAGAGCACAAACACTTATAGGAAGGTAAGTGTGTTGGCTCAGTAGCATCAGGATGGTACCAGGCCATCTGTTTTCTGAGTCTTTGAGGATCCCAATGACACCTGTGGATGGGGCTTGATCCCAAACCAAGGGATGCCATGCACCAGTACTGAAATCTGCCTTTTTTTCCTTCTCTCTCTTCTTTAGAAATGGGTGGTTACTTCCAGTATTCCAGCTGATAGTCCATTGGGCTGTCTGCAATGAAATTGGAATAATCTTCCCACCACAGAGTTAAAAAAAAAAAAAAAGTATATTTTCTGCACTACTGTCTGGTTACAATACCACCTAGAGGATGGTCAGCGCTGGACCACGAGTGGAACCGTCAGTTATAACCCTATCCTACAGTTAGATCTCTTGTAAAGAGGATAGAAAATCACAAGAAATTCCTTATGCACAGCTTTTTATGAACTTATATCAAGGCAAATCTTGAAGGGCTCTTGCAAATTATGATATGCCCAGGAGGACCCCTCAAAATGTACGGAAGCACTTAAAAACCTGGTATTAATCTATGAATTTTCCTGTTGCTGTGCAAGTCATTCTTTCCTGTTGTTGAACTGCTCAGGAAAAGTATCTAATTTGGACTGAAGTATAAGACCACGCAGACCAACCTGCAGGCCAGCAGTCTGCCCAGTATGTTGCAGGGCAGTGGCAGTTCCAAATGCTGACCCAGATTGGAGCTATCAGAGGAGTCAGGCAGACTTGAAATCCAGAGACCTCCTGATAACTTGTCTAATAGAAGGAATGAAAAAGTGTATCATCAAACCTGCAAAGCATAATATGCTATGGAACATAACTCAGGAGGATAAGGAAAGCCCTGCTCTGTTTCAGGGAAGGCTTGTGGAGGCTATGAAAAGTATACCCAAGCAGACTCTGACTCCCCGGAGGATCAAATAACACTTAAACCTATTTTGTTGGTGGTTAGTTCCCAGTATAAGAAGGAAACTCCAGAAACTGGCCTGTGGGCCACAAACCCCAAAAGAATGATTTCATGAGCATTGCTATTTCTGTTTTTAATAACCAGGAGAGGGCTGAAACAGAGGAAAAGGTAAAGGGAGACAGGAACAAAGCTTGGCTCTCAGTGATTTCCATGGACAGCAAACAGCCACCCCTGGGTCACTCGGGGCACAAACCAGCCAAATCCTGCTGTAAGTGTGAAAAGATGAGGCACTGGAAGTAAAAGTGTTCTCAGGGAAGTAGGTGTGGCTATGTACCAAGTCCCAGAGGGGAGTTAACATCTCCTGAAGGCCTGGGTGACCACTCCAAGCAAGCTGAAGAGGCCTGGGGCTGCTAGTGACTCACTGGACATCACCAAAGAACAAAGGTCACTCGGTGACCTTTGACATGGCAGGTAAGATATATTTTTAAATTAATACTGGAGGCATATTCTGTTTTTACCTGTCACTCCATTATTCCCACAAACTGGTCCCAAGGTGAGGGTAGATGGACAGCCTAAATCCAGGACTTCACTCAGCCCCTCTTTTGTCAAATTGGCAGCATAACTTTTGAATCATCTGCTCTTGGTAGCACTGCAAGCCCTAGATAGATAGGAAACATTGTGGAGAGTTTGAAAAAGTAAGTTTTGTTTGCAGTCACTGCTGATTACAAGAAGTTACAGAGAGTTTATTTATAAAAATGAATACTTGTTAGTGGGCAGGCCATGGTGGCTCAGCAGGCAGAGTTGTCGCCTGCCATGCTGGAGGTCTGGGTCTGAGTCCTAGTGCCTGCCCATGCGAAACAAAAAGAAGGAATACAAATGAATACTGTCTGTAATAGTGAATGCTGCTCTCAGTTAAACCGATCTTAATGTTTTATATCATATCAAAATAATATCTTTTCATTTCTCAGTGCCTGCCCATGACAAAAAATAGTCATAATAATAATAATAGCTTTATTGATTTTTATGTTGACTTTATCCTTTACTTCAGAAGGCAAGTCTTCTCATTCTTAAGATGGTTACAAAGGGTTTGTTTTCTCACCTTCCTCGTAAAAATGAGGCACCAAAATAGTTTTAATATATTACATGAAAAAACGTTTAACAAGTATTATGATAATTAAAGGAAATTTTCTATCCTTCTGTTAGCTAAATTTGCATGGGTAAAATATTATTCATATATTTTAAAATTCCTAACAACTTAATGTTCTCACTGTCCACGTTCTATCCTAATACTGATCTATATAATGGTAAATAACCAAATTCACTTGTTAGTTTCGCCACTTTACTCTAAAACGTCTCTAAAAGGTGATCAGCTATGAGTTAGAATTTCATCTTCCACAAAAAGCGCTTTAAAGGAGAAACAAGACTGTGAGGCTTTCACACAAGACCGATGCAGATGCAAACATTTTCAGCCATTCTAACTCTCCCTTCAGATGCCTCCCTCTCAACTTAAATGAGATAACCAGAAACTTCTGTGCACCAGCAGGCAGGGCCTATACCCTCTGACAAGCAGGAAGAAGAAACAGAAGACAAACCCTCATCCCTCAGCAACCCTTAGGATCAAGGGGAAAACTCTCTATGGTGGGGTAGGGTGGGGAATTTTAAGCAAGCCAGAACAAGGAGAGGGGAGAGGAAAAAACCTTTGAAAGGGCCCTTTAACAAGAATGGTTAGTCAAGGTCGGGAGGACCCCTGCCCCCACAGAAACCCTACCTGGTGGGCACCCACTTACGGGAAACACTCAGCCGCAGACAACCCAGCTAGAGCCAAACAAGCCCCATCTAAGTGAGTCATATACAGAGAAAGGTGGAATCAACTGACCCACCCAAATACACCATCTATCAACAGACACTGCCCTGGAAGGAAGGAAGTGCGTGAGGGATGGCCTGGAAAAAGGAAGGGAGAGGGAAGTAAAGCAAAGCAATAAAAGCAAGTGGTCCCATTATTGGGGACTTCTTGTTTTTATCATCTTGTAAGAGTTGCCCATATGTTCTTTCAACTGTGTATCAAATAAATTTCCTACCTACTTGCTCTAAAAAAAAAAATCAATTGGCTATAGATGTGAAGGTTTATTTCTGAACTCTAAATCTGATTTTATTGGTCTATATGCCTTTCCTTCTACCAGGACTATGCTGTTTTAATTAATTTAGCTTTCTGATAAGTTTTTAAAACAGTAAGTTTGTGAGTCCTCCAACTTCATTCTTCTTTTTCCAGAGAGTTTTTACAATTTGGGGCCCCTTACCTTTCCTTATAAATCTGATGATTGGCTTTACCATTTCTGCAAAAAGGCTGTTGGAGTTTTCATTGGGATTGTATTGAATCAGTAAATTACTTTCAATAGAATTGACATTTTGGCAATACCTAATTTTCCAATCCAAGAACATGGAATGATGTTCAATACATTTAAGTCTCTTTTGATTTACTTTAGCAACATTTTGTAGTTTTCTGTGTACAACACCCTTACATTCTTTGTTATATTTATTCCTATATATTTGATTATTTTAGTTGTTATTATGGATAGAATTTTAAAATTTTCTTCTTCATATTATTCATTACTAGTGTATAGAATGCTACCAATTTTTGCACGTTAACTTTTTATCCTGCTAGTTTTCTGAATTCATTTATTAGTTCCAGTTGCTTTGTTTTGGATTTTCCAGAAATTCTGTACGTCATGTCATCTTTAAATAGCAAGTTTCACTCCTTCCTTTCTCATTTGGATGATTTTTATTTCTTTTTTTTTCTTGCAAATTTCTTTGGTTAGAATTTCCAGTATAGTGTTGAGTGACAGTAGGCATCCTTCTCTTGCTCCTAATTTTAGAGAGAAAGTCTTTCACCATTGAGTATGATCACTGTTGACTTTCATATGTGCTCTGTCTTAGATTGAGGAAGTTCTCTTCCATTCCTAATTTTATGAGTGTTTTTAACAAGAAGAGGTACTGAAATGCCTTTTCTGCATCAATTGAGATGATCGTGTCATCTCTCTTCTACATTTTACTAAGGAGGTGTATTTTATTAATTGATTTCCTTACGTTAACCCACCCTTGCAAAACTGGGATAAATCCCACTTGGCCATAGTACATAATTGCTTTAATATGCTGTTGAATTTGGTTGCTACTATTTTGTTGAGGATTTTTGCATCTATATTCATAAACGATATTGGTCTCTAATTTTCTTTTGGTATATTTACTGGCTTTGGAATGAGGATGATGTTCTCATAGAATGAGTTAGGGTGTGGGACTTCCCCTTCAATTTTTTGAAATAGTATGAGCAAATAACAATAATGATTATTGTTTATTCTTGTAATGTTTCAGAAAATTCCCCAGTGACTCATCTTGCTCCTGGACTTTTCTATGTTGGTAAGTTTTGGTAACTGATTCAATCTCTTTACTAGTTATTGACTAGCTGAGATCTCCTATTTCTTCTCCTCCTCCTCCTCTTCCTTCTTCTTCTTCCAAGGATATCATATTTTGATATTCTTTGTAAGGATATTTTTGAGTCAGAAAACTATCTAAAGACTGATTATTCTTCCCAGTGAGCCTCCTCCACCACTTAATGACATGTTTATCAATCTTTGTACTATCAATTGCAATTGAGTCTCCCACTTCCCAAGTAATTTAATACAATGTTCAATCAAGTTCACTACATTATATAGAAGACTTTCACATGGAAATCAATTCTTGATGTTTTTAAAATTCAAAATTCCTATGAATAAAATTTTAGTTACTAGTTACAGATTGGCAAGGTAGATATTTTGAGATTTCAGAGAAAGATTAGAAAAGTATAGATTAAAGGGCTTCAGACATATAAAATTAAATTGTTTAGATCATGATAAAAAGTGATTTTTCCTAGGTTCAATCTTGAGACTGTTTGAATCCTTGAACTGTCAAACATCATGAAAACACTGTTTGTGAATATTCTTTTTTTTAGTTTTTAAATTTATTTATTAATTAAAAAAATTAACAGCAAACAAAAACATTAACATATGATCATTCTGTTCTACATATATAATCAATAATTCTCAATATCATCACGTAGTTGCATATTCATCATTTCTTAGAACATTTGCATCAATTCAGAAAAAGAAATAAAAAGACAACAGAAAAAGAAATAAAACAAAAACAGAAAAAAATATAGATTATACATACCATACCCCTTACCCCTCGCTTTCATTGATCACTAGCATTTCAAACTAAATTTATTTTAACATTTATTCCCCCTAGTATTTATTTTTATTCCATATGTTCTACTCGTCTGTTGACAAGGTAGATGAAAGGAGCATCAGACACAAGGTTTTCAAAATCACACAGTCACATTGTGAAAGTTATATCATTATACAATCATCATCAAGAAACATGGCTACTGGAACACAGTTCTACATTTTCAGGCAGTTCCCTCCAGCCTCTCCACTAGATCTTGAATAACAAGGTGATAGCTACTTAATGCGTAAGAATAACCTCCAGGATAACCTCTGGACTCTGGAATCTCTCAGCCATTGACACTTTGTCTTATTTCACTCTTTCCCCTTTTGGTTAGGAAGGTTTTCTCAATCCCTTGATGCTGAGTCTCAGCTCATTCTAGGGTTTTTCTCAATCCCTTGATGTTCAGTCTCAGCTCATTCCAGGATTTCTGTCCCACGTTGCCAGGGAAGGGAAGGGCAGGGCTTCAAAAATGCTCCCCTGAACCTCTCTTTGATGTCACCACTGCTCATATGTGACCTTATGTATCAAGTCAGGTGACCTCTCTGCTGGAAATAAAAATAAATTTTTAATTTTTTAATTAATAAACATTGAGAAAGAGAAAGTCTTCTTTCTTCTCTCTCTCTCTCTCTCTCTCTCTTTCAGTTTTAAAAGGATTTATCTGTTCACCCTACAACCCATTCTAGGTAATATAATCATATATAATTTTAGCTTTACAATAAAATTTAGGACTACGTCACAAGGAATATGTCTGAGTAAATTCTTAGCATTTAGACCTGAAAACCCAGTCTATAAAAGTAATAGGTAGATGCTGACTTTTTACTATTTTTCAAATAAGTACTCAGCTTTGGAAAGCACAAGTAAATTGCCTAAAGCCACTCAATAAGGGACAAAAGCTTTTGGGGGGAATTTCCTTTCACCTTATGAATAGTAAATCCAAATCAAATGGATAAGTTAAAGGGAAAAAAAATACAAAATTCCAGTTTCTGTTTCATCTTCTGAGGCAGGCATTAAATTTTAATTTAGATATCTTTTCCTTAAAATTTTTAAAATAAAAAGATACATGACAACTATCAATGTTAAATAATCAGATGGTTATTATGCAGTTCTTATTTTTATCAACTTTAAATTAAAATTTTTTCACAAGGTTAATAAAAAAGAGAAAAAGGAGCATTAACAAAAAGGATGGGTGAGAATTCTACAGTTTCTCAGTTGAAGGAATCAGTACTTCCTTTTCTCATGATACTAAAAGCGCCCTGGATGGCTGGACTGTATCTGATTGGAATGTGTCTCTTCCCTGGCAGAGGAGTTATGTTGATTTTCCCAGCAGCTGAGAGAGTCAGTCTGGCCTGAGGCAACTATCTGACCACCAGGTTATTACGTTCCCAAGACTGAAGACTCTTCCACCACTTAATGTGGTATTTCTCTTTTAAGAGACTCATGCTCCCACCTCACTGCTGAGTCATGGCACTTTCAAAGTGGAGCTTTATCTACTCTCCCTTCTTTATATGCAGAGAGTAAGCAGAGAAAT